>NC_088370.1:15437059-15449559 GCF_034508935.2 Berghia stephanieae
GTCTTTTTTCTTTTTTTTCTAAATTTATATCCATTTCTTATTGTCCAAATAATTGTGCAATAAAATTCAACAATTTTATATACTCTTTTCACGATATGTGCTTCAGTGTATATTTTTATTGGCATGAAATGACGGATGACTGAGGCATTTCGCATTTGCGATGTTTGCGCAGGTCTCAGATCCCCCTGCGCCACTGGGTGGTTAAGGAACCCTGCCAGAATCAGGGGAAAAAACAGAGATCGGAACTGATCGGAATTTGATTTCAAGATGACATGGTGGTAATACCAAAAATGATAGAAGGGAAGATGAACAGCTTCGCTTGTTTGGTGGTTAATCACGAGGAGTAACTTCTAGTGCCGCGCTGAGGGCCGGTCCCAAGAACCGGTCAAACGGTTCCTTAGCTGAAAACCGGGGACCGGTTCCAAGGTTGAGAACCGTTGGGGTTCTCGCGTCTTATAACCTTTCTACGGTCCCAGCGGTTTTCGCGTCTTACTGCCGTTTCTCTGTCCCAGCAATTATTTGCCTATGGCGTATACTAATTCGCCTCTCTTCCAGCAATCACCACCCATCCCATTTAATTAATCGCACCCACCCCCTTTTGCAATAAACTAAACGGCACAGACGACGATCTCTCTCCTTGCCGCTAAACTACCCTCTCGTGTGTGGGGCGGGAGAAGTAGGAGTCGCGTGACATTCATCAACGCATTGGACGATTCAATTATTCGTAGTAAATTTCAAAATTTACTACAGACTAAGTATCGTAATGACAATGCTCTATGAAAATAGAAAATAGAAAATGGCCATATCACCCATCTTATCTAATGAGTTATTGTTTGAAATGAATGTGACAACTATGAGATGTGTATGTTTGTATGTATGTGTGTGTTTGTGTATGTGTTTCGAACCTAGCAGGTCCGATTTTTTAAATTTTCTTTTGTCTATCCGTTGTCACCACTCCTTTTTATCGCATTGTTGTCATTTAATAATAGAATATTTAAATTTCGTTTGGTGTTTTAACTAATAAAATAAAAGTTTCACATACTATATCTTCCTTCAAAAATACAATTATAATGTCTGTATTATAAAAACCCAATAGAATATTTGGGGCCCGATAGCTCAGTTCATAGAGCACTCGCTTCACACGCAAATGGACAGAGTCGATGGTTTTTTCTGATCTCACTGTCTACTGAATAGGTTGCTAGATCTGTTAGATCTGGCGAAATGTAATTTGCGATAGACTGGCGTCCTATTCCAAAGGTAGAAATATAAGATAGAAAAAAAAGGAATGAAAAGGAAAAAAGAAACAAATCAAAACAAACTCTTCCCATATATTTGATCCAGCATGCCACAGAAACAAAATATTAACCATCCCTTGTCCTTTCACTCCCTGACATTGACCGACCACTCCATCAATCTTTTCAGACACACATACGCAAACACACACACACACACACACACACACACACACACACATGCTTAATGGATAGTGTTATAGCACTATTTGAGGAAGCAAGCCGTCTCCGCTCCCACTTTCACTAAGCGGTTCTACTGCCATCTACTGCAGGCACGGTTCCCATCGTGTGACGGTCCCAACGATTCCTTGTGAATGTCCAATGTCAAAAAAGAACCGGTCCTTGCGGTTCTCATTTCCCAAAAACCGTAGAACCGCTCTCCTTAAACATGACTGGGACCGCTCGGCACTACTCTATTGTCTCATAACACTGTTGGCTTAATTTTCCAAGCTGATTTCTCAGCTTTGAAGTTTTTTGGTCTTTGGGGAAGATGGCCGTCGCCATTCCAATAATTGTCTCTTCTACTCAAGTTCAACCGACATAAAACACCACCTCTGCAAAATGCTGGAGTTTATAGACGTCATCAATGCGTTTAAACAGGTTCCTCGAGGTCTCTTCTTCAGAAAAAAGAAATTCAACGACTTTTTTCTGTCCCTGACGGACATCCATGGGGGCAGCCATTTTGAACTGTCATAAATTTGTCAAAATTTGACAAAATTAAAACTTTAAACTTACAAGTGTAAGTTCAATTGAGACAAATATGACGTCACATGAAAAAGAAATGAACGCAGTAAGAGATTTGTCCAATTACTTTTTGATTCACTATCCTGTGTATAAAGCTTTTGTGAGAATCAGCACCTCAGTGAGGACAACTGATAATTTACAAAAATCTAGAAATGTCACATTTCTCGTAATATTTACTTTAAAATCAGTTTTTGAAATATGACCATTTATATAGTTTTTCAGGTACTTATTCACATCTGAATCGAGTGGGGTAATGTGTGTAAAGAATCTTATCCAAGAAAATGAAACCGGGCCCAGAATTCTCCACGATCATTGTCACTCATCCGACCACAGACCACGCATACCATCGCTTGATTTTTGTGTCAAAACGAGACACGACGACACCGTACGCCCTAGTCTTCAAACCACACATCTGGTTCATCACAACAGAATATCTGTTTGAAGTGATGGCTCACATTAAGGTTATTCATGTTATGTGTTAATACAAATTACTCACAACATCTTCCAGCCGGATGTATTGCACTATTAACACACAAAACTTTTTGTAACTTTGAACGTTTATAGTCTGATCAAATTTAATGAGATAATCATAATAATGACTGGCGATAAAAAGACAATAACAAAGAGCTGGGTGACGTTAATTCCGTTCATTCTATTGTGAATATTAATGTGATAGTTTATGGTTGATATGGCTTTCACACATTATTATAATCTACCAACATCTGTTATTTTTATAACATTGACACAGCAACCGCATTCAAATCGCCATGCTCGCACATATTATATAAGTTAATGAAGATGTTGCACTCTTCAGTCCTGTAATCAATGGATGAAGAATAATACCAAGGACCCACAAACATATTATTCACCTGGTATCCATATATCGAGATGTCGACATTCTATTTGTGTAATTCGTGAGTTTTGTGAAATCACCAAGCCCTATGAAATGGCTCACGTATCTATAGGAAATGTCATGTTTATTGTGTTTAACTGAGTTGGAATACATTCCTCGACGAGAAGTATTAACATTATAATTAATTTGCAAATATCACAGTCGAAACGATTAAAATTATACTGCATTATTGTAATACATCATATATCTTTAATCACCAGGCTTAACCCTCCTCTTACCAGTAATTTTCAGAATTTTCCCAAAAACTTCACATCCACCTAACACAAAAATATTTTTTTTATCACTCAAACACAAGAGCACTAAGTTCTTGTGATAAATAATGTCTTTAGCGAAACATGCTCGACAACACACTATTCATTTTCTTAAAATTTTATGATGTACAAGAGAAATTTGAATAAGAAAAATGTTGGTTGTATCGTAACGAATATGACGATTTTCCTATAGTTGGTAAGGAGCGGGTTCAAACCTTACGATCATTAAAATTTCAATTTCCTAAAGAGCTGAATAATTCCATAGAAAGGATGTGTTTAATACATCTTGATACGACGTATTCCGATCTCTACTCGTGGATAATAGAAGCTGTAAACACATCTTCTCCAGGATATCCTGTCGGCTGCAGCACTAAAGACCTCCTTCAAGGATGGAAACCCCATTTTTCTTCTTGAATACATATTTTGGCTTCTTGTAAACAACACAATAAGCTTTTCTGTGAAGTTAACCATCACTTTTTTAATTGAGGCGCGTATCATATCATAAACTGTTAACCTGTTTGATTGGCTAAAAAATAATTCTAAAAATGAACAAATAGGGATGTGACGACAAATGTTTTTATGAAATTTTTTAAAATATTCTTGGAAAGATAATGGCCGACAGATTTGGAAAATTTAGCACTGTTATCGGAACATTTTTTATTGTACTGCCTTTCGGATTTGTTCAGAGCTGGAGCAATGTATCAACATATTTAATTTCCTACTTATTTAGGGCTACCGGCTCATCGTCTGTCGGAGTTAAGTCCAGTTGGATCATTGCTCTCATTTTTATCTGCAAAATAATAACTCTGACATTCTGTGGACGAATCTCTTCTCTGATTGGAAAACGCGCCACAACGTTGTGCGGGATTTTGATTTTATGCATAGGACATGTTTTCTCGTATCTCACAGTCGGGGTCTCATTCTCAGCCTTGGCGACAACAATTTCCTTCCTCATAGGATCGTCAAACGGTATCCTAGAGGGAGTGGCCTTGAAATACGTCATCGAGTGGTCAGATGGAGACTCCGGCAAAATGACTTCGGCTATCATGACAGCTTATTCCGTTGGGGCTATATTCATGTATCAGTTTGTCACTGGATATTTAAACCCAAACAACTTGCCACCGGATATAACAATTGGAGATGTGTCGTTTTTTAGTCAAGATGAGATTTTGGACAGTGTGCCGAAAATGTTCGTGTGGTTGGCAGGAATGTCTTTTGGGATTCAGATGATAGGTTTTGGTCTTTTGAAAGAAGTCGTTAGAGAACATGGATATGAAACGATTCCTGATAAAAGAAAGGCTGAAGATTCCAATGGTAAAACTGACGAGTCTTGTAGTATCCCGTTGAGTGAAATGAATAGAAGAAATGAGGCAAAGGAAATTTGTGAGGAGGTTGTGGATGCGAAAATGGACATACATTTTGTGAAACATAACAATGCGGATGACCAAATTAAAGAAACGAAACACTGTGAAGTCTGTGGAAATTGTGATTTAAGCTTACTAAATGAAACCGGGTTGGATTTTGAAGAGATGGAAAACTCAAACTGTATCAAACATTCTCCACTATATAATCAACATAAACAAGTTGAAAACTGTAAAAATCTCGAACAACCTACAATAAGTACTCAAGATGATTACGAAAATGTGTCAAATACTATGGAAGAAGCTAAACATCCAACATTTCTAGAAGGAGCGTTAGTCATTCTCCGACAACCCTCCCTGTATGTTCTATGGATTGGTTATTTCTGTGCAGACTTTATAAACATTTTACTATCAAACTTCCAAAAGATCTACGGACAGCAATTCATCAAAGACGATTTCTTCTTCAGTACCATGGCCTCAGTTTTGGCATTCTCCGCTGTCTTCACTCGACTCTCGATAGGAGTGGTATGAGACAAATTTCATTATAAAACAGTCATGATGGCAATGTTCACAATATCAACCATTCTTCAATTCTCCATGTATTTTTCCGCGTTGGAAAACAGATGGTTTTACTTTGTCTCTGTTGTCTCTCTGGGATGTGTATGCAGCATTTTAGCACCAAGTTGGATAATTGCCTCGGTGGAAATCTTTGGGAAAGAAAACGTAAACACGAGCTTTGGTTTGGTGATGACGTCAGCCCCTGTCGGTTATCTTATTTCTGCATCTATATTTCCGTCTCTTCTGGCAAACTATGGTTGGTTTGGAATATTTCTAACAACGTCTGCTATGACATCAATTGGGCTGATCACCACTGTTTTGTTTTTGAAATACAATTAAGATTGTGTTTGTAATCAGGATAGGTTACCCAACTAGTCAATCTGGTATTTATGTCAGAATGAATTGATCTAGACATGACTTAAAGGCAACGTACAAGCTTAACTGAAGTCTCATATTTTGGACAATAGATTCAGTTATTAGCATTTATACCATCCCATCATAATACCGGTTTCAGGCAGTTGGTTGCATATTGGGCATTTGATGGAATTATAAATTTTGTTAGTGTATTATTTTTTGCTATTAAAGATAACAAATTTTTAGATATTTATCCACATAAAAATACCGTTTTTAGTCATTGTGTTACATAATATGGTCGTGTTAATCTATACATTGAAAATTGGATTTAGAGTAATCTTATCTTATGTGATTTTATTGGTTAAAAAACCTTCCTATAATCTTTCTATTAATATATATTATATTTGGCAGCGTGGCTCAGCGTTATGGTCTTTGCTTTGAACCCAAAAGGTACCGAGTTCGATCACCCGCCGCTGCGCTGTGTGGCCTTGAGCAAGTCACCTCGCCCAAGCTCAATTTGCTGCACTACGGCTAATGCCTGGGTTACTCCAGTCTTCCCTTGTTTGTCTCTTTGTTTTTTAAAGTTTTTACGGCGCTTGCAACACATTTAGGTCATATCAGCGCCAGTAAAAAGGAGGAAAATTGGATAGTGAAAAGACAAAGTAAGACTAAGGGGAATGGTACAAATAGGGAACAGCTGTAGATTCCAAGAGCACACTATCAGTGTACTTAATTTGAGATCACCTAAATGTCTCACCCATACACTAGCAGAAGATCAAACTAAGAGGAAAACATTCAAACGCTTTCATTATACATTCAAAATAACAAACATAATAATAAATAACAGAGAGATGATTTACAAGGAAAGAATAATCATCTCCCAAAACAATAACTATGACTGTTTCCCTCCCAGCCAAGCACCACGGCCAGGGCAAAACCAAGTAATCTCATTCCAAGACAAAGACAGAAAGCAAATTGGAAAACAGATAGAGGGGGATAGAAGACACAGCAAGTACCACCCTGTCCACTATGGGAGGTCAGGAACCCCACCCAGAGTCTTCCCTTGGAATAGACCCTAGAGATAAATGTCCCCTATGGGATGAAAAGGGATTGTTATTATTCATTAAATTTTTTTATTCACTTATTTTTGCCAAAGGCTCCCCTTTAAACGTCCCAGCAATTGGGTGACCAAATGAGTAATGGTAGAATTTCTGACCAGTAATTACGAAGACTGAGGTTTGATCCCTAATCGAGACATGCTACGTTTTTTTTTTTTTTTTTTTTTTTTTTTTTTTTTTTGAGGTGGGGGACTATTTGTGGATGAGATTTTCAAAACTTGTTTAGTCGAATATTTTCATAATTCAGAGAAAACTACATTTTTGTCATTGATTTAGAAGCATAAAGAGTAAAATATGTGTCTTATTTATCTCATAGGGGAATGGTACAAATAAGGAGCAGATGTCTCACCCATACACCAGCACAAGATCCCACTAGAGGAATACACTCAAATGCTTGCATTATACATTCAAAATAACAAACAAAATAATAAATAAAAGAGAGATGATTTACAAGGAAAAAATATCATCTCTGGGTGGGGTTTCTGGCCTCCCATAGTGGACAGTTTGGTACTTGCTGTATCTTCTATCCCCCTCTATCTGTTTTCCAATTTGCTCTGTGTCTTTGTCTTAGAATGAGATTACTTGGTTTTGCCCTGGCCCTGGCCGTGGTGTTTGGCTGGGAGGGAAACAGTCAAATCATCATCATCATCATCATCATCATCATCATCATCATCATCATCATCATCATCATCATCATCATCATCATGTGTAGTTTTAAACGTCATTTTCTCTAATGACTCTTACTTACTTTGCTTATCTATCATGGCCTGCGCTGGTATTCCGTTGCCTATCACATGCCTCCACCACGATCTGTCCTCTGCCTCCATCGTGTACTCGGAGTTTGTAGGGATGTTGCCTGTTGAAAGACAGCCTCAAACTGGTCAAAAACGTCAACATCTGTCGACCACCAGCTCGTTTTCCCTCTTTATAAATACCCGCTGCCATACATGGCCTAGAAAGCCAATTTGCCTTTTTCCGACGGTTTTCCCTATATTCTAAGCAATGATTCTATGGTATCCAAAAATAATTGGATTCAGTAGTCTGATGTCACACCGCCCGGCAACGGCGGCAATCTTGGTTCTAAACAAAGAAAATCATTACTTTATATTCTTCAAGCTGGCAAGAACTTTTCATATGTCTTGTGATCAGAATGTGTAAAAGTCAAAACATGATCAAATTTATGTTGTTGTCTTTTTTCCCTCTGGATACACTTTTATGCTCGCCGGAGAAATATTTCATACGGGCGTCCTTCATTGTTCCGATAGTTTAGAGCCAGTGTTACTAAGTTACCATGCGTCATTAGGAAGGAAGTGACGTTACGACTATTGAATCCTATAGCTCATTGAAAATGTTAATTCATATTCTATCCAAGCCGATATGACTTAGATAGCACGGTTAAAATTAAAAGTCACCTCCTCAATTTTTCATGTACTTTTTTCCCTGATCTTTCTGACAATGTTTCTAATCCTGTTGACGATTGTATTGCATGTTAATGGGGTCATTAACAATGCACAAATAAAGGAGTCATTCAATTATACATCATTACAGCAGATGCTAATCACCAACACAGCTCAGCGAGTTAACAAAACGAAATGATTATAAAATAATTTAAAAAAGAAGAAGAAGAAGAAGAAGAAGAAGAAGAAGAAGAAGAAGAAGAAGAAGAAGAAGAAGAAGAAGAAGAAGAAGAAGAAGAAGAAGAAGAAGAAGAAGAAGAAGAAAAAAAAAAGAAGAAGAAGAAGAAGAAGAAGAAGAAGAAGAAGAAGAAGAAGAAAATAAAATTCCCTTTATTCATCCCCATGGATGTTGTAGTCAGGAGTAGTGAAAATATGGGACTGGAACTGAATATATCTAAAACAGAATGTATGACGGTATCTAAAAATAATAACCCACCAGCCTGTGTAATAACAAGCAGAGGACAAACAATACAACAAGTTGAATGTTTCAAATATTTAGGCTTCAATGTAACATCCAATGGAAAATCAGATTGTGAAATAAAGAAAAGAATAGGTATGGCGAAGAATGCATTCAACCAGCTGCATACAATTATGAAAAACAGGAATATTAGCATGAAAACAAAAATCAAAGTCCTGGATTGCTATGTACTGTCTGTGCTGCTATATGGTTGTGAGAGCTGGACCATAAACAAGACCATGGTTAAAAGACTGGAGGCAGTGGAAATGTGGTTTTACAGAAGAATGATGAGGGTGTCATGGATGGAAAGGAAAAGAAATGAAGAAATTTTAGAAATGGCAAACAGAAAAAGATCACTGATAACAAAAATCATCAAACGCCAAATGGAATTTTTAGGACACATTATCCGCCACCCTGGTTTGGAAATACTCGCCTTGACTGGAAAGATGAATGGAAA
This sequence comes from Berghia stephanieae, assembly GCF_034508935.2. Classification (NCBI taxonomy): domain Eukaryota; kingdom Metazoa; phylum Mollusca; class Gastropoda; order Nudibranchia; family Aeolidiidae; genus Berghia; species Berghia stephanieae. Next base: position 15,446,022 of record NC_088370.1, read on the forward strand.
AAGAATAAGAGGAAGACAAAGAATAACGTATTTGAAAGGGATAAGAACTTGGACAGATGAAGCTGAGAAAGGTGGCGCTGCTTTAATAGAATGGCAAGAGATAGATCAGCTTGGCGGAAGATGACCTCCGACGTCTGCTTCAGATATGGAACTACATGAGATGAGATGGTGAAATTTGACTTTAGGGTCTATTCCAAGGGAAGACTGGAATAAATCAGGCGTCAGCCGCAGTGCAGCTCCGCAAAGTGAGCGAGGGCGAGGTGACTTACTCAAGGCCACACAGCGCGGCGGTTGATCGAACGGTACCTTTTGGGTACGAAACAAAGACCGTACCGCTGAGCCACGCTGTCCCCGCAGTACTATTGCGAATTGCGATTTCACGAGGTAATCGCGTCTCAGAAAATTAGTGTTTGTTCCCTCACTGAACATAACAATGTAGGTATTTTTTGTTCAAAATGGAGTGTTGTCGATTGGCTTGAAGTTGGATGAGTGTGTTAATTTGGGAAGGAAAGAAAAGGAAAGATGATTGAAACATTTTGTGTGACTGAGAATTGGTAGTAGTAGTAGTAGTAGTAGTAGTAGTAGTAGTAGTAGTAGTAGTAGTAGTAGTAGTAGTAGTAGTAGTAGTAGTAGTAGTAGTGTAGTAGTAGTAGTAGTAGTAGTAGTAGTAGTAGTAGTAGTAGTAGTAGTAGTAGTAGTAGTAGTAGTAGTAGTAGTAGTAGTAGCAGTAGTAGTAGTAGTAGTAGTAGTAGTAGTAGTAGTAGTAGTAGTAGTAGTAGTAGTAGTAATATGCAGTGTTTCATTCATCCTGTTTTGTTGATAAAGGGGAAACTCGAAATGTCTATATTATCTGTTGTCGTATAGAGATAGTTCGAAGATGACGCCACTCAGGTCTTTGTTATTGTTTTTTGCCATCCGCGTTTATGAGTAATGCTCACTGAATTATATTAAACGTTCATGGATACACACAGTTTTGTGTGTAGGCCCGTTATACTTCCGGATGGCAATGTTATGAGCTTCTTCGCCAAGCGCATACTATCTATTAAATTGAAGCTTTCATTCCATTTCACATTGTTATTTATTGTTGAAACCAACACAGTGAATATTTTTGAGAGGACAGCACACATGTAAACACATTTTCAGGGCTCGATGATTTCTACGAGTGAACAAAACTCACAAAATCAAACATCTCATTTTTTTTAAAACCTAACACCGAGATATCAGTCCCGTGTGGAGAGGTCATTGCAATTTTTCTTTGTCCACAAACTTTTAAAAATGTAGCTTTTATATGGCGTAATATCGTCGCCATCGTTATGTTATAGATAGTATGCGCTTGGCTAAGAAGCTCATAACATTGCCATCCGGAAGTATAACGGACCAACACACAAACTCTGTGTAACCATGAACTTTTATAGTCTGGTTAATACAGTTTAGTGAGAACAACTCACAAACGCGGATGGCAAAAACAATAACAATGGCCTGAGTGACGCCATCTGCATACTATCTATTGCCTGATACTGAAATCCTAAATGACTGGCAGTTTGACGTCATTATTTGGTTTTTGCACCGCCTAGTGAGTTGTCGTTAGTAGAAAACAAGTCATTTCATTGGTAAAACTATTGAATTCAACTCACTATTTGTTTTCTTTTGTGGCAAAAGACTGGCATTTTGACGTCATTTTTTGGTCAGTATCAGGCCATAACTTTACGAAGGCCACGGTAATATCCACTAAACGTGCTCAAAGCGCTTTACAAGGGACTGAATTTGGTAGATAATGTATTTCGCAACAGTCTGTTTGTTAGAAGTTAGTGTGAACTACTCAAAAAAAGGGCTGGCAATAACAAAGAGCTGAATGACGTCAATCGGATTCCTTAGTCACGTCCGTCAAACAAAGAGCAGCTTGGTTCTAAACAAAGAAAAATTGTACTTTTTATTCTTCATGCTGGCTAGAACTTTTTCACGTGTCATATTATCAAAATGTATATAAGTCAAAACATGATCAAATTAATAATGTTTTTCTCCTCTGGATACACTTTTATGCTCGTCCGAGAAGTATTTCAGAAGGGCGTCCGCCATTGTTCCGATAGTTGAGAACCAGTTATAATAAGTTACTATGCGTCATTACGAGTGAAGTGACGTACGACTGATGAACCTTATCAAGATATATATATATATATATATATATATTATATATATATATATATATATATATATATATATATATCAGAGTTGTGGCTTATTGCTTGAAAAGATAGAACGAAGATGGCGTCACTCAGGTCTTTGTTATTGTTTTTGTTAGGTTTTGTTTTGTTATGTTTGTTTTTTTCAATGTTTTGTTTTGTTTTGTTTTTGTTTAGTTTTTTGTTTTGTTTTTTAAATGCCCACATTTATGAGTACTTCTCACTAAACGGTATGAACCAGACAATAACAGTCCATGGTTACACAAAGTTTTGTGTATTGGTCCGTTATGTTTCCGGATGACAATGTTGTGAGTTTCTTAGCCAAGCGCACACTATTTATAAATAGTATGAAGTTGACGTCACTCGGGTCTTTGTATTTTTGCCATCCACGTTTATGAGTAATTCTCACTGAACTGTATTAACCAGACTATAAATAGAATGCGCTTGGCCAAGGAGTTCACAACATTGCCATCCGGAAGTATAACGGACCAACACACAAACTCTGTGTAACCATGAACTTTTATAGTCCGGTTAATACAGTTTAGTGAGAACAACTCACAAACGCAGATGGCAAAAACAATAACAAAGGCCTGAGTGACGTCATCTGCATACTATCTATAGACATTCAAGGCTATACATAGTTTTAATAATAAAGTGTTCTTTTATAGCGCTAAATGCCGAAGTCTCAAAGCCCTTTACAAGCCAGAAACACACTCGAAATGAAATTGACATTCAACAAAATGGAATTTTAATTAAACGTATAATTTATTCATAAATAAGAAAATGCCTAGAGTAGTATACAACAGTGAAATGTATAAGGAAAAAAATATCTGCAAAAACTGATGATTAACATCGGACTGTTCGTCTCTCAGTTAAGGACTCCAAGGCAACACGATGTAATCACATTTTAAGCGCTTTGAGGTTTCGACGAAAGGCGCTATATAAATATGCTTATTATTATTATTTATTATTTATAAACAAAGACAGAAAGCCACCTGGAAAAGAAAATTATGTAGGAGGTTTGAAGACAATGTAAAGGTACGTGACCTCCCCATGGGAGGTCAACCTCAACCGAGCTTTTCCAGATGATTTCCTTTATTTGGAGATTGAAAAATTAACGTAGAATAATGCAACGAATAATATTTTTATACATTCGGCTTTACTCAAAGAAGTTACCACATGCGAATTATGGGCATGATCTATATTAACTTTCCATATGCTCGAGGTCATTGGTCACATTGCAAAATGTGCTCAAAGTGACCTACATAGTGAAAAGCGTTCACATATTTTGAAATATCTAACATTACGATTGGTCATTGTGTTCAGCTTGACACATGGGTATGTTTACAACTTTCATA
>NC_088370.1:15454559-15567059 GCF_034508935.2 Berghia stephanieae
GATATTGCACTGAGTTTGAGCCAGTGATACGTTATCGGGATTAGTGTTAACATTAGCAGAATTAACTGGGGTTGGGCTATGATTAATCACTGGGTTCTCATCATTATTTGGTTTTGGTTCAGAACATGTGACCTTGATCTGATCAGCATGTCTGCAAAACCATTCCCAAGACTGTTTCTTATTGTATAGGACACTGGCCCTGTACATTGTGTGATGCGGCCAGGTACCCACTTATCACCCCTTCCGTGGTTTCTGAAATAAACGGAATCATTTACACTTATCTCTCTGTCAATGGCAGTTTTATCATGATGAAATGTTCGTGTTTGTTGTTGTTTTAAAACAGACTTATGTACTGTGGGATGAATGAGGTCATGATGGGTTTTGAGTTTTCTCCACAAAGTAACTCACTTGGTGCAACACCTGTAGTCGCATGAGGTGTGACACGGTATTTTGTTAAGAACCTGAAAGATGAACATTTGACTTAGCAATTTTTGAAAATATCCTCCACAAATAGTCCCCCCCCCCCCCCCCTTTCGGCCTCAAAAAAAAAAAGAAGGAAACGTAGCAATTATCGATTGGGGATCAAACCTCAGACTTCCTCATTACCTGCCGGAAATTCTACCATTACACTTCTGGTCACCCAATAGCTGGGACGCTTAAAGGGGAGCCTTAGGGCAAAAATAAGTGAAGAAAAAAAATCCCCTTTATTCATCCCTTAGGGAAAATTTGTCTCTAGGGTCTGTTCCAAGGTAAAACTAGAATAACCCAGGCTTTACACGCAGTGCAGAGCCGCAAATTGAGCTGAGCTGGGGTGAGGTGACTTGCTCAAGGCCATACAGCGCAGCGGCGGGTGCCAAATATAATATATATTAATAGGAAGATTATAGGAAGGTTTTTTTTAAAGATAAGATTACTCCAAATTCACTGCATAGATTAACATTATTAAATAGCGCCAGGCAAAACCGATAGTAAAATACAAAAATAAAACACTAACAAAATTTATAATGCCAGCTAATGTCCAATATGCAACCGACTGCTTGAAAACGGTATTATGCCGGAATGATATAAATGCTAATATTTGAATTTATTGTCAAAAATATGAGACTTCAGTTAAGCTTGTACGTTGCCTTTAAGTCATGTCTAGATCAATTCATTCTGACATAAATACCAGATTGACTAGTTGGGTAACCTATTCTGATTAAAAACACAATCTTAATTGTATTTCAAAAACAAAACAGTGGTGATCAGCCCAATTGATGTCATAGCAGACGTTGTTAGAAATATTCCAAACCAACCATAGTTTGCCAGAAGAGACGGAAAAATAGATGCAGAAATAAGATAACCGACAGGGGCTGACGTCATCACCAAACCAAAGCTCGTGTTTACGTTTTCTTTCCCAAAGATTTCCACCGAAGCAACTATCCAAATTTGTCCTGAAATGCTACACACACATCCCAAAGAGACAACAGAGACAAAGTAAAACCATTTGTTTTCCAACGCGGAAAAATACATGGAGAATTGAAGAATTGTTGTTATTGTAAGTAATACCATCATGACTGTTTTATAATGAAATTTGTCTAGTACCACTCCTATCGTGAGATGAGTGACGACAGCGGAGAATGATAAAACTGAGGCCATGGTACTAAAGAAAAAATCGTCTTTGATGAATTGCTGTCCGTAGATCTTTTGGAAGTTTGATAATAGAATGCTTGCAAAGTCTGCACAGAAATAACCAATCCATAGAACATACAGCGAGGGTGACCGGAGAATGACTAACGCTCCTTCTAGAAATGTTGGATGTTTAGCTTCTTCCATCGTATTTGACACATTTTTGTAATCATCTTGAGTACTTATTGTAGGTTGTTCCCGATTTTTACAGTTTTCAACTTGCTTATGTTGATTATGTAGTGGAGAATGTTTGATACAGTTCGAGTTTTCCATCTCTTCAAAATTCATCCCGGTTTTATTTTGTAAGCTTAAATCACAATTTTCAAAAACGGACTGGATAACTTCATCGCAGACTTCAGAGTGTTTCATTTCATTGATTTGGTCATCTGCATTGATATGTTTCTCAAAATGTTTATCCATTTTCCCATCCACAACTTCCTGACAGCTGTTCTGTCCCTCATTTCTTCTATTCATTTCACTGAACGGGATACTACAAGACTCGTCGGTTTTACCATTGGAATCTTCAGCCTTTCTTTTATCAGGAATCGTTTCATATCCATGTCCTCTATCGACTTCTTTCAAAAGACCAAAACCTATCATCTGAATCCCAAAAGACATTCCTGCCAACCACAAGAACATTTTCGGCACACTGTCCAAAATCTCATCTTGACTAAAAAACGACACATCTCCAATTGATATATCCGGTGGCAAGTTGTTTGGGTTTAAATATCTAGTGACAAACTGATACATGAATATACCCCCGACGTAATAAGCTGCCATGAGAGCCGAAGTCATTTTACCGGAGTCTCCATCTGACCACTCGATGGCGTATTTCAAGGCCACTCCCTCCAGGATACCGTTTGACGATCCTATGAGGAAGGAAATTGTTGTCGCCAAGGCTGAGAATGAGACCCCGACTGTGAGATACGAAAAAACATGTCCTATGCATAAAATCAAAATCCCACACAGCGTTGTGGCGCGTTTTCCAATCAGAGAAGAGATTCGTCCACAGAATGTCAGAGTTATTATTTTGCAGATTATAATGAGAGCAATGATCCAACTGGACTTAACACCGACAGACGATGAGCCGGTAGCCCTAAATAAGTAGGAAATTAAATATGTTGATACATTGCTCCAGCTCTGAACAAATCCGAAAGGCAGTACAATAAAAAATGTTCCGATAACAGTGCTAAATTTTCCAAATCTGCCGGCCATTGTGTTTCCAAGAATTTTTTTTTAATTTCATAAAAACATTTGTCGTCAGATCCCTATTTGTTCATTTTTTGAATTATTTTTTAGCCAATCAAACAGGTTAATAGTTCACGATATGATACGCGCCTCAATTGAAAAATTGATGGTTAACTTCACAGGAAAGTTTATTGTGTTGTTTACAAGAAGCCATAATGTGTATTCAAGAGGAAAAATGGGGTTTGCATCCTTGAAGGAGGTCTTTAGTGCTGCAGCCGACAGGATATCCTGGAGAAGATGTGTTAACAGTTTCTGTTATCCACGAGTAGAGATCGGAATACGTCGAATTTAAATCAAGATGTATTCACCACATCCTTTCAATGGAATTATTCAGCTCTTCAAGAAATAGAAATTGGAATGTTCATTTGGTTTTAAGCCTGGTGATTAAAAATATATGTTTTATTACAATATTGCAGTCTAATTTTGATTTTACGACTGTGATATTTACAAATACATTATAATGTCAATATTTCTATTAGAGGAGTGCATTCCAACTCAGTTAAACAAAATAAAAAGGACATTTTCAATGGATACGTAAGCCATTTCATAGGGCTTGGTGATTTCACAAAACTCACGAATTACACAAATAGAAAATAATATTCCTCGATACCTGATTACCAGGCGACTAATGTGTTGGTGAGTCCTTGGAATTATTCTTCATCCATTGAGTACTGGATTAAAGCGTTCAACGTGCTCATTCATTTTTATAATATGTGTTAGTGTGTTAGAATGAAAAATCAATTAATTGCACAAGTTTGTCGTCTGGGTGGGGATCCTGACCTGCCATAGCGGGCAGGGAGGTACATACTGTGTCTTCTATCCCCTTATATCTGTTTTCCAACATGCTTTCTATCTTTGTCTTGGAATGAAATTACTTGGTTTTTTTCATGGCCCTGGTCGGAGTCCTGGCTGGGAGGGAAACAGTCAAATGCATAGTTATTGTTTTGGGAGATGATATTTTTTTCCCTGTAATCATCTCTCTGTTATGTATTATTGTATGTGTTATTTTAAATGTATAATGTAAGTATTTGAGTGTGTTCCTCTTTGTTGGATTTTGTGCCTGTGTCCGGATAAGACTTATAGGTGATCTCAAACTAAGTACATTGGTGGTATGCTCTTGGAATTTACATCTGATCCCTATTTGTTCCCAGTTCCCCTTTGTCTTACTTTCTCTTGAGTGCTTTAATTGTAATTCTAGAACTTTTTAGTATCCCATTTTCTTCCTTTTTACTGGCGCTGATACTCGTATAACCTAAATGTGTTGCAAGCGCCGTAAAACCCTTAAAAACAAACAAAACAAACAAGTTTGTCGTACTCTGAAAAAAAAAAACACGTTTTAAAAAATTTGGCCAGAAAACTCGTTCTTATAATACCAAGCGGTTGAAATGACGCTCAACTTGTCAAAACTCTCAAGCCAATGACGTCACTTGAGATTAAGAAAAACACAACAAAATGAGAGTTACTTAAAGTGATCAATATTTGAAAGACGATTTTTGAGCTTTATAGAGCACAATATCCACTAAATGTGCTCAAAGCGCTTTACAAGGGGTCCCTGGTCAACAGCAACATTTAACATGTAGGACGGGACATGACATGACGCCTGTAAGGCGATATTACAATTTTTCGGACAAAGACAACGCTGTTAACAGCCATGTACTCATTTTACACCTGAGTACGGTGAGAGAATGTGAGTAAAGAGACTTTTCCAAGGACTCAACTATGCGTCGAGCGCGAGGCTCGAACCCAGGACCTTCCGATCCGAAAGCGAGTGTCATACCACTAGACCACATAGCCGCATTTTTATGGCCAAAATTTCAAAAAACGGTTTTTTTTTCTCCCTTTTTTCATAGCGCGGTAGCTTTGTCAATGTCATAACAATAACAGATGCGGATAGGTTTTAATAATATGTGAAAGCCAAATCAAGCATAAATTAATTGTCACATTAATGTTGACAATAGAATGAACGGAATTGACGTCAATCAGCTCTTTGTTATTGTCTTTTTATGGCCAGTCATTCGTATGATGTTCTCACTAAATTTTATCAGACTATAAACGTTCAAAATTACACATAGGTTTGTGTGCTAATATTGCAATACATCCGGCTGGAAGATGGTGTGAGTAATTTGTATTAACACATAACATGAATAGCCTTAATGTGAGCCATCACTTCAAACAGGTATTCTGTTGTGATGAACCAGATGTGTGGTTTGGTGACTAGGGCGTACGGTGTCGTCGTGTCTCGTTTTGACACAAAGATCAAGCGGTGGTATGCGTGGTCTATGGTCGGATGGGTGACAGTGATCGTGGAGAATTCTGGGCCTGGTTTCATTTTCTTGGATAAGGCTCTTTACACACATTACCCCATACGACTCAGGTGTGAATGAGTTCCAGAACACCAAAATGGTCATATTTCAAAAACTGATTTTAAAGTAAATATTACGAGAAATTTGACATTTCTAGATTTTTGTAAATTATCAGTTGTCCTCACTAAAGGTTGTGATTCTTACACAAGGTTCATTCACAGGAGGGTGAATCAAAACGTAATTGGACAAATCTCTTTCTGCGTTCATTCCTTTTTTCATGTGACGTCATATTTGGCTCAATTGAAGTTACACGTGTACTCTTTAAACAAAAAGTTTAAAATTTTAATTTTGTCAAGTTTTGACAAATTATGACAGTTCAAAATGGCTGCCCTCCATGGATGTCCGTCAGCCACAGATAACTGTCGTTAAATTTCTTGTTTTCGAAGAAGAAACCTCGAGTAACATGTTAAAACGCATTGGTAATGTCTATAAAACTCCAGCATTTTGTAGAGGTAGTGTTTTAGGTGGGTTGAACCAGAATCAAAGAGACAAAATTATTGGAATGGTGACAGCCATCTTCCCCAAAGATAAGAAAAATACGTCAAAGCTGAGATATCAGCTGGGGAAAATTAAGCGAACACCTATGAGACATTAGAGTTGTAATCCTCGTTGATTTCCTACCACAGGGAGCCACTGTCAACTCTGAACGGTATAAATAGACATTGAAGCAACAGAAAGCAAGAATTCCTCGTTAGACCGGGCTTTGGGGATTGGAACGAGTATTTTTTCCACACACAAGTGCTATTAAAAGGGAGGTTATTGGAACGAGTATTGTTTCCACACACAAGTGCTAGGAAAAGGGAGGATATTGGAACGAGTATTGTTTCCACACACAAGTGCTAAGAAAAGGGAGGTTATTGGAACGAGTATTGTTTCCACACACAAGTGCTAGGAAGAGGGAGGTTATTGGAACGAGTACTGTTTCCACACACAAGTGATAGGAAAAGGGAGGTTATTGGAACGAGTGCTGTTTCCACACACAAGTGATAGGAAAAGGGAGGTTATTGCATCATTCATTTTGATAGACAATGCTATCACACCCTCCTTACTAATTCACCAGACGACATTTTTATGACATTTCATCTTTTTAGTCTATAAAACTCCAGCATTTTGTAGAGGTAGTGTTTTAGGTGGGTTGAACCAGAATCAAAGAGACAAAATTATTGGAATGGTGACAGCCATCTTCCCCAAAGATAAGAAAAATACGTCAAAGCTGAGATATCAGCTGGGGAAAATTAAGCGAACACCTATGAGACATTAGAGTTGTAATCCTCGTTGATTTCCTACCACAGGGAGCCACTGTCAACTCTGAACGGTATAAATAGACATTGAAGCAACAGAAAGCAAGAATTCCTCGTTAGACCGGGCTTTGGGATTGGAACGAGTATTTTTTCCACACACAAGTGCTATTAAAAGGGAGGTTATTGGAACGAGTATTGTTTCCACACACAAGTGCTAGGAAAAGGGAGGATATTGGAACGAGTATTGTTTCCACACACAAGTGCTAAGAAAAGGGAGGTTATTGGAACGAGTATTGTTTCCACACACAAGTGCTAGGAAGAGGGAGGTTATTGGAACGAGTACTGTTTCCACACACAAGTGATAGGAAAAGGGAGGTTATTGGAACGAGTGCTGTTTCCACACACAAGTGATAGGAAAAGGGAGGTTATTGCATCATTCATTTTGATAGACAATGCTATCACACCCTCCTTACTAATTCACCAGACGACATTTTTATGACATTTCATCTTTTAAGTGGACTGAAGGAGGCAATGAGGGGACATCGCTTTTTGTTTAATTATTTCACCAAACCGCCGCATCCAACAAAAAAAATAAAGTTTTCTTTTCCTTTTCTAAAATGTGTAATATTATCAAACGTGTAGAGGTAATTAAATGTTAAATGTAGCTGTCCTTGAATTTGAGTGAACTCCGGATGACCTTTAAGTGGTCGAATCAAGGAGGGCTTTAGAAAGGAGGCTCGCCTTGGATTTTCAGCCCCCGCTAGTGGGGGCCATTGGTTGGATAACGATTTCAAGCAAAACTACCGCTTTTCTGCCTTGGTACAATTTCCTTGAATGCGCAATAATTGATTCTGTTCTTATAATTTCGGTACTTTATAATAAATTGGTTAATTGGCAACCATAAGTTTTAAATAATATTTCTTATGTCTTGAATGCTATGAAAATATACAAAAAGTAGTGAACTATCAAAAATTTCACAGGAAAGTATGAACTATTTTTCTTTGACGCCCTCTTACAAACTGAGTGATTGGGTTTGTTATCTTTTTTGAAATCGAAAGTACGAATCTGATTTCAATACCTGTTAATAACTATGGCTAATTTATCGACCCAGATTCTTTGAAAAGTGGTAGTACCAATAATAATTGCGTAAGAATTATTTGAGACATGTTTAGAATTATCAACTGTAATTCCTGCAGACGATAGTTGGGCCCATTGTCGTGCTTGTTCTGTCGAGTCGCACAGATAATCAGAATCAGACACCGCCTGATTCGGAATCCAAATCGGACTGTTCCTTATTTTATTATGAATTATGGCCTGCGGCTTTATATTTATATATTTTTTCAATATGGTTAACTGACAAATATTGACTTTATTGTTTTAGTCTAGTGTATAAGTCTAGAGGGCCCCTTTGTTCGTCACGTCAACTTCACAACTTTACCTTGAACAGTCCTTTCTATTTCTACTACTAGTTACTATCTAGAAGTTGCTAGTTAGTGGGTCTGATATTACCATATCATATTCATATATGATGGAACTTGGACTCTGACTCTGAATATATAGTTATGCCCATTACATGGATCTGTGTTGCTGATATGACTGTCAATCGTATGGGACTAGTAACTAAGACTCTTAATATATAGTTTTGCCTCATTGATCTGAGATGTTACTGTTGTTACAGTTACAGTTACACTCACTCACTTTATTACTATTATCTCTGAGACTATGGAAAGGAATTATGGATCTGATCTACTCCATTGACTAAAAGGAATGAACTAGTAGTCTGAATATATATAGTTTTGTCTCATTGATCTAAGATGAGACTCTATTAAACAACTCTATGACTATGGAAGGGAACTATGGATCTGATTCTGATGCTACTCATTGACTGTACTTCAGGAATGAACTATAGTAGTCAGATGTTTTATGAATGGCGCATGTTTTCCTAGTTTTTCTAAGATGTCCCTCTATCAAAAGTTGCAAAACTTTGTGTCAACCTCCGAATCAATTTCTCTTAACTGAATAAAGATTTTGGCCCGTAATGAATTGTGATGCCATATCACAAAAGAAGATTTCTTCTTCACGACCTATAAAAAGCCACTTTAAAACCGCTGTCATACAATTAGAGATTTTACACTGCTAAATATTTAAACAGTTTCGCACCGCAAAGTAAGAGATGACTTCATCGTTTTTCAAAATAATCTTGTGACACAGTAGTTCCGGCTAGTGGTTATGAGTTCACATCATACTATTACAAAAATTACTATTTTCCGAATAAAAGCAAAACACATTAACATAAAATAAAAACTTATGTAGTTTGCATCCAATTTTGACTTTATAATTTATTGCTTTTTATTTACATCACGTCGCATTTACCGAAGACTGATATGAATCTCTAGTTTTAACTTATTTGAACTAGTGATTAAATACTCAAAATTGTCAAATTAACATTGAATGTTTATATTTAACTTTGAAAAATTGTATCTATGCATGACCGATTCACACAGCATTTAAAGTTTTCTTTTAAACCTATAAGCTCTTAAACAATACGATATGATACGGAATCTCTATCGGTTCCTTTCTCGTAAAGCTGCGAAAAGAAGTCTACTTGTATCTATCGATAAGCCATAAAAGAGGACATCTATGGAATTGGAATTTCACAATCAACTCTGAGTTTTGCATGTTATTGTTGTTACGTTGTTGTTGAACACATGCACATTTTGTGGAAACACTGTATCGTAAATTGATGAATTTCTACTTTTGACTGGTCTACATTTAATTTATGTAATCCTCTTTGGCATAAATACCAAGCTATTTCTCAAAACTTTGAACTCAAAATAATGTTGGAAGTGCGTAATGTTCACTTTTATTTGTATTCATCAAACACGTATATTGATTGTTATAAAATGTAAACTTGTCTGTCGTTCTTTCATATTCAGATTCTGTACGAACATCATATAAGTTTCGATTAACTGAACATTCCATTTTAACAAATTCTTTCAAAATGGATAAGCAGAAAATCATCATTTCGACACTATAAATCATTTTTGAGTTCAGATCCTCACCCGTTATCGATTTTAATATAGCTGTAATAAGCGAAATACTTTCCTATTATTTTTTTTAAGTCGTGATAAAACATTTTTATTAAGACAAAATGATCCAGAGTTTCATACAAATTTTTGCAGCTGTACATCGTGAACAGCTAGCTGAGAAAAAGAAGAAAAAGACGCGCCCCTTATTAAAAATCTGACTATTGTACTCTGAATATATATTGATCTGATATGTTACTTTATTAATCAACTCTATGAATATGGAATGGAATGGAACTATGAATTTGATGCTACTCCATTGACTATATTGAATGAACCAGTACTCTGAATGTTTTTCCTCACATGAACTTTTGCCTCTTGTGGGTCTGATGTTCATGGACGTGATTTGTTAGCAAATTCAAGATGGGGAAAATTGTGGTGTTGCGAATTACAATGGTAACTACAATAAAGCCAACAAATGTTGTGTGTTCAGATTGCCTATAAAGAGGAACCAGACCGATAAACATGGTTAAACAAATCCCTCCTCGTGATGATATTGAGCCACATCCGACAAAATTTGTTATTTGTGAAAGACATTGGTCTGCAGGTGTTCCAATGAAAATTCTACCTGGCAGACCGATCGTCCCTTATAGGGATGAAATAGTGTTCAAAAAATTAATAAATTCGAGAGATCCTAATTACAACTACTATGTAGTGCATTCCTTAGTAGATATTTCGGTATTCATATTTTTCTTGGGATCATCCTTCGCAGATTACCTCCCTTTGTTGATATTGTACATCTCCTTTCCCTTCATCTAATTGTTCATCCTCTTCCTCATAATCACATTACATGTACATTCATTAATCAAGCTTCTAAAGAAATCATCCTGAATCAATCACTATAAGGTCAGTTTTTAGAATATCTAACTACTCATCCTTTCCGTTTCTTGGCTACTCCTATTCACTGCTGATAATAATAATCATTAAATATTTTTTTGGACCCAGAATTCACAATCACTCTCTAAAAAGGTAGATCTTGCCATATAATGCCCCTGCTGTTATTTTGGTGTAAATTTTCTATATTTTTTGTTGGCCCCCACTAGCGTTGCCTGAAGATTCCATATGATTGCCCTTTCAGTTGTCCTTGTGTCGAATATAAATTCCAATCGGCCAACTTTTTTTTTCAATAATATCGATCTTACTTACTTTGAAGAAAAACAAATTTACACACGAGTGTGAAACAAATTGAGTTTTTGCACAGTTCAATATCTCTATCATAATGGGCGATAACTCAATCAAATATTGTGTAGTTTGCTTTTAACTGTATTTGTTTTGTTACTGACATCCAAAACAGTAAACTTTATTTTTTGGGTAGTAGTATATAAAGTGTGATTTGCAAGTTATTTTATAAAGAGGAATATTTCTATTCATCTAAAAATCAAAGCAAGGGCAATAACTCGTACAACTCGAAGGGAATATTTTTTTAAAGTGTACCTGTAGTGTGTTTAACATACAATAAAGTTGTTTTTAAAGATGTTATAAAATTTCAATAATTTACAAGTAATTAAATGTTTAATATAGCTGACCTCGAACTTGATTGACCTCTGGATGACCATCAAGAAGTCAAATTGAAATTCCAATCGGCCAAAGTTGTTCCTAATATATTAATATTACCAAATTTGAAGCAAAATAAACTTCCACACGGAAAGTGAAACAACTCCAGTCTGTTAACGATGCAGTGACTCTACTATAATGGGTGATAACTCATTCAAATATTCTTGTAACTGTATACGCTCGTTACTGACATCCAAAAGAGTAAACTTTTTTATAATTTGAGTAGTATAAAATAAAGTGCGGTTCGCACGCTATTTTAAAAAGAGGAATGTTTTAATTCATCTAAAAATAAAATCAAGTGAAATAACTCTTACAAATCGAAGGGGAAATTAACAAAAGTGTACATTTCATTTGTTAATCATATAATAAAGGTTTTATGTTCTTAAAAATGTTATAAAATAGTAATATATTGTGAAATGTAGTTGACTTCATTTGAACTTTTGTGACATCTGGTTGCCCTTCAAATGGTCGAATTGTACTTTCAATCGACCAAATGTTTTTCAAAGATATCAATATTACCAACTGTAAAGAAAAATAAGAAAAAATGTGAAACAACTCGTAATTTTTTTTTCACAGGCGGTGATCAACTATTAAAATCGGCTGGCGAATTGTTGTGAGTTTTTTTTTTTTTTCTGTATAGACACAAAGCATCATTAGCAAATGTTACAAGTTATGGTTGACCTGGCTTTTACTTTTACTCAATATTAATTCCTATACCCCATCTGTTGTTGCCATAAAATGACACAATTATCGTACTCCAGAAAAAATGAAACGTTTTTTGGGTTTTTTTTTTTTTTGGGTGGGGGGGGGGGGGGGGGGGGGGGTTACATTTTGGCCACAAAACTCGTCTTTCAAATATCGATCGATTAAAAACACCCTCATCTTGACAAACATTCTCAAATTATGGGACTTTATTGATTAGAGGAACCCTCATATTATTAGTAAACAGTCTCAGATATGTGACTTTATTGATTAGAGGAACCCTCATATTATTATTAACGTCTCAATATTGACTTATTGATTAGAGGAACCCTCATATTATTATTAAACAGTCTCAGATATGTGACTTTATTGATTAGAGGAACCCTCATATTATTATTAAACAGTCTCAGATATGTGACTTTATTGATTAGAGGAACCCTCATATTAGCAAACAGTCTCAAATATGGGACTTTATTGATTAGAGGAACCCTCATGTTAGCAAACAGTCTCAAATATGGGACTTTATTGATTAGAGGAACCCTCATATTAGCAAACACTCTCAAATATGGGACTTTAAATGGTCATTTTAACCGTTCGTTATGTAAAGGACGGTTTCTTTTTGTGGTTAAATCTTTGAAAAACGTGTTTGTTTTTGTTTTGTTTTTTACTTTTGTTGTTTTTTGTTTGTGTGTATTTTTTGTTGATTTTTATTGTTTTTTTTTTTTTTTTTGTTTTTTGTTTTTTTTTGCTTTGCTTTGTTTTGTGTTTCGTTTGTTTATTTGTTTGTTTGGGTTTTTTTTTTTTTTTGGGGGGGGGGGTTGTTCCTTTTTTTTAAATTTGTTTTTTTTTTATCAAGTGCAATTATGGCATATTAAAATCCAATGTTTACGACATATATTAAGCGAAAGCCTCTGTTGAATGCGTCATTCAGTCATGTAATCAATGCTGAGGAATAATCACATGGACTCACAAATGCTCAGCTCGCCTGTTATCCGTCATGTCGTGGTATATAGATCGTATGAAATTAACGTCACTCAGGTCTTTGTTATTCTCTTTTGCCATCCGGATTTATGAATAATTTTCATTAAACTGTATCAACCAGACTATAAACGGTCATGGTTACACAGAGTTTTATGTGTTGGTCCTTTATACTTCAGAATGGCAATGTTGTGAGTTTCTTAGCCAAGCGCATACTATTATTGTTTTCTACGTGTTGTGTAATTTGTAAGTTTTGTTCATTTGTAGATAACATCAAGCTCTGTAAGATAAGATATCTAGACGAAATGTCTTATTTATAGTGTTTTACTGTGTTGGAATCAACTAAGGGACCCATTAGGTAATAAACGCGCTCCTCTAACAGCCTTTTGACATTATAATGTATTATTTTCAAGAACGGTATTCGTAACGCTTGGACTTAGAACTGCAAAATTGTAAAATGTCTTATACTATTTTCGACTCACGACGCTTAAAGCCGTATGAACATTTCTAGGTCTTTGAGAGATGAATAGTTCAGTAGACCCCTAGAGAGGATTTACTGAATTCATCTTATCTTAATTCTGACGTATTCCAATCTGATTTATTTGTGAATAGTGGAAGCCATAAACACGTCTTTTATTAGGATATCCTGTTGGCTGAAATAATAAAGACCTGCTTCAACATGCAAACCCCATTCTGTCGCTTGAATACATATTTTGTCTTCTTGTAAATAACATAGCTTTTCTGTAAAGTTAACCAACACAGAAACATTCCTGTAACGCTAACCACCAATTGTCTATTGGGGCGAGTACCATAGAGTGAGCTGTTAACCTCTTTGATTGCATAAAAAAAATAATAAAATGAAGAAATAGGAATGCGAAGGCAAACGTTTTATACGAGTTAAAGAAACTATTGTTTGAAACACAATGGCCAACAGATTAGGTAAAATTCGCACTGTTATTGGTACGTTCTTGATCGCTTTATCTTTCGGGTTAAATCAAAGCTGGAGCAATTTGTCAACGTATGTAATTTCCTACTAATTTAGAGTTACCGGCTCATCGTCTGTCGGAGTTAAGTCCAGTTGGATCATTGCTATACTTATAATCTGCAAATTAATAACGCTGACATTCTGTGGACGAATCTCTTCTCTGATTGGAAAACGCGCCACAACGCTGTGCGGGATTTTGATTTTATGCATAGGACATGTTTTCTCATATCTCACAGTCGGGGTCTCATTCTCAGCCTTGGCGACAACAATTTCCTTCCATATAGGATCGTCAAACGGTATCCTAGAGGGAGTGGCCTTGAAATACGCCATCGAGTGGTCAGATGGAGACTCCGGTAAAATGACTTCGGCTCTCATGGCAGCTTATTCCGTTGGGGCTATATTCATGTATCAGTTTGTCACTAGATATTTAAACCCAAACAACTTGCCACCGGATATATCAATTGGAGATGTGTCGTTTTTTAGTCAAGATGAGATTTTGGACAGTGTGCCAAAAATGTTCTTGTGGTTGGCAGGAATGTGAGATATACATCACCTGCTTATTTCAAGGACAAAATCGTTTCATATTCTCGGCGACGGGCAAAGTGTTTTTTGTTTGTTTTTTTTTTTAATAGTGATTGGGGGAGGGGGGTAATAGGTGGTCGGGGTATTATTTGTTTAAACAGTCAATCATTATTTCGTACATTATCTCTACTAGTAAAGCATCTGAACCATAACCGAAAGATAATGGGGTTTAATCCCAGCTGCAACGTGCTTTAGAAATCGATAATTCAGCAGCCGTGATATTTATGAATGTCCAAAATGATTACGATCTTTTATTATATGCTAGACCTAGAGTTCATTGACACTACAACCCCATAAAATGTGAAACGAAATATTGAGGTTGTAATTGGATTCAGTAGTCTGATGTCACGCCGCCCGGCAACGGCGGCCATCTTGGTTCTAAACAAAGAAAATCATTGCTTTTTATTCTTCAAGCTGGCTAGAAATTTTTATATGTCTTGTGATCAGAATGTGTAAAATTCAAAACATGATCAAATTTATGTTTTTTTTTCCCTCTGGATACGCTTATGGATGGACAATAATGACAATAAAGATGATATTATTAGTTGAAAAGAGTCGCCGGTGTGTATCTATTGGTACAAGTGACTTTTGTCCTACTTTAGTGTCTGTCCGGTGGTGAAAGGTTGTAACATGAAGACAGCGGATGCGTGTGATCTTTCATTCTTTCCCATCATTTTTTTTTTTTTGTTTTTAACGTCATAGAAACGCTGAGTTCGGGCACTGGAGACAATGGATTTCAACAGTCGTGACGTCACTTCCCTCGTAATGACGCATCGTAACTTAGTAACTGGTTCTAAAGTATCCGAACAATGGCGAACGCCCTTATGAAATATTTCTCCGACGAGCATAAAAGTGTATCCAGAGGAGAAAAACATTATAAATCTGATCATGTTTTGACTGTTATACATTCTGATCACATGACATGTGAAAACGTTTAAGCCAGCATGAAGAATAAAAAATACCGATTTTCTTTGTTTAGAACCAAGCTGCTCGTTGCTGGGCGGACGTGACATCAGACTATTGAAT
Source organism: Berghia stephanieae (assembly GCF_034508935.2). Classification (NCBI taxonomy): domain Eukaryota; kingdom Metazoa; phylum Mollusca; class Gastropoda; order Nudibranchia; family Aeolidiidae; genus Berghia; species Berghia stephanieae. The sequence continues at coordinate 15,469,993 of NC_088370.1, forward strand.
CCTATTCGACAATGTTAGTTAGACCTAAAGCACGACTTCACGGAGACAACCGAGGCATCCAAATCCGATGACAGAGATATCAAAGGCTCAAAAGTCAAGTAAGTCAATAAGTATTAACATTCTTCATAGGAAAAGACTTACCACGGCTATTTAAAGCACCAAAATAACCTGTAGGAATACCCAATAACTCTCTCTCTCTCTCTCTCTCTCTCTCTCTCTCTCTCTCTCTCTCTCTCTCTCTCTCTCTCTCTCTCGCTCGCTCTCTCCTGTGGATCAAAATCCATGAAAGATCTATAATCATGATAAATTTGGTCATTCGACGGAGTGGATAGTTAAGTCAGTTTATATCTGACTACATTACTTTGGAATTTCCGCTCACACCACAGAGCATCCTCTCTTCACGTGATTTCATGAGGCAGCTGGAGAACGACTATATCTTGATATCATCATCCGAAGTAATCATCATCATCATCATCATCATAATTATCATCACCATCATCATCATCATCATCATCATCATCATCATCATCATCATCATCATTATCATCACCATTACCACCACCACCATCATCATCATTACCACCACCACCATCATCATCATTATCATCACCAACATCATCATCATAATAATAATAATAATAATAATAATAATAATAATAATAATAATAATAATAATAATAATAATAATAATAATAATAATAATAACACCAAACAACAATAATTTACATTTATTAAGCACAACTTATACCGCAATATAAAAGGCTCTACACGCGATACAATGACATCAAAGTGACAAAGTTAATGTGTACTTGTACAATGGCATATATAGGTATAAATGTTATTTCATCCATAGACAACATGAATATAGACACGAATACTACACAAAAACACACACACATATATATATACAAGCACAATTAGGGGCGACGAGGGAGCGCATACATACATTATTTTAGTAGGATCTTACTGAAGCATGACCGCAAAAGATGAGTTTTAATTTTCTATAGGCAATTTATTCCAAATTCTAGTGTCAGATCAAACAAAGCTTTTCTCCCCGGCTTTAAGTCTAGTTAAAGGGATCTTTAGCGTTTTTTAATCGGAAAAGGAACGCTGACATCTTTGCGATTCATATTCTCATTGAGCTCCGTCACATAAAAAAGGGCGCTATTATCTATTAAGTATTAAGGCAGATAACTTTTGGCAGTCATCTTCCGTTATAAAATATCACACCGAACTTATTTTTCTCATGAATACAAATAATTTTCTACGCTAACCAATATCTACACTCGTTCATTCATTGAAAGATCCGAATCAAATAGGAATCTATTGACATAAGGCACTTCATTGCCATTTACTCCAAAAAGGTTTGATCAATGCTACTAATAATAATTTTGCTCCTATTCTCACCAATCTATGGGTTGCAGCAGAAGCTAGGGAAGACCACATCATTCCTGCATCTTGTTGGCCTTAATTAAGCCTTTAAACACCATGAGGCGAGAGAAGAAAAAGAAGATCCCCTAAGCAGTTGAGAGAAGAGAGTCCGAACGATAGGTAACCACGTTTGAAAGTCATCTTTTCATATTTTAGTGTGATTGGATGGCTCAGTGGCTAGTGGGGCCTCTCTCTCTCTCTCTCTCTCTCTCTCTCTCTCTCTCTCTCTCTCTCAGCCAGGTGGAGGTTGCCGTGTCAGATGGATACTAAGTTGACTCCATGACTCTTGTTGACTTTGACACCGCGTTTTCTCTATTTTCATCTGGCATTTCTTCTCCATTTAAACTGCGACTCTCTCTTGAAGGAGGAGAAAAGAAGCCATAGGCCATTAAAACGATCAATTGGTTAGAATCAGCGTGGGTGCGCAACTGGATGCGCGGGTTGACGGAGGCAGGAAGCAATAACAAACCCACATGGTTGCCATTACCTCCACCATCATTCTCGCTCACGGTTTGTGGAAAGCACTTCATTACAGGCACGTAATAGTGAATATAGTTTTTGTTTTGAACATTTCTATTATTATTCTTTGTAAATTGACCTATATTAAAAGAAACATACAAACAAAAAAGGCATGACCAGTCACTAACAATGCCGTGTAGTGTGTAGACAGTAACACAGTACGGTGAACATGACGGACACTGATTTGAGGTCGGAATGTCGGAACCCATGAGTCGTTCGCAACTCTGCCTCACGTATTCATTTAATCAGTCAATTTAATTTTTATTAAGCTTGCGTAAAACATACAAACAAAAAAGACATGACCAGTCACTAACAATGCAGTGTAGTGTGTAGACAGTAACACGGTACGGTGAACATGAATGACACTGGGATCGGAATGTCGGAACCCAGTAGTCGTTCGCAACTCAGCCTCGCGTACTCATTTAATCAGTCAATTTAATTTTCATTTAGCTTGCCTATTCTTCAGGTTTATGTTATATTCACCTTTTCTATTTAAAAAGGGTAATCCAAACAGACCATAAAAACGATTTTATAATAAGCCGACTTCAACTTCCATCACTTACGACACGAACTTATTTTGGGTGTTTTTTTGTTTTTTTTAACAAAACCGTTTGACTCAAATTAAAGCTTCGGCATTGGATAAGGAGCGAGGTCCCTGTTGCCATCTTGCTTAGTTTATACAGAGACTGGGTTGCCACCTTGGCTGTTCTTGATAAATAGTAAAATAGTACAACCTTGTGCAATAGGAGAGAGAGAGAGAGAGAGAGAGAGAGAGTGAGAGAGAGAGATTTTGAACAAAAAACGAATCTCTCTCTCTCTCTGTCTCTCTCCCCCCTCTCTCTCTCTCTCTCTCTCTCTCTCTCTCTCTCTCTCTCTCTCTCCTCTCTCTCTCTCTCTCTCTCTCTCTCTCTCTCTCTCTTCTCTTCCTATTTCATCTGTCACACTGTTTGACAATATTCATCACCTGGCTCACTTGTACTTGTAATATCGGGTGTAAGGTAAACTTTTGAACAATTATTATTATTTATAAAATGCAGAAACTTTTCAAATAAACGGATTGACTAGATATTAATTCGATTCGACAAGTAGAACACAAAAGCGGAATTTGCGAATACCCGGTCCAGACATAAGCGTCATGGTCTTATTTATAAAGTGCAGAATCTTTGCAAATAAACGGATAAAATAGAGATTAATTCGATTCGAAAGGTGGAACACAAAAGCAGAATTTGCGAATGCCCGGTCCAGACATAAGCGTCATTGTCTTATTTATAAAGTGCAGAAACTTTGCAAATAAATGGAAAAAATAGAGATTAATTCTAATCGAACAGTGGAACACAAAGGCAGAATTTGCGAACAACCTAACACATAAGTGTCGTGGTCTTATTTATAAAATGCAGAAACTTTGCAAATAAACGGATAGACTAGATATTAATTCGATTCGAAAAGTGGAACACAAATGCAGAATTTGCGAATACCCGGTCCAGACATAAGCGTTATGGTCTTATTTATAAAGTGCAGAAACTTTGCAAATAAACGGATAAGATAGAGATTAATTCGATTCGAAAGTGGAATGCAAATGCAGAAGTTGTGAATACCCGGTCCAGACATAAGCGTCATGGTCTTGTTTAAATGAAACAATGCAATTTTAAAAAATATATGGTCATTGAGTAATTAAGCTAAATATGCGGAGTTCAAATAGATAACTTGATCTCTGAAATTTTTTATTATTAGCTGTTTTTATTCTCCATCATTTAGATTATGTGATTAAGTTTATAATTGAAATACAAACTTTATCTCACTTATCAATGTTTTGCAATAAAGGAGAGTGTGAGTGAACCTGTGCAAAGGAAATTATTTGAGAGTGATATTTATCATGCTTTTCAGTTTGTAGTTGAATTCTAGAAAGGATTCTTTATAGTTCTCATTGATTGTATGTCAGTATGTCAGTCTTTAGGACACCGATTACCCTAATGCGGCCACAATTTACAATGTGACGGCCACAAGCCCGTTAAACGCAGAGTGGGGTATTGTTGTTTGCAAGTAATGCTATGGTTTTAATAGGATATCTGTCTCCTATTAAAATACATTCCTGTGTTGGATTTTGGATTACATTCATGTCTTCTTCGGATTTTGGGATATTTAATTTTCATGGATTGTGATTGTGATTTTCAAGACTATTAATGTAAGTAAATGCCCAAATAGATATTTTTCTTCATTTATTCTTTTTTTTTTTTTAGTTTTGTTTTGAAGCATTTATTAAGAAATAATGTACATATGCACTTATACACCACAGACTGCTTTCAACTACTTATTATTATTATTATTATTAATATTATATAATATAATAATAATAATAATAATAATAATAATAATAATAATAATAATAATAATAATAATAATAATAATAATAATAATAATAATAATAATAATAATAATAATAATAATAATAATAATAATAATAATAATAATAATAATAATAAGTGCATTGAGTGAAATCCCAATCATGGTTGCCCAAATAAAACTGGCGCTAGAATCCCGACTACCTGTCTAAACGAATGTTGTTTGTACGATACATACTAACTACACGTTCAATATCGGGGGCAGAAAATATACGTTTGGTTTTATGAAATTAAAACAGTAGTCCCACATTGTTCTTTGATGTTATTTGTGGTTGCATTTGCTTTGAAACTTACACATTATATTGTGTTACATTGTTTACAAAATATTTCTGGTACTCGTATGCATGTGTAGTCAACGGTCAATCGTGTTCTTTATTATTTTATTATTAATTTTGGCTTGGCATCTTACATATGTGAATTTGACAGGTTGTTATGGATGGTAATTACTCGTATAACATTAAGTGATTTTTAAACATTTTTACGGCGTTTTAATTGTCTTTCTTGCATTCATTGCCGAGCACCTCCACTTTTCTGTTACTATTTTAACGATCAGCTGATTTTTCTCTTGCCTCCCCTTTAATTTCGCGGACTTTTTTCAGAACGAGGCGTGGAGGGACTAATAAAAGACGACTTCGAAGAAAGTTATTAAGTGACCAGTTTGACGATTTTCACACCAAACCCTTATAGGGTGGATATAAAAGAATCTTGCCAAACCCTATTATTGGCAAGTCATTTGAATGGCAAAAGTTTAAGTTATTGTCTCTATAACGATAATGCTCGATTTGTGAACTGACTTGGGGGAACAAATAAATCGAATTTTGAAAAATAAAAACAACAACAAATCTGAAACTTATCACAGCAATGATGCTCGCCCGCGGCAAAGATAAATGTAAGGGTCCTAAAAGCTCAGTAGTAGGAGGGCAATCGCCTCGTCGGTGATTTGGACCGTCGACCAAGGAACGATTTGGCGTCACTCGGCTCTTTGTTATTGTTTTTAGCCAGCCATTTTTATGAGTATTTCTCATATTAATCAGACGAAAAAGGTTTAAGGTAACACATCATTTTGTGTCCGTTATATCCAACTGGCGAATTTTGTGAGTTGTGTGTTTTCTTTTGTTGTTGGTTTTTTTTTGTTTTTTTTTTTTTTTTTTTTTTTTTTTTTGTTTTGTTTTGTTTTTTAAAGTGCGTAGCATCAATTGATGTGGAGGAAAGTAGCCTATTCTGAGATAGATTCCCGTCCTATTCAAAGGATGGCAAGCAATATTTGACCATAAAAACCCGGATAAAATCTTGCTGTATACCTTGGAAGGAATCTTTTTTTTTTTTTTTTTTTTGGTGAAATAAGTCATTTCGAGCTTAATAATATTATTAAAATATATTCATTTGTGTTTATAATGAAAACTTGGCATTTTAATTTGTCTGATTTGGAATTCTTTTCATAAACTATCTGCTATTCCCGGAAAATTGAAACATGGTCGGTGGTCGTGAAATGAGTGCTGACATAGGTGAGCGAGTGCACAAATGAAAACAAACAATGCAAACTCTCAAAACGCCAACATAGATCAAAGATCGATTTTGAGACAAAGTATTTTTTAAAACCTTATGGACCATCATGTTTAGAATGATACGCTTTGCTTAGTTTCTTTATAATTCATCAAAATCAAACGGAGGCCACGTTACATAAAAAAGACAAAAGTCCAAGTAGAGGACAAATCACAAGACACAACATTTTCATTTTCTTACTTCGCTCTCGGGCTCGGGTGTCTTGAAATCTGGGGAAATGCTCTCTTCTAATATGTCATACTGAATATAATATTTTTAAAATGTCTATGTTCCTTGTATTTTTGTTTTTGTTTTTTTTTTTTTTTCTCTAGCCCAGGCACATAATTGACATAATGTCACAAAAAATGTCGGAAAATCTACCATCGTTGGTCTGGATTAGATAGAAAACTGAGTGACTGAGTGAGACATTTTCATGATGAGTATTAGTATGATGGCACCACATACGGGCCCACCTCTGCGTAAAATCATTTTCATTGAATGAGGACTTGTTTATGAACAAATCTCTGTTCAAAATTGACCCCCCAAAAAAGTCATTATGTCTTCAGTTGAATTTATTGAGTTTATTAAAGTCCTGCCATTTAAATCATAGGTAGTGATTGATTCAAATTTTGATCTTACAGAACTGTCACCTCTCTTATCTAGGTTAGTGGATGTGATTGCGATATCCTTTCATTTTTGCTAAACTACAATACTGTAATCTCCCTTATCTCTCCAGTTAAGACCGGGTGAAATTTCGCCTCTACAACTGCAACACGATGTTGGCAGTCCCATCTCCACCTATCTATATGGCGACCAAGACAATCAGATCAATATGCAGGCCACAGAGATTGTTCAAATTCATAAGATTGTTGTCAACGGGTAAAAGTAAGCAATTCATACTTTATTTTTTATTATTATTTTGACATGAAAAATTTAGTGAATACAAGCACAAGTTTAAAAAATGTAGACAACCCATCAATTGTTGATGTAGACCTGCAGAGCACAATATAATAATCTGCAATTTGAATTACTTCAAACCAAAACCAATTAAGAGAAAAATAGTCAACCGTAAAACCTAAAACTTTGACATGGAACAACTGAGACAGGAAATATATACATCCGATATCACAAAGTTACCAAAGGACATAGCGTGATGAAAACTAACAATTTTTGAAAATTTTTTATCTATTTTGGAATCTAAAATAATCACTATCAGGCCCAACAATGACTGGTTCAATGAAGACATTAGAAAAGAGAAAATGGAAATCTTCTGGATTAGACGAAGACAGGCAAATACACAAAGCTACCAAACGATTGACGAATAAATTATTTTCGGAATGTAAACAAAACCACATGAGAAATGCCATAACAAACACAAAAAAAAATATTCAAAAGGAATGTTCAAGTTAATAAATGATACTATGATAAGAACTGAGTCATCGGTATCAAAATTACCCACGTCAAACTATCCACAACAACTGGCTGAAACGTTATCAACTTTCTTTTTAGACAAAATTGCAAAGATACATCATGACCTCGATAGTCGAGAAGCGCAAAGCGCAATAATTTCACAAGATAATCAAACCAACAACAAACCACTATCATACTTTGATCCTGCATCCGAAAATGAGATAATTCTAATATTTTCAGCCGTCCCAAATAAAGCGTATTAAAAAGTTTTTAAAAACTACTCGCGCCATCAATCATGTCAATTGTAAACGCATTTCTAAAAATGGCGATTTTCCAGACAGATTCAAACATGCCATAGTTCTGCCTTTGTTAAAGAAATCGTCACTGAATCCCAATAACGTCTGAAATTTCCGACCAATTTCCAACCTGCACTTCGTTACCAAACTCACCGATAAAACCAGTAGCAAAAAGATTGAATGACTTTCTGATGACACATAATATGCTGCCAGTTTTCCAACCGGCATACCGTCCTGGACACAGCACAGAAATCACTTTGTTGTGTGACATAATTAATTCTATGGACCAGGGTAAATGCTTGTACCAGCTGGGATTTTGGGGGGGGGGGGGGGGGGGGGGTTTGTTGTTTTTTTTTTTAATTATTCATTCATTTGTTGCATTCCTTCACTCCTTTATTTATTGACATATAACTTTAAAATTTATTGATGCAAACTTTTTCGGACATGTTTCATAGGATGATAAATTTATGTCATAAGACATTGATTTCCCTGTGTGTTTTTATTAATTTTAAATTTTTAGACCATTTGCACGTATCAGAAGAGGTGCAGGAAGCATTGCATTCTGGGAAGGGAGTTGTAGGCTTGGAGAGCACCATCATCACACATGGAATGCCATACCCTCATAATTTTAGGTAATGTTTGATAATTGTTAATCACCTATGCATCATTAGGGGCAGTGTGGCTCAGCAGTACGGTCTTTGCTTCGTACCCAAAAGATACTGAGTTCGATCACTCATTGCAACACTGTTTGGGCTTGAGCAAGTCATCTCACCCTAGCTCAATTTGCGGTGCTACACTGCGGCTGACGCCTGTGTTATTCCAGTCTTCCCTTGGAATAGACCCTAGAGACAAATTGCCCCTATGGGATGAATAAAGGAATTTTGTTTGTTTATGTTTTAAAAATCAATTTTTAATTCATTCTTGGCACACCACAGAAGGACTGTTTTGTTGTTCACTGAAATCAAACAGTTATTATTTCGGTCACAAATGTTATACTATATTCTTACCCTTACTGGAATGATACATGATATTCTTTTTCCATCTTCATAACTTTGTTTCCATGAATATTTATGTATGCACGCCCTCATCTGCCTGTACTGTAAGTGTGTTTTGTGTGTGTGTTGTTTGTTTGTTTTCCTTTTTGCATTCATGTTATTTTATATATGAAATCAAATTTACAGGCCATTTCAAACTAGCACACAGTTAAGAAAACAAATTTTGTTTAAAATTATTATTATCATTATTATTATTATTATTATTATTATTATTATTATTATTATTATTATTATTATTATATTATTATTATTATTATTATTATTATTATTATTATTATTATTATTATTATTATTATTATTATTATTATTATTATTATTAATATTATTATTATTATTATTATTATTATTATTATTATTATTATTATTATTATTTATATTTATTTATTTATTTAATGTATTATTTTATTGTAAATGATTTATGCTGTTTTTATTGCTGTGAGATCCCAATATTAACAAAAAAAATTCGTAATGCCACACACAATTTCTTTCATTTTGAACAGTGTGTGTTCTTCAATTATTCAAGGATGCCAAATGTCCACTTTTTCCACCTTTTTCCGGGTTTTTTTTTTTACACCTCAGTTCACACCTGAGCAGCTTTCCCTGTCTCCAAGAGGAATGTCATCATTGAAGGTCCTTCTTTTCAAGACAGAAATAATATTATTGCAATACGATTCAATAGTCTGATGTCACGCCGCCCGGCAACGGCGGCCATCTTGGTTCTAAACCAAAAAAATCATTACTTTTTATTTTTCATGCCGGCTATAACTTTTCATATGCCTTGTGATCAGAATGTGTAAAAGTCAAAACATGATCAAATTTATGGGTTTTTTTCCCCTCTGGATACCCTTTATGCTCGCCGGAGAACTATTTCATACGGGCATCCGCCATTGTTCCGATAGTTTAGAGCCAGTGTTATTAGGAAGGAAGTGACGCTACGACTGTTGAAGAGTATTGATGCAACAAAGACCATGTACACTTGCAAAGGGGAAGGGGAGAATTAACTCACTCAATCCTCCAGATTGTTGCTACTTTTTGAAATTGGAAAAAATGCATTAAAAAATGAGCATGTACATAGATAGTTTTATTCAACTATCATTAACATTCAAAAACTTAAAAAATTAGCTTTCATACTACCCCTATAATTTGTCTCAGAAAAATGAATTAAACAGGCATAGGGTAAAAGTAAAAGTAACCCGGGTAAATTACGGATATAGTTGGTGTAAGGGTTGAGTGAGTTAAGATAGATGTTTTGGTTGTTCGTGTCCAAGGTTCGTTTTAGGTGAGATGTGATGCTTCAACTAATTTTCAGGGTTTTTTTTTTTTTTTTTTTTAAAACCATTTGGCATCCCTGATTGTTGATGTACACTTCAAGTACCCAAAAAGTCCATCCTGAATAAGACCGAATTGTGAATAAATTAAATGTTTGAAATATTATATTTTCCAGCACTGCATTGTCAGTTGAGAAAAAGATCAGGGAAAGTGGATCTGTACCAGCAACAGTGGCAGTTTTGGATGGCAAGCTGAGAGTTGGTTTGTAACAAAGATATATCTTCTAATCATTTCATAATAAATACTGTAATTCCTTAAGCTTTGGATCGCAGCGCAAATGTATTGGATTAAAAGATTAAATAAGATTAATCTATGCAGTGGTTTTGCATTTACTGTTAATTCATCTCAAGTTGGGACATGACTTTGGGAGCTTTTTTTTTTTTTTTTTAATTATTTATTTATTTATTTATATATATATATATATATATATATATATATATATATATATATATATATATATATATATATATATATATATATATATATATATATATATATATATATATATATATATATATTTTTTTTTTTTTTTTTTTTTTTTTTTTTTTTTTTTTTTTGTAGATAAGATTATCAATTAATAAATTACCAACAAAATGATAGCCATCTCACTAGAACAACTAGACATACAACGAAATTCATTCATTCAAAGAAAATCCCACTCAAAAACACTAAAACACCGGTCTTCAAACTCAAACATCTTCAAGTATTCATTTGCACCCGACACTATCAAAGACTGAAATGCTCTTCCGGAATCATGTGTGAACACAAAAGATTAAGAAATATTCAAACAAAATTTATTTATCAAAATTCTTCAGCCTAAACACCAACAATTGCTGTCACATTCAACCACTGTCTCCGCCCTCAAATACAAATATGCAGAATTGAATCGTCTTTGAGTAACATTCAGATTCAGATCAACCCCCAATTTATTGTGTGTAATCTTTTGTGGATTGCGGTTTTCAGTGTTTAAAAAAAAAATTGATCATTACCTGACAGAGTGAGGAGCAAGAGCAGCTATTTGTACAAATCAAGGATTTTAATATTTTACCAAGCCAATATTTTCGGTGAAAGAATAGATGTATGATGGGTACAGCAATATGTATTCTGTTTGTCACATGTGGAAAAGGTAGTTTTAGCTAACTTTTAATTTACAACACGAAGTGGTTAAGGCATTGCACTGTGACCCGGAAGGTTTGAGCGCCTCTTCAGGCACTTTCGTTTTTTTCCTTGAGCAAGATTATTAACCCCAATTTGCTCACTTGGATAACATGGTGATTCCTGTTGAAATCAGACATCTTGTTTGATGAATTATCTATATTCCTTCGTGGAATGCCTAGGCGATGATATCTTATGATGTCATGGTGGAAGCATATTTTTTTTTTTTAATTTTAATATTTACAACACAGCAGTAATTATTTGTTAAAATCTTGGTGCTGCCATTGTTCTTCTCCCCTAAGCTGCTAGATGCTGTTGACTGTGTAAGGTAATGAACATACATGAATATAACCACTTCGAGAGAAAAAAAAAACCCAAATTTTTGGCTCAAAACTCTTCTTCAGCAAAATCTGTTGTTTAAAAAAAAAAAGGGTTTGGGATCAACATTGTTCTGTACAGCCAAGGTTAAATTTTTTTGTCATCAAGCATAGAATTAGTGGCAAATCTAAAATTATAAGATTATATTTCACAGATTGATATATTTATAAATATCTCGGGTATAACTGTCAATGAAAGATTAGACTTAGACTGGACAACTCATTCATGTAAAGTACTAAATATGATGAAGACAAGATTATTCATGATGAGGAGACCATACTCCATAAATGTTGACAAAGCAATTTTATCTTTGTTTTATAAATCATGTAATGTAAGTCTCTTTTGTTTCTGCATAGCTGCTTGGGGTGGAAATTGTAAACAATCTGAAGTCATAAAGATACATAGAATAATCAGGGATGCATATCGAATGTTAGAAAATGATGAATGGGACCTTTTAACTTTGGGGATTTCCACAAAGATATTGCTAAATGTTAAGATTAACAAATTTCAAAGAGGCAAGTCCCCTCTGTACAATGAAATCACAATAAGCAAGCCAGAAGAGTAACAGACACATGAAAATCAAAAAGACGAAGATATTTTAATTTATTTTTACCATCAGCGTTACGAAACTTTAGGATGATTTGTATTTCATGAACTTTGAAAGATACTATATTCGCTCTAAAATCTATTTATTTATGCATGTTCACCTAGTGATTTATATTTACATTAGTTATTAATTATACATTCAAATGCCATGCTCTACTTTTACTTATTATCAACCTGTGTTGACTGCTGTGTGCAATCCTTCCCCAATCTATTTTCAAAATTCTATTTGCATTACAAATCCATTTTTACAAATCTATTTTACCTCTTGTCCGAGTTTTATAGATTTGCTTGTTACCTGCTGTACATTTTATGAATATTTTATTATATTTTATGTTCATTTTATTTTAAATTAGCTTCATATTTTCATCGATTAGTTCATGACAGTCTATAAATCTGTGAAATATAACGATGAATTAATGTGAATTGGCACTGAATCAATTGATATCAAACAATAACTTACTTTTACGATTTTCATTACTGTAAAGATATTTTTATTTTACAGGTTTGAATGATACAGAGCTTTTACTACTGGCAGAGAAATGCTCAAGTTTAGTCAAAATTTCCAGGAGAGATTTGTCGTATGTTCTAAGTCAGGTATTTTGAATTTTGCAACTTGCTGAAAGTCATCAGCTGAGGTTATAGCAATGTTTTGACTTTAACCCTCTCCTTACCAACTATAGGAAAATCGTCACATTCGTTACGATACAACCAATATTTTTCTTATTCAAATTTCTTTTATACATCATAAAATTTATAGAAAATGAACAGTGTGTTGTAGAGCATATTTTGATCAAGAAGTTATGTATGGCAAGAGCTTACTGCTATTATTTCAGAGTGATAAAAAGTCTATTTTTGCGTTAGTTGGGGGTGACATTTTGGGGAAAATCCTGAAAAAGGCTGGTAAGGAGAGGGTTAAACCGTGGCCTTCGTAAAGTTATGGCCTGACACTGGCCAAAAAATGACATCAAAATGCCAGTCTTTTGCCACAAAAGAAAACAAATCGTGAGTTGTATTCAATAGTTCAACCTATGAAATAACTTGTTTTCATGAGCTCTACTAACGACAACTCACTAGGCGGTGCAAAAAACAAATGACGACGTCAAACTGCCAGTCCTTTTGGATTTCAATGTCAGGCTATAACATAACGATGGCTACGGTTAAACAGGCTGAGTTCATCTGTTTTCAATTAACAGGAAATTGAATAGAGAAGTGCCAGAAGACGATAGAAAATAAAAACTTTTGCATTGATGGGAGTTGAACCCAGGACCCAGCCGTTACGGTACGTCTCTCTGACCACAAGATGGATGCTATCCACCTCTCTGATGGTAGACCGGCTTTTTCTTGATGGAGATTTTGTAACAGTTAGGTCTTTAGATGCGGCTATGTGGGGGGTGACATTTTGGGGAAAATCCTGAAAAAGGCTGGTAAGGAGAGGGTTAAACCGTGGCCTTCGTAAAGTTATGGCCTGACACTGGCCAAAAAATGACATCAAAATGCCAGTCTTTTGCCACAAAAGAAAACAAATCGTGAGTTGTATTCAATAGTTCAACCTATGAAATAACTTGTTTTCATGAGCTCTACTAACGACAACTCACTAGGCGGTGCAAAAAACAAATGACGACGTCAAACTGCCAGTCCTTTTGGATTTCAATGTCAGGCTATAACATAACGATGGCTACGGTTAAACAGGCTGAGTTCATCTGTTTTCAATTAACAGGAAATTGAATAGAGAAGTGCCAGAAGACGATAGAAAATAAAAACTTTTGCATTGATGGGAGTTGAACCCAGGACCCAGCCGTTACGGTACGTCTCTCTGACCACAAGATGGATGCTATCCACCTCTCTGATGGTAGACAGGCTTTTTCTTGATGGAGATTTTGTAACAGTTAGGTCTTTAGATGCGGCTATGTGGTCTAGTGGTATGACACTTGCTTTCAGATCGGAAGGTCCTGGGTTCGAGCTTAGTTGAGCCCTCGGAAAATGCTCTTTACTCACTTTCTCTCACCGTACTCAGGTGTAAATGATTATCTGGCCATTAACAGCATTGTCTCTATCCGAAAAAATTGTAATATCGCCTAACAGGCGTCGTGTCCCGTCCTACATGTTAAGTGTCGCTGTTGGCCAGGGACACCTTGTAAAGCGCTTTGAGCATGTTTAGTGGATATTGCGCTATATAAATGCTTTGTTTTTTGGGGCTTTTTTTAGGTCTACTCCCCATTGCTACAATAGTTATTCTCTTTTGTCTTCTGGGTCTTCTCAACTCACTTTATTTCTTGTTATTATCAACATGAATGCCTGTTCCACTAAATTTTCTGTTTTATAATAAGGAAATAATGAGTAGTATATATCCTGATCTGCCTCTTGTACAAATTTCATCGGCATATACCGTACCTACCAGTTATTTTGTAAGCCAAACTTCAACAAATTCGGATTGATGTATTTTCACTATCTTATTTTTCAAAAAGCCTAAATTTTCGAGAAAAAAATAGTGATTGACAACATTTTGACCATAGAGGGAAGTGTTTTTAGTATAAAGTAATGAAAACTTTTGAGTTCTCAAATGGTGAATAATAACAAGATATGAAGTGAGTAGGAAAGTGTCAGAAGACGATAGAGAATAAAAATATTATTACCACTTTTTTTTTTTTGAGTGGTGGATAACTCTGACAGTAGTGTTATGTTCTCCCCGCTTAGGCAGAGTTGTCCTACCAGTAAGATTGCGGTTTCGATCCCCCATCGCTGCCAAATTTTTAAATTCTTTATTGTCTTCTGGCACTTTCCTACTCACTTCATTTCTTGTTATTATCAACTTAAGTGCCTGCTCCACTCACTTTTTCCAAATAGTGAATACCATGATTTGGTGCTACCCACCAGATTTAACAGACCCAATTAATTACCCAGTCAATCCAATGGTGAATAATAACAAGAAATGAAGTGAGTAGGAAAGTTCCAGAAGACAATATAAACATTTCAGCTATATTCTTGATCGATCCCTGTCCCTTTGCTTGTTAGGAGATTGCTCCTACCACTGAGCTATCAGGATCACCCTTAATAATAATTTATTGACCAGAAAAGTAAAAATCACCTTGTCCAATAGAATTATAATATGGTATTGCAATTTAGCAACAGTTGGTAGTGGTTGGTAGAGCACTCGCTTCATGATCAATCCTGACTGCAGTCCAGATTTTTTTTCTGACCCGACCCCCTTGTCTCACCCAGCAGTGATTGGGTAGTTGGGTCTGTTAGATCTGGTGGAAAGTATCCAAAGGGTAGCGAGCAGTTGCTATTGTCTATTTCATGAGTATGCACAATGAATTATTACGAAAAAAAAAAATTGCTTTCAATATAAAATAAGTATGATCACTGTGCATTTTAGATTTTATATCTATGCTTTTACAATGCCCTTCAGCACAGCCCTTATTTTGACTTTTTAAATTCCAGGGTTTGAGTGGGGGAATGACAGTCTCTGCCACAATGCTAGCTTGCCACATGGCAGGAATTCCCATATTTGCTACTGGAGGTATCGGAGGCGTACATAGAGGTGCTGAGACAAGTATGTTGAGGAATAAGATGCAATGATTTTTTTTAAATGATAACTTTGAAACATCACAATACAAATATAAATGAAATTACTTATTTCCTGAAAACAAGTGGCCAGCTGACGTTTAGCCCAATCGGTTTGTGTAATCCTCTAAATAAAGAGATTTGGTTTTAGTTGGACATTGTCTGTAGTTGAAGGCGATGGTGGTGCATAGGATGTAATCCTAGGATTCTGGATGGGGTTCCTACCTCCCATAGCGGGCAGGGAGGTACTTTCTGTGTCTTCTATCCCCTGTTATCTGTTTTCCAATTGCTTTCTGTCTTTGTCTTGGAATGAGATTGCTTGGTTTTGTCCTGACCTTGGACGAAGTCCTTGGCTGAGAGGGAAACAGTCGAATGTATAGTTATAGTTTTGGGAGATGATATTTTTTTCCTTGTAAATCATCTCTCTGTTATGTACTGTTACTCTTTTCATTTTTAACATATGATTTGTAAACATTTGAGTGTATTCCTCTTAGTGGGGACCTGTGCTGGTGTTTGGAGACTTTTAGGTATCTCAAACTAAGTACTTTGATAATGTGCTCTTGGAATCTACATCTGTTTCCTATTTGAACCAATTCCCCTTTGTCTTACCTTTTCTTGAGTGCTTTAATTGTAATTCTAGAACTTTTTACTATTCCATTTTCTTCCTTTTTACTGGCGCTGATATGACCTTAATGTGTTGCAAGCGCCGTAAAACCCTTAAAAACAAACAAAACAAATAATCCTAGGATTCATTTGAAGGATGAAGAAAGGGAGCGGGGGGGGGGGGGGGGTATAGAAAATGGAAGTATATTTTGTTGTATAGGGCTTCTTTTTTAAAGTATAGATATTCTATGCACTTAAATCTGAAAAGTACAAAGTTTAAAATAACGGTCTTACATTATCCTTTAATTGAGCACTTTATTAAACAAATTTGATTATCCTTATTAGTATCTTTTTACTGGTATTAAAATGACCTAAAGGTACCTAAAGTAGTAGTTGTGGTAGTAGCAGTAGTAGTTATAGTAGTTGTAGTAGTATTAGTCGTAGTAGTAGTAGTAGTAGTAGTAGTAGTAGTAGTAGTAGTATACCTAAAGGTATTGCAAATGCAACAATTTGTTACCGGACTTCGAATTTTCTCAGCTACAGGGTATTTTACTTTTCACGACTATTAATTCTTCCAACTGTTGAAAATTTGCATATTTTGCAACTGATTTTTTCAAATGGCTTGATATTAACATATTTTGTGACTATAATATAATATACTGTAGAAGCGCGTAAAGACGACAACTTCTGCTTACAGCCAGTGCCCTCTTGTTGATCCCACTATAACTTCTCTATCTAAGTGTGTTCCATTGATAATAGATTCAGTCAACCAATCATTCTGGTCCAGTGGTGTGGACTTTAACAGGATTCCACTGTATACAAATGTATGCTCTCTCTCTCTCTTGGTCGTTTCAAGATTCTTAAGATTTTAAGAATTTAAGATGTCTTTTTGACTGTAGTGATAGTGAATATTGTTTGATACATAATTTTTGTTCTTTGATGATTTTTAAAACTCTTTCAGCACCATTGGACACACAGTGCGGCCAGAGCAGAATTTGTTGTACTGGCCAATGGCCGCACAGTGCGGCCGGTCTTGAAAGGCTTTCTACTTTCTACAAAAGTACTATAAATTGAACCAATGGTATCATTTCTTTCATCAGAATATTCACTTTACCCTAGGATGGTATTTTAATTGAGATTTTGCGCCGAATTTGAATGTCGCTTTGTCTAAGTTTGTCATTCTCATGCTGCCTCAATCAGTTGTCAGCCATTTTGTGACGGAAATGCGAATATAACCTCAGCGCTGAAAAAGTTAAGATTGTAAGAATTTAAGATTTCTTTTTGACTGTAGAGATAGTGGATAATGTTTGACTTACTTACTCACTTACTTACTTATCCGAACCAGCGACCACCTGAGCTCTAGCCCTTCGGTCTTGTGCCATGACGTAGGATAACGTTTGACACATAATTTTTGTTCATTGATGATTTTTTTAAAAGAAACTTCATTTTATTTGTTATAATAAAAGGCACTTAAATAATTTACTCCTGTTTGATTTTTTCATCCATGACGGGATATGATTATAATTTTATCCCAACAGCCTTTGATATCAGTGCTGACCTCACAGAGCTGGGCAGGACCCCAGTGGCGGTGGTGTCCTCAGGCGTCAAGTCTATACTGGACATTGGGAAAACATTGGAATATCTGGTGAGTCATTATTCTTCCAGATGAATGATATATCTACTAATGCCTCTCGAGAGCTTTGGCTTCAAATTATTTCCAGTATTGGTTGATTTGATTTGATTTTTTTTTTTAACCAATGAAAAATACTCATGTTCTCTGAAAGGATGTTTTGTTATTTTAAAAAAAAAAAAAAGAGCTTTTATATAGCGCAATATCCACTAAATGTGCTCAAAGCACTTTACAAGGGCTCCCTGGCCAACAGCAACATTTAACATTTAGGACTGGACATGACGTCTGTTAGGCGATATTACATTTTTTCGGACAGAGACAACGCTGTTAACGGCCAGGTACTCATTTTACACTTGAGCACGGTGAGAGAATGTTAGTAAAGAGCCTTCTCCAAGGACTCAACTATGCGCCGAGTGAGGCTCGAACCCGGGACCTTCCAATCCGAAAGACCTAATTTATGAGTCACATATACTCCCTTTTTCTTTCTCTCCATTTTTATTGACTCATTTAGGCACCTCTAATTTTTGGTCAAACTCAAAAGCATGGCATCTCTCAAAAGTAGGTATCAAAATTAGAAATTATGAAATCTTCAATCTCGAAAAAAAAAATTTAATGGTATTTTTGCTTTTTAATTTCAATAGAGTGCACAATCATCTGTGCTCTCTATTTTATTTACATACAGCCTTTCAACTTAAAGTATCTGTCCTTTCTTTGCAACCCTTTTTTTAAAATCTATCTTCAGGAGACACAAGGCGTTTTTGTGAGTTCCTTCAGCAAGTCGAAGAGTTTCCCAGCATTTTTCACCACAGATAGTGGCTATTTATCTCCGTACAATGTATCGTCTGCCTTGGAGGCTGCTCAAATCATTGGTTAGTGACGCCGGTGCTGTTTCTTTTCACATTGCAGGAATTGGAATTGTTCCAGTTTATTAGATTACATTTGGTTTTTGTCATTTTTCTTTTTTCGGTTTTTTGTCTTTACAAATTTTTTGTGGTTGGTTTTTTTTTTCTGTTTGTTGTTTGTTTTTTTTTGTTTTTTTCTTTACAAATTTTTTGTGGTGGGTTTGTTTTTGTTGTGGTTTGTTTTTGTTTTTTGGGGTTTTTTTCCGGCGGGGGGGGGGGGGGGGGGGGTTGTTTTGTTTTTTGAATCTATTTAAATTAAGACTTCTGAAAGGAAAATAGGGTTGGGGAGTCAATTGTTCCGTACATCCCATGTTCAATTTTTGCCAACGGGGACAGAGTTACTGGCAAATCTAAAAATGATAAAATTATTTTTTACATATCGATATATGAGTAACTTGCAAACCTTTTTTCAATTGAGGGTAATTCTATCACCTGTTGACTCAAATCATTATTTATAAAATCTGCTAAGGCATAATGATAGTATCCATCATGATAGGTCAATAGGCTTCAACAGTCGTGATGTCACTTCCCTCGTAATGACGTATTTTAACTTTGTAACTGGTTCTAAACTGGTTTGGAACAATGGCGGACGCCCTGATGAAATACTTTTCAGACAAGTATAAAAGTGTATCCAGAGGAGAGACACATTAGAAATCGTAAGCATGTTTTGACTTTTATACATTCTGATCAAGTTCTAGCCAGCATGAAGAATAAAAAGTTCCAATTTTCTTTGTTTAGAACCAATCTGTACGTTGCTGGGCAGACGTGACATCAGACTATTGAATCCAATTGATGTTGGGGAATCGCCATCTGCCCGCCTCGTTGCCAGATTCATTTGCACACATCTGCAAACTTTATTATCCGACTGATTGTGATCGTTGATGGCTCAAAAGATCTATTTTAATCTATTTTAATTTTCACAAAACATTAGACTTAGTATAATACAGACTTGCCAAGCATTACGAGTTTATCGTAATTTTACGATACAGAGACCGCCATTACTTGATTACGACTTTACCTGTGCAATTACGAAATTTCGTTAATTACGAAATTTTGTTTTAAATTTATTTAAAAAGCGAAAAAAAAAAGGAAATATGATTAATTGGTTGTAAAATTGCGAATCTACGACGAAGTGACGTTTTTTGCCCAGTTGGCCGGGCATATTCAAGTCGGAACATGGAAAGGCAACTTTCTCTTTATTTTTGGACTGATTACTACTTTTTGTCCCAAATTACTACTTTTGGGGGCTCCAATTAATATTTTATGAAATTTTTATTTGGCAAGTCTAATAATTAAAACAGATGAGTGACTGTTTGTAATCGTCTATATTTATATGTAAATATTATAGATCTCCATTAGTTATTGTAAAAAATCGTGCTTTTATAAAGTGACAATATCTACAAATTTAATAATTATGTTCAAAGTGCTTTAAAAGGGTTCCCTTAACATTTAGGATAAGGCTTGTTGCTGTTGTTGTTCATGTTGTTTTGTTTTGTTTTTTGGGGGTTTTTTTCTTCTTGTTGTGGATAGAGATTTGGAAAATTGTGTCAAGGCAGGCTCATTTTGTGGGATAGTAATTTTCTTGTATTTTTGTGTGGCTATGTGGTCTTGTGGTATGACACTCGCTTTCGGATTGAAAGGTCCTGGGTTCGAGCCTCGCTCGGCGCATAGTTGAGTCCATGGAAAAGGCTCTTTACTCACTTTCTCTCACCGTACTCGGGTGTAAGATTAATACCTGGCCGTTGACAGCGTTGTCTCTGTCAGGAACAAATTGTAATATCGCCTAACAGGCGTCATGATTCGTTCTACATGTTACGAGTTGCTGTTGGTCAGGGACCCCTTGTAAAGCGCATTGGGTTTATTGGGGTTATGTCCCTTTGCAATTGTTTTCATTATTATTAATGTTATTTTTAAGATTGAGATAATTATATTAAGGACACTATTAATTTTTTATTAAAAAATTTCAAATTGGCATGTATGTCTTACTAGATCAATATTTGAAGTTGAAAGCTTTTCTTGCCAAAATTGAAAATTTATTGAGTTTAAAAAAAATAAATAATTGAGTTTTAAATAGCACAATTTCCACTAAATGTGCTCAAAGCGCTTTACAATAGCAGGGGGAATTACGGTATAATTGTGCAAATAGGTGATGAAAGCATGAAAATTGGCACACAGGTACCTTATACCACCAAGAACACAATCTGATAGAGAAGCATTCTGACATTTTACAAAAAAGTTGGTTTTAAAGCATTTTATATTTTACTATATAAACATTAGTAAATTCAGGGGGAATAATCGAGGAAATTCTATTCGCCCTCTTACTGATTAGTACTGAATATATTAATTATGTTGTGAAATTACCATATTTTCTCTCGTACTTTTTGTTGTATATCAACCATAGACATATTCCCTATCTTATAGCTTTCATTTTGAAAGATTTAGGGCTGTTGGTTTTCAACGGGCATATGTTAACAGCGTCAAACAGGGCGAAATTAAATATTATTTGAAAATGAATAAAATCATGAAAAATTATATTACACAGTACAAAATCCATGACCAACTCCATACTCATGTTGCTTTACAATGAAAAAAAAACCCTGTGAGCTTTTATATAGCGCAGTATCCACCAAACTGTTCAAAGCACTTTACAATGATTCCCGGACGGGGTAAGCTTTCAAGCTAATGCTAACTACCTTGAGACCTGATATTGACTGTTTAAAGTCAAGAGTTAAGCCTGACCAAAGTTGCTTGGCTTTTATTTGTTTGGCTTTTCCTTATAGTCCTTTATAATCAAATTACATTTTCAACCTACCTAATTGTTTGTGATATGACATCCTCTACATCGACATAAGTCTGTGCATGGTAATGGTAAGCGGGCTCGCAATCATTTGCATCGTGATGTGCATCCTTTCTTGCAGCCACATTTGACAAGTTGTTGGCACACTTTGGATACTTCCGGCTGTGATGACCAGTATGGTAAGAGCTTTCCTCCGTCCATTTTCCAGCCCCATTCCAGAGGTGATGGTAGCACAGGATCATTTTCTGTTGCAGAGCTCAAAACATAGCCAGCTTGAGATGCCGCCCGTTTAATGTGTTGCTGTAATGCACTTCTTGTGGGGAGGAAGTCTCTCTATTTCACGACCTTTTTGGCAAAATGAATATTTTCTTGCTGCATTAACACCTGTGCAATCTAATGCTTTGTCGTACATAGTGACAGTAAAGGCCCTGAGCTGGGTGACGTGATGATCCGTAATGACGTTTGGTTTCCTTTGTTTGCTTGTTCTTCGAACAACGGAAGCATTGTATTGATTAATTTTGGCATATTATGAGACAAAGAGCGTTAAGAATGAAATCCAGCCCATGTTTTTACATCTTGTTCCAAGTAATTTGATGAAATATGTTGTAGCCAGTCCGTTTCTTCTGTCATATAAGGGTCATTTGTCATGTTTGAAATAATGTTCGATGGACCAGTGTTTGTTGCAGGTATATTTGGTTTAACTCCAAATGCAATTTCTTGGGCGACCTTTAGAAAATCCGACAAAATATTGCTGTCAGTGTGAATGACGTCAGAAGTATTCATATTCAACTTTTCTCGATCAACACCGGACTCATCATTTGTAGGTTGCTGAAACATGGAGATACTTGTTCCGTGGACGGAGTTTTTGTGAGTTGTTGAGCTTGGGTTATAATCAATGTTATCAACAGCAGCAACAGTAAAAAGTTCTTTCTTCAGATTGATTGGGCAAAGAATTCCTTCCTCTTCGAATCTATTTTCAGCTGCTGATGCGATATCCGATGACAATGACAACATACGTTTATATGAGGAACACAACTCTAGCGAAAATAATGTGTCAATTATCTTCTTTGATCTTGTATGTGTGTATAAAAAAAAGACTTTCATACAACGGTAATGGCGTCTCTTTGATCTGCGATTGTCTTTTTTTGAAAAGTCGGCCCGGTTTTATTTTTATTTTTGGTATTTGACACAATAAGTTGTGATATAGATAGGCTTTCTTGATGCCTGGAATCAGACTTTTCTGAAGGAGACGATCCAACCAAAATCATTTTGATTAATGTCAACAGGGAGTTAGGCACTGCGTCTTCTTGACTTCCAATCCCGATGTCCCATTGTGTTGGTGTTTGAGGGCATTTGTGAATGATGTCTTGTCGGATAGTTTTTGCTGCACGCCACAAAGACATTGCATTATCATCTGCTTGTTCCTTTTGATTCTTTACTAATAACGCAGCAACTTTGCTATCGTGTGCTACATATGTATTTCGTCCAGAAGAATATAATTCTATGCTTGGAAAGACTCTCATAAGCCGCTCTTTGAACCGGGTAAGGTGTGCATAGTTATTTCCACAGCCTCTATTGGTGCACTCACTTTTAAACTTCTTAGTAAGTTTTGACAACTGGTGGGTTGCATTATGGTTCTCCTCTACATAAGACACGACTGCTGCGAAAGCGAAACTTTCATCAGGACCTGAATGTTTTCCCTTTATATGATTAGTCTTCGATTTTCTACCCTTATTCATGTATTTGATGTGGCAGAGTTTATGGTAGTGTGCCTCTTCCTTTTTACTGGCGCTGATATGACCTTAATGTGTTGCAAGCGCCGTAAAACCCTTAAAAACAAAACAAAACAAACCTCTTTCGCTACTAACTCACCACCATCGATGTAGCTGATCATTGTAATATCTTTTATCAAAGTTGCTGTAGCAAGTATCTTATCTTCCATTTCCAGAGAGGGAGAAAGAAAGAGAGAGAGAGAGAGAGAGAGAGAGAGAACATCCCCACCATTACATTTCAATCAATGAAATAATTCTATGTAACTGTGTATAGTAATATGATTATATCATTACCAATCCATGCTAACAAAGAGTTATAATGAGTCAACACCGGTTTACGTTTTATGTTTCCCTTTAAACACCACCGCCAGCCCCAATATTGGCCCATTCTAAAAATAACTTTTTGGAAACTGTCAGCCGATTGGGTAATTTCCACCGACTGCACCCCTCCACCCGGCTTCTACCTTCGCGCCGCTTCGTGTTTGTCACAATGATATGTCGCATTCACACATCGGACGCCATGATAAATATTGTTGCCGATTTAAAAATATCAACTTTTATTTACTTAATTTCTTGGCTCACAGACATCGCTGAAAGTGCTTCTCTATCACATTTTGTAGCCCTTGACGTGCTTTACAATCCCTGAAAGTTTCATGCTTTCATCATTCGTTTGCACAATTGAGCTATTTTTTGCCCTTAATTCCCTCTGCTACAAGGGGTCCCTGACCAACAGCAACACGTAACATGTAGAACGAGACATGACGCCTGTCAGGTAATATTACAGTTTTTTCCGGACTGAGACAACACTGTTAACGGCCAGGTACTCATTTTACACCCGAGTACAGTGAGAGAATGTGAGTAAGGAGCCTTTTCCAAGGACTCAACTATGCGCCGAGCGAGGCTCGAACTCATGACCTTCCGACCCGAAAGCGACCGTCATACCTCAAGACCACATAGCCACACAAAATTTATGTTTTGTTCGTGTACGACTCTGCTTTGTCTCCATTCTTTGTAGATAGACATTTGGATCTAGGCCTAACCAGTGGCCTTCTGTTTGCTGTGCCCATCCCAAAAGACAGTGGACTACCCAGAGAGGATATAGAGGCTGTCATAGAGGAAGCTTTAGAAATGGCCAGGTGGGTGTTCAAATTTTCTTACGAAGACTTTGCCAGTTAAATTGATAATAACAAGAAATGAAGTAAGTAGAAAAGTGCCCGAAGACAACAGAGAATAAAAACTTTGCGGCGGTGATGGGGGCTCGAACCTGCGACCTTAGAGATTGTGACTCTACTGTATGAGTTAACCACGATAGTGAAGTTTTTATTCTCTGTTGTCTTCTGCCACTTTCCTACTAACTTCAATTTTTTGTTATTTTCAACATAAGTGCCTGCTGCACTCACTTTTCTCAGTTAAATTGAGTTATACTATATGATAATATTATATGCTCAATAGTGCTTTATAATTTCATCAGAAATTTGCATTCACACACTATCTATAACCTATCACTAATACTAGTGATTAATAATTTTCCAATACTTATTCTTACATCCACATATAACTACCACAAAACATCCACCTCTCCCCCTAGGTGCGCTCCAAAGACATTGAAAAATACTCACAACAACAAAAAAAGTTGCATAGCCCAAACTGTCCTCGCAGTTTCCGCTTCCTCTTGCATTGAACCATTCCCCCTTCTCTTACTTTTTCCTCAAGTCCTTTTAATTGTAAATCTAAAATATTTTTACTCTCAATTTTCTTCAATTTTCTTCCTTTTTTTTTATTACTGGCGCTGATATGACGTAAATGTCTTGCAAAAAAAAAAAACAATTTTCTGTTTCCATCCTCAGGAATCAAGGGATAATGGGCAAAGCTGTGACCCCATTTATCCTGGAACACGTCAACAAGATAACATCCGGTAGCTCTCTTCAAGCCAGTATCCTTTCCTGGATTTATTTTTTAAAAAATAGAAATATGAAATGCGGTCGAAATCTTGCTATATTTCACCTTGGCCTATTTTTTTGTCTTCTAAATTGAGCTTACTTATAGTGCAATTCCCAATAAACGTGCTCAAAGCACTTTACAAGGGGTCCCTGGCCAACGGTAACATTTAACATTTATGATGGGACATGATGCCTGTTAAGCGATATTACAATTTTTCCGGACAGAGAAAATTCTGTTGATGGCCAGGTTCTCATTTTGCACCTGAGTACGGTGAGAGAATGTGAGTAAAGAGTCTTCTCCACGAACTGAACTATGGCGTGAACTGGACAATATCAATTGCTTGCTATCCTTTGGACAGGATGCTAGTCTTACGCAAAGTACTTTCCGCCAAATCTAACAGACTCAGCTACCCATTCACTGCTGAGTGGACAGGGAGGTCAGAAATAATATCGACTGCACCCGGGTTCGATCTTGGTCCCTTTGCATATGAAGCGAGTGCTCTTCCAACTGAGCTATCGGAACCCCCTTTGTCCTTTATTAGAGCTATTATATTAACTTCTGATTAATGCTTACTAACCACAGAATATTAAGAGTCAATCCTTTCTTTAAGATCCTTGACCCATGTTTTCTACCAAGATATTGTCCTAATAGAAAACAACGCCATAGCAGCAGGCACCATAGCCCGTTGCCTTTCTCTACTTCGACAGAGTGTAACCGTGGAGGAAATATTGGCCGATCCTTTTGTCATTTCCATTGGTGATAGGACATCCTCCCTTATACAGCATTCGTCTTCATTATCAACAGAGTCATCGTCATCTTCATCATTGTCATCTTCATCATCATTGTCGTCTTCATCAGCCTCAATAGGAGATGAGAGCCTAAGAATAAAAGGCGAATTGTCAGGTAGACCTGTAAGTCATTTAAAGTTAAATTGAGCTTTTATATAGCGCTAAATATCCACTAAACATGCTCAAATCGCTTTACAAGGTGTCCCTGGCCAACAGCAACATTTAACATGTAGGACGGGACGTGACACCTATTAGGCGATATTTCAATTTTTTCAGACAGCGACAACGCTGTTTATGGCCAGGTACTCATTTTACACCTGAGTACAGTGAGTGAATGTGAGTAAAGAGCCTTCTCCAAGGACTCTGTCGAAAAGAAAATGTACTATCGCCTAACAGGCATCATGTATCGTTTTACATGTTAGGTGTTGTTGGTCAGGAACCCTTTGCAAAAAAGCTCAACGTTTTAAAAAAGTGCTTTGATTGCCTTGTTTCATAATTTTATTTTCAAGTTTTCCTTTAAGCTTGTGGAAATTTTTCAGCCAGACAAACTTGTAAGAATTAGTTATTTCCAAAATCACTCGACGGCCGAGAGTAAAATGGCAGAAGTGTCCCATTTACATACTATACTTTTTCTTTTTTTTTCAAATCTTACTGTTTTTGGCAACCAATCGTATACTTTTTCTTGTATTGAGGTTGGCAGCCCTTATAATCTGTTAAAATATTCGTCTATTGTTTTAACAATTTTCTCCACATGAAATAATAGATGTCAGAAATGCTAAAATGGTATCTATTTCATACCTGCTGAATCTTACAAATTTTTCATAATTTTACGGATTTTAGACAAATTTCATGGCCAAATACAAATTTTTATGAAAAATTACAAATTTTTAATTCTTAGTAATATTTGAATAATCATAATAATAATAATAATAATAATAATAATAATAATAATAATAATAATAATAATAATAATAATAATAATAATAATAATAATAATAATAATTATAATAATAATAAATAATAATAATAATAAAAATAATAATAAATATAATAATGATAATTAATAATAATAATAATAATAATAATAATAAATAATAATAATAATAATTAATAATTAATAATAATAATGATAATAATAAATAATTAATAATAATAATAATGATAATAATAATAATTAATAATAATAATAATAATAATAATAATAATAATAATAATAATGATAATAATAATAATAATAATGATGATAATAATAATAATAATTAATAATAATAATAAAAAAAGGATAAGAAGAACATCATCTACTACTACTACTACTACTTCACTTATACTAATAATAATAATAATATTGTGGTATGAACCAATTTCAGAAATTACGAATTTCCTTGTCAAATTACTAAAAATTGACATAAGAATTACTGAATTTGCAGGTCTGCTATTTGTTCCCAATAAATACAGAAGGAACTTCACATTTTACCCATGGATAAAAATTTGGCTCGAAAGAATTGAGCAATAAAACCACAGTGGAAAACCCATGGATTTTCTTTTGTTTTTGATTTTGTTGTTGTTGTTATTGTTGTAGTTTTTTTTTTGTTTTTTTTTTTCGGGGGGGGGGGGGGGGGGGGGTTGTTTTGTTAGGGTTTTTTTTCTTTCTTTTCTCTCCCTTTTTGGCCTCATGTGTTTTTAGTAGGCTCAGAGTAACGGGTATGAAAGTGGTTTGAAAATTGTTCGTAAGATAAGCTGCCTAAAACTAAGTGTCGATTTACTTTTACTCAGGTTTTTAATTGTGGTTTAATTGTGTTTTTGTACAATAATGCAAGCAAAACATATTTCAGTTTTAAGATGAACTCATAAATTGTGGGGTATGAACACTCTCTTATGAAAAGTGCAATACCCTAACAGTCCTTCAGAGCCATAAGATTCATGGAGTTTGGAAGTTAATCCTGGTTTCTACAGCGTTAAACTGACAGTATCAATTGCTTGCTACCCTTTGGATAGGACATTAGTCTTATCGCAAAGTATTTTCCCCCAGGCCTGATAGGCCTCCTGCTACTCAATTACTTGTGGGTGAATAGGGGATCAGGATTGATCCATATCCCTTTTGCATATGAAATGAGATGAGCCATCAGGATCCCCTTTCTCTTCGGATAGGATGCTATAGTATATAGGTGACGACTTTCTGCTAGATTTAACAGACCCAGCTATCCAATCACTGCAGAGAAAAACTCAAATGCACCAGTTGATACCATGATGTGAATGATTGCTCTACCAACTGAGCTATCAGGAGCCTCAAGACAGATTTTTTTTTCTTTTTTCTTGTGTGTGTGTTTTTTTTTTTTGTTTTTTTTTTTTTTGGGGGAGGGGGGGGGGGGGGGGGGGGGGCAGACAGAGTGGTTAAGGCATTGCACTATGACCCAGAAAGTTCCAAGTCTCGTTTCGGGATTTTCTTGGGCAAGATCATTAACCCCTGATTTGCTCACTTTGGACAACATGGGTGATTCCTGTTGACATCAGACAGCTTGTTTGATGGTTGTCTATATTCCTTCATGGAATTTGAGTTTCTCACCTGAATATTTCATTAAAATTAGTATTTCGATCTAGGTCTGCCTGAAAATTAATGCGTTTCCTTTCTGTCCTTACAGGTTGTAATCGGTGCTTCCATTATAGATTTTCTAGTTCAAGTAAAAGATAGTAATTACAAGGTAGGGTTTTTATTCCCCACTTATTATTTTTACTATTATTATTGTCATTATTATTATTATTATTATTATTATCATTATTATTATTATTATTATTATTATTATTATTATTATTATTATCATTCAGGCCTGTAAATCTTCCGACTATTGTTGGAATTTTGACAATACAATTTTACTCTATATATTCTGTTAAGTGCTAATATTTTTTTTTAATAATAAAAATTAATAGTATAATAATTGCGCTATATAAAAGCTCCAGTTTACCTTCCCATGCCGAAGTGACTTAAGAATGTTGCAAATGGGGTGGAAAAGGAGTCCTTCAGAGCCATTAGCCCCATGGAGCTGGAGTTTTTCCAGTTTCTATAGTGAAACGGACAATAGCTACTGCTTGATATCGTTTGGATAGGATGCTTGTCAATCGCAAAGTACTTTCCACCAGATCTAACAGACCCAGCTCCTTTGTCAGTTAAAAAGAAATCTCGACTTCAGCCAGGTTCGATCTCAGTCCCTTTGAGTGCTATTGGGACTTCAAGATGGGTAAAAAAAAACTCCATTGAAAAGAAATATTTTGAAATCCTTGGTTTTGTCCTGGCTCTGGCCGGATACCCTGGCTGAGAGGGAAACAGTCATTGTATAGTTTTGGGAGATGATATTTTTTTTTCTTATAAATCATCTCTCTGTTATGCACTGTATTATGTTTTGTTTACATATTATATTATATGATTTGTAAACAGTTCAGTGTGTTCTTCTTAGTGGGGACCTGTGCTTGTGTCTGAATGAGACTTTTAGGTGATCTTTGATAGTGTGCTTTTGGAATCTACATCTGTTTCCTACTTGAACTAATTCCCCTTTGTCTTACCTTTCTTGGGTGCTTTAATTGTAATTCTAAAACTTTTTACTTTCCCATTTTCTTCCTTTTTACTGACGCTAATATGGTGTTAATGTGTTGCAAGCGCCATAAAACCCTTAAAAACAAAACAAAACAATAAATTTTCTGTCATTATTATTTCAGATGAATGGAGCCACCTATCCTGGCAAAGTGTTTCAGTCATTCGGAGGTGTGGGAAGAAATCTAGCCGACTGCCTGTCTCGACTGGGCATGGAACCTGCTTTTGTGTCCGTTGTCGGGACGGACTCACTCTCGTCGTTATTGTTTGCTGGATGTAAACACATGGTGAGTGTACGGATTAAATTGGTTTATAAACACAGATAGAACTGTAAAATGTCTGACAATTGACAGTGTTCCCACAACATCTCTACAATCTTTTTTTTGTTTTGTTTTGTTTGTTTTATTTTGGTCATCCTGATCAAGTATACTCTTTTTAAATTGAAGTTTTAAAATAGCTTTCTTGAAATGATTCGTTTTGCTTCAAACCAGAACTGATCGAGTTATTTACTGTAAGTTATATAATGTGACAATAAGACTTTAATTCAGTTTTTTTTTCTTAAAGTAATGATGGAGGGAGAGACTCGGGATATTAAATATGGAAGGACTCTTGATTATGATAATTTAATGTATCTGTTTTCCATTGGCGGTACAAATTCATCCAGAGTGATGCACCCTTAAAGACAACTTAACCTCTGGGGTCAAGTCTGTATAAAATTTTAATTTTTAAAAAAGCATGAGACTTTCCTTCAATTTTAGATGATTTCATTGGCTCAGCAGCACAGTCTTTGCTTCGTACCCGAAAGGTACCGAGTTCGATCACCCACCGCTGCACTGTGTGGCCTTGAACAAGTCATCTCACCCTAGCTCAATTTGCGGCGCTGCACTGCGGCTGAGGCCTGGGTTATTCCAGTCTTCCCTTTGAATAGAGCCTAGAGACAAATTTTCCCCTAAGGGATGAATAAAGGGAATTTATTTTATTATTTATTTATTTATTATTTAAAAATTACAGTTAAAATAACATTAACTGAGAATTCGGTTTGTGCTTTTTAAAATAAATTTTTGAAGGACTATATTTTTTGAGGTGCATCTGTCTGGTATGAATTTGATAAAGGGTGCATATTTTGTTATTTCTGGGGGGTTTTTGTTGGAGTTTTTTTGGGGTTTTTTTTGGTCTAACTGTTTGTGGATGAAAAAAAGCTTTTCTTTTAAAAATAATAACAATTTTCCAGATCAATCTTGGCTTTGGGTAACATTTTTGTATTTTGTCTTATAAAATTTTCTTTTGTCATTCTTTATATTGTTTGTTGCATTGGTTTATTTTGATGATTTATATAATATTTTTTCATGGACAGTGAGGCCAGTTTTTCTCTATTTCTTTCTCTTTTTTTAGCTTTTTGTTTATTTTTTTTCAAATTTTACTACACTTTTTTTCCATTCCCATAGCAACAAATTTTATTCAGAAAAAAAAAATCATAACTTGGGTTCTAATAGACATAGAAAGAAAATTTAAAGTGGTAAATGATCAGAATGATGTGCTCTACACCACTTCACAATTTATAAATGTGCACATCTTTCTGGGTTTTTTACAGCCAGCCACACATATTATAAAAAATTGTAGATCTATTTCATAAATTTTGCTGCTGTCAACTAACTATCTTTTTTTTAGAGCATACAATTTTATCCTAACAGATTTTTGAAATCCTTTTTTATTTCACTCATTACTTCATTATTTACATTTTTCGATTTAATGATATTTACAATGTGATTTTGGCTAATCTGAGAGCCTTTAACGCGGGTGGTTGGATGGGAGCATCACCCTTGAATCATATACCTATGATGTTCGTATGGGTGTATGATCCGATAGTGATGTCGTTTCTTCTTCTCTTTACTAGCCTATCCTGCTTCTTTGGTTTGTGATTGTATTTTTGACAGGGGATATTTTTTTTTCTGTAAATCTTCTGCCTGTTTGTTCTTGGTTATTTATAATTTAGCTTATGATATCTTTAGGTTATGATATTGATTGACATTTGTACTATTTTTGTTAGATTGCTTGTTTTTTTGTTTCAGCGGTCTCTCATATAACCTCAATTGTGTTGGAAGAGACCTAAAAGCAACAAACAAACACTGAGAGCCTTTAAATGTTATTGATTCCGATATCGATTGAATTTCATTGCAAAAGACTTTCAAGCCTTACTGTCGTATTTGAGGGTGTCCGGTTCTAACCGCGTGCAAGAGATGTCATCACCCTGTCAGTTGACTGGGAGAAATATGGAAAAAAATGAAAAAAAAACAGTATGGCTTCTGCAATAATTATTTGTCATTTGTCTTAACTCTTTCAGCGCCATTGGCCGAACTGTGCCGCCAGAGCAGAATCTGTTCTATTGGCCAATGGCCGCACAGTGCGGCCGGTCTTGAAAGGCAAAAACAATAATGTAATTCAATCCTACTTTTAAACAAAAGTACTATAAATGGAACCAATGGTATAATTTCTTTCATCAGAACATTCAGTTGGCCCTAAGGGGGTATTTTAATTGAGATTTTGCGCTGAATTCGAATGTCGCATTGTCTTAGCTTGTCATTCTTATGCTGCCTCATTCACCCATTTTGTGACGGAAATGCGAATATAGCCTCAGTGCTGAAAAAGTTAAGATCACATGACTATTCCCGTCAAATAACGGGATTGTGTTTAGTCTCTGTTGATCACAAGGGGAAGGGGAAGGCTTTAACCCTCTCCTTACCAACCATATGAAAATCATCACATTCATTACGATCCAACCAGCACTTTTATCATTTTGTAAATCACACAACTTAAAGAAAAATGTTTTATTATAGCTATAAAAACGTAACATTGTGTTGTAGAGTGCATTTTCTTGATCAATTTTCTGCATAGAATGTATTTGTTGCTTTTGTGTTTGAGTAAAAAAAAAAAATTTTTTTGTGTTGGGTGGGTGTGAAATTTTGGGGAAAATTCTGAAAATGGCTGGTAAGGAAAGGGTTAATATATGCCCAAAAGAAAAAAAAACAAGCAAAAAATTGTTTACCTTACTTGCCACTTGCACAGTTAGAGTTTGATGCCCTCATGTTATTACAATGCACAAATTCTGATGTAATTAACAGTTATAAGTGCTCATGTTCCTTGATTTTTTGGTATAATAGAAAAGTTAATCAGAATTTTAATTAAAAAAATGAAAATTGTTTGCATTGTTTGCTTTGATGAAAAAAAAAATAATCTTGGGACTTAACGTCAAAATCCTGTTTAAAAATTTTTGTATTAGTCTTGTTCTGTTTTACAGTCACTCTGGGTTGGCAGTTCTTCTTAATGGATCAAGTTTTAGTTGGCACCTCTGTCTTTGACAGAAGCCATGGTAATCCTTCAGAGCCATTAGGCCCATGGAGCTGGAGTTTTCTCCCAGTTTCTATAGCGTGAAATGGACTATAGCAATTGCTTGCTACTCTTTGTATAGGATGCTAATTAATCTATAGCAAAGTGCTTTCCACCAGATCAAACGCCCAGCTACCTAATTACTGCTGGGTGGACATGGCGGATTGGAAAAAAAAAAAAAAAAATTCCGACTTCATCCGGGATTGATCTCGGTCCCATTACATGTGAAACGAGTGCTTTACCAACTGAACTATCAGGACCTCTTTGATAGAAGCCTGACCTCCCATAGTGGGCAGGGAGGTACATACTGTGTCTTCTATTCCTCTATATCCGTTTTCCAACATGCTTTCTGTCTTTGTCTTGGAATGAGATTACTTGGTTTTGTCCTGGCCCTGGGGGGGGATATCCTGGCTGAGAGGGAAACAGTCAAATGTATAGTTAGTTTTGGGAGATGATATATTTTTCCTTGTAAATCATCTGTCTGTTATGTACTGTATTATGTTTTGTTTACATATTGTACATGAATCGTAGACATTTGAGTGTGTTCCTCTTAGTGGGGGCCTGTGCTTGTGTCTGGATGAGACTTTTATCTATCTCAAACTAAGTACTTTGATAGTGTGTTCATGGAATCTACATCTGTTTCCTATTTTAACCAATTGCTCTTTGTCTTACCTTTTCTTGGGGGCTTTAATTGTAATTCTAGAACTTTTTACTATCCCATTGTCTTCCTTTTTACTGGTGCTGATATAACCTTAATGTGTTGCAAGCGCCGTAAAACCCTTAAAAACAAAAACAAAGCTTATTTGTCTTTATCATCTCTTTTCTTTACACAGGACATGAGCCACGTCCAGCAGTTGTCCGAGTCCACTACAGCCTCCTACTGTCCCATCTTGAATCTGGAGGGTCAAGTGCTCTTCGGTGTGGGAGATATGGACATCAATGGAGAATTTGAAGCTTCCAAGGTATGAAATCGATTTGTATACCCCCAACAACACCCAACAAGTACTTTCCACCAGATTTATCAGACCCAGCTACCCAATCTACTGCTGGGTGGACAGGCTGTTCAGAAAAAAAATCTCAACTGCACCCAGGCTCAATCTCAGTCCCTTTGTTTGTGAAGCGAGTGCTCTACCAACTGAGATAACAGCCCGCCCATTGCACTTAATGCACCCATATAATTGCATTTAAAGTCTCTTTTATTCTATTTATCATTATAGATTATGATTTATTCCTATTTATTTTATTTTATTTTTTTTTGTTTTTTTTTTTTTCATCACCAGGTTAAAGATCTATACTCTATTTTATCCAAAGCCTCATTGGTCATTTTGGACGGTAATTTTACCCATGATGCAATAGGATATGTTGTCAGTCAGTGTCGTGATCTAGCCATACCTGGTAGGTATTTTCAATCGACTTTTCACACTAACTGGGGATGTGAAAAGTAGTGCCGCGCTGAAGACCGGTCTGGACCGGCAGTCCCACGGTCTTTTAGCTGTGAACCGGAGACCGGTCCCATAGGGGAAGACCGGCGGCGGTCCTCACTTCTTATCACCTTTCAACTAGTGCGGGGCGGTCCTTGGCAAGCTTAAGGACCACGGTCCTACGGTCTCGCGCCATAGCCTACTACTTCCCCAGCGATTCGTTGCTTCGGTTGCCTATCTTCCACCAATCACCACCCATCCCACTTAATTAATCGCACCCATCCCCCTTTGCCATAAACTAAACGACACAGACGACCACCAACCTCCACTCCGCAAACCGCCCTTTCGTGTGTGAGATGGGGGGAACAGGAGGCGCACACCTTGGACGATTCCATTATACGGGGTCAATTTCAAAATTTACTACACCATAATGATCGCAATGACAATGATCTATGGTGAAGGCATGACCCCTCTTCTCTAATGGGTTATTGTTTGAAATGTATGTGACTACTAAAGATTGTTTGTGTGTGTGTGTGTGTGTGTGTGTCGAACCTAGCAAGTAGCAAATCCGATTTTTTGTTTTCTTTTGTCCATCTCTTGTCACCACTCCTTTCTATCGCAGTGTTGTCATTTAAAATAATACAATAATATTAAAATTTCGTTTGGTGTTTTTACTAATCAAATAATATGAGTTTCATTAGTTTCTTCCTTCCAAAAAACCCAGTTATAACGTCTGAATTTTTAAAAAGTCCAATAGAATATTTGGGGACCCCGATAGCTCAGTTGATAGAGCACTCTCTTTATACGCAAAGGGCCAGAGATCGATCCCGGGTGCAGTCGAGTTTTTTCTGAATCCCTGTCTACTCAGCAATGAATGGGTAGCTGAGTTTGTTAGATCTGGCGAAAAGTCACCATCGACCCCTCTTATTACCTCATCCACCCCCTCTTATTATAACTTCACGTCTCTCTCTTACTCTTCAATGCTCGCTGCCCTCTAATGTGTGGGGGGGGGGGGGGGGGGGGTAGGAGTTGCGTGTGTGTATCAACGCCACGAACAACTCGATCAACGCCTTGGGCGATGCCATTATCTCCGTTAATGGGGATAAATTTCAAATTTTATTAAATTATCGAAGTAACAATGAAGTACGGTGAGCAAATAAAGAAGGCATCACCCCTCTTCTCTAATTAGGTTACAATTTGAAATGAGTGTGACTACTCCGTGTGTTTTACTCCTGTAGACCACGGTTTTCATCGTGTAGCGGTCTTTAACGGTTCAAGAATGAACGATCCCACGGTCTCAAAGGTCAAACCGGTTCGAATTTCCAACAGTCTCTCAGGAATGTTCAATGTCGAAAAGGACCGGTCCTAGGACCGGTCCTTGCGGTCTTCATTTCCCAAGGAGAACCTGGTCCTTAGCTGCAGGACGCCGCACTAGTGAAAGCATATTACAGACTATTGAAGCTTTAAAGATAGATGCCAGGTGTTTTGCCCCGGCACTGGTTGCTAGGACATAACCCTAACAAGTATGGAGTTAACCGTACCTTCCTCGGGTTGCTAGGTTTTCTGAACACCTCACCATTCAATCAGAGGGTTCGAACCAGCGCTGTATAAGCGAGGCGCGGGAAATCAGAGGGAATTCTTATAAGTTTTATTGAACTGAACACAATATCGTCATTCCAGCGGTTGTGTTTTTATATTTCATTTTTGTAGTGGTGTTCCTTATTCGTGGATGTCAGGGAGAGAAAAGAAGGATGAATGGATAAGTAGAGTTGTGTCGTTCCTTTTGTGTTGTAAATGTAACTTAGTTTCCATAATAAATGTATCATGTCTGTTAATCTTTATTTCCTTTATTTTATCACGGTTACCATTGTCTAGTCATGAAACATGAGCCCTCTCCTTCTTTCTCTTCCCTTTGCTCAGGCTAGGCTTAATGCATCAGCCTGATCTTCTTCTCTCTTATCAATTGCAGGCCTGCCAACCGTCCCGCATTGTGCGGGACCGTCCGCATTTGCGCCAAGCCGTCCTTCATTTTTGAAAATTATTTTCTAAAAAAAAAAAAAAATCGAATCTATAAAAAATATTAAAAAATCAAAACAGAACGAATCGAATCTATAAAAAGAAAATAATAATAGTAAAAAAAACCTCTACTTTATTTACTATGGATTTCAAGTAATTATATGGGGTTCTATCGTTTACGGTTAAAATGGTTTGTGTCGTAAGCATGTTCAGTTCGGTCGGGTGTCCCTCTTTTCATTTTCAAAAGGTTGGCAGGTCTGCAATTGATAAGTTCCCTCTCTCTATCTTTCTCCTAGTCTTTTCTTTATGTTGACGTTTCGGACTAT
This sequence comes from Berghia stephanieae, assembly GCF_034508935.2. Classification (NCBI taxonomy): domain Eukaryota; kingdom Metazoa; phylum Mollusca; class Gastropoda; order Nudibranchia; family Aeolidiidae; genus Berghia; species Berghia stephanieae. The sequence continues at coordinate 15,506,840 of NC_088370.1, forward strand.
CTGGCTCTATTGAATCTCCGGGAGCGGCCCCAATCGTTACACTCACTGGACATTAATATAATAACAGTATATTTGTACAGTGCTCTTTACCAAGGCCTCAGATCGCTTCAGATTTTAATACCATTAAATTCCGTGATAGCAGTGGTTACATAATCAGAATTCATGAGTTGCCATCCAAAAGATGTTTATGAAAATGGGAAGTTTTGAGTTGAGATTTTTCTTGAAGCTGTCAACAGAGGTCATTGATCGTAAAGGCCTAGGCAGAGAATTCCAAATGGTTGGTATAAAATTTTTCAAATGATCTGTCACCAAGTGTGTTTAACCTTTTTTTTTTTTTTTTTTTTTTTTTTTTTTTCTTTTTTTTTTTTTTTTTTGGATACAGAGATAGACATTCAGAGACCTTTCTTCCTGTTTATTTTGATTTTACACAAATTGTTTCCATTAAGAGTATTTTTGTTGTTGACTGAAGAAGGATTTTGAGCCTGAAATGCTCCGTGTCAAGTATTTCATTCTTTTTTTTTTTTGAAGCCACTTGATTCATTTTTCCTCAATTGTTTTTACAATTTGCATGCTTTTTAAACTTTTTTACCCGCATGATTTATTTATTTATTTATTTATTTGCATGTACTTGTTTACACAAACTTCTTTTTTTTTCTAGGATGAATGAAGTATCATTATTATTATTATTATTATTATTATTATTATTATTATTATTATTATTATTATTATTATTATTATTATTATTATTACTGTTATTATTGTTGTTATTTTTACCATTTTTATTTTTATTATTATATAGATGATTATTATTATTATTATTATATAGATGGTTATTATTATTGTCATTATTATTATTATTATTATTATTATTATTATTATTATTATTATTATTACTACTATTCTTATTATTGTTGTTGTTATTGAGAATAATAATAATAAATTGTGCTTATATAATGTATATTCCCATTGGCGGGCTCTATGCGCTTTACAATAAAATCTCAAGAATAAAAAGAAACATGAAAACATGACATACAAATATTAGCAACAGGTCTGTACATTATATATATATATATATATAATGAAAATGCAATGAAAACTGTGTCACACATAACAGCCTGGGTGGGTTTCCTGACCTCCCATAGTGGGCAGGGAGGTACTTATTGTCTCTTCTATCCCCCTATATCTGTTTTCCATTGGCTTTCTGTCTTTGTCTTGGAATGAGATTACTTGGTTTGGTCCTGGCCCTGGTCGGATGTCCTGGCTGAGAGGGAAGCAGTCAAATGTATAGTTAGTTTTGGGAGATGATATTTTTTTCCTTGTAAATCATCTCTCTGTTATGAACTGTATTATGTTTTGTTATATATCACTTGTAAACATTTGAGTGTATTCCTCTTAGTGGGAACCTGTGCTCGTGTCTTGGATGAGACTTTTAGGTGATCTCAAACTAAGTACTTTGATAGTGTGCTCTTGGAATCTGTATCCGTTTCCTATTTGAACCAATTCCCCTTTGTCTTACCTTTTCTTGGGTGCTTTAATTGTAATTCTAGAACTTTTTACTTTCCCATTTTCTTCCTTTTTACTGGCGCTGATATGACCTTAATGTGTTGCAAACGCCATAAAACCCTTCAAAACACGTAACAGGGACATAATTACATAGATACATAAAAATTGTATAATAAGTTGAACCATTAGTTGTGATTGTTTAAAACCAATGAACATATTATAGGGTCTATAAAAAAAATATAATTATGTCACAACATTTCTTGATATCTAATGATAAAATCTTATAATATTTTTAAGTTTTTAAGTGTTTTGTAAAAGAATATTTTGAGTCTAAAAATCGGATGTCCTCGAGCAGGCTGTTCCAAATTTGAGGCCCTGCAAATTTTAAAGATCTTTCACCATATGTTTTTAACCTGACTTTGGGTTTTTTAAAAGACACTGACATAGACGATCGATCGTAAATTGGGCCCAGGTGAATAAAAGATAAAAGGATCTTTAAGGTAGGATGGCGCTTCGTTATTTAAAGTCGATTTAGTGGCAAATGCATGCTATTATATAAATATTACGTCCCTCAACGGGCAGCCAATGAAGATTCATCAGTGATATTCTAGTTTGTACAACAGGCAGTTCTAGTGACAATAAGGGCTGCAATGTTACTCATGGATCAGCTATGTGGTCTTGTGGTATTACACTCACTTTCAGATCGGAAGGTCCTGGGTTCAAGCCTCGCTCGGCGCATAGTTGAGTCCTTGAAAAAGGCTCCTTACTTACATTCTCTCAACGTACTCAGGTGTAAAATGAGTACCTGGCCATTAACAGCGTTGTCTTTGTCCGAAAAATTGTAATATCGCCTAACAGGCTTCATGTCCTGTCCTACATGTTGAATGGTGCTATTGACCAGGGACCCCTTGTAAAGCACTTTGAGCACATTTAGTGGATATTGCGCTATATAAAAGCCTGAAAAGCTCGATTTGACTCATGGATCAATAATAAGCTGGAAATGAATACATGAAATATCATGAAACATCTTTTATTTCTCTCTATTTCAGTTTGGTACGAACCGACAGATTTACACAAAGCAGCTAAGCCGTTTTCGACAGACGCCTGGCTGAACTTGACCTTTACCTCTCCTAACCTTGCTGAGTTGAAGGTCATGCATTCCGCATTGATGGATAAGACGGGTCAACCAGTTAAAGATATCGGTATGTGTGGACATGTGTGGCCTATTGTCACAAAACAGTATTATGTGTGTGTGTGTGGGGGGGGGGGGGGGGGGGGGGATGAACCAGATGTCAAAAAGGGGATATTTAAAGTTTAAATGACCAAAAATGTCAATTTTTTAATTAAAAAAAAACAATTTTTAGTCACTTTGATGGATTGTATTCATTTTCCTCAATATAGTAAATAATGAATTTATATAGCGCCTAAACATCCACGTTAATCGTGCTCTGCGGCGCTTTACATAATAAAAATAAAAATGTTTAAAAACAACAAAATTAAAAATCACGACACTACATGATACATAATAAGCATGCATACAAAAAACAGATCAAAGCAACATCTATTTCATGAAAAATAAGCCTTGTGGAACAACTCAGTCTTCAGACATTTCCTGAAAGATGATAAATTTTCACAGGACTTTGTCCGAGGACTGAGTGCATTCCATAGCATGAAAACTGAACTCAAATCAAACATTCTTGACTATAGATTTTCATTTTCAGTCTTCAACATCACTCCGACATAATAACGATATAATATCAACATGAAAACTAAACTCAAGTCGATTATTTTATACTATAAATTTAATTTTCTCCATAAACATGTCACTCCTACATAATTACAGGATAACATTAACATGAAAACTATACTCAAGTCGAATATTTTTGACTATAAATTTAATTTTCACCATAAACACACCCTCCTACATAGAAGCATAACATTAGCATGAAAACTATACTCAAGTCAAATATTCTTCATTATAAATTCAATTTTGAACTTAAACATATCGCTCCTGCATAATAAGAGCATAATAGCAAGTAAACTAAAATCATCAATAAGAGCATAATATTAGCAAGTAAACTAAAATCGTCTATAAGAGCATAATATTAGCTTGTAAACTAAAATCGTCAATAAGAGCATAATATTGGCTTGTAAACTAAAATCGTCAATAAGAGCATAATATTAGCTTGTAAACTAAAATCGTCAATAAGAACATAATATTAGCAAGTAAACTAAAATCGTCTCTATCCCCTATATCTGTTTTCCAACTTGCTTTCTGTCTTTGTCTTGGAATGAGATTACTTGGGTTTTGTCATGGCCCTGGTCGGAGTCCTTGGAGGGAAACAGTCAAATGTATAGTTATTGTGTTGGGAGATGATAGTTTTTTTCCTTGTAAATCATCTCTGTTATGTATTATTATGTTTGTTATTTTAAATTTATAATGTAAGCATTTGAGTTTATTCCTCTTAGTGGGATCTTGTGCTGGTGTATGGGTGATACATTTAGCTGATCTCAAACTAAGTACACTGATAGTGTGCTCTTGGAATCTACATCTGTTCCCTATTTGAACCATTCCCCTTTGTCTTACTTTTTTCCTCAAGTCCTTTTTTATTGTACATCTAGAATCTTTTCACTATCCAATTTTCTTCCTTTTTACTGGCGCTGATATGACCTAAATGTGTTGCAAGCGCCGTAAAACCCTTAAAAACAACAACAATAACTGACAGCCAAGGTTTTCCGAATTGCAAAAGCCGCTGACATTTATGCATGCTTTTTAAAAAAATTCACCATGTTCACAATTTTTATGATAATAGTACAGTTCAAAAAGCAAACAAACCTGCTTGTGTTGTTCTTTCAAATGATACCATTTGTATTGTTGCATTTTAATTCTGGATTGCACAGTGATTGAAAAGGAAGTAATTTTGTGCCCCCAATCACCAACATAATCAGAATAATAAGTAGAACAAAAACAAGTAGTTTCATATTATTTTTCACTCAAGAATTACAAATAATTGATTTCATTTCTCCATTATGTTGGAAAACTAAAAGAAAAAAAAAATACCTCATCTATTACTTTGGCCTGCTAGAAAGAATGTCAAGATAAAAAAAGTACCCCTTCCAAGTTTGGTATGAAATGAAAGATAAAAAAAATGAACTACCTCGTCGTCAAACTGTCATGCCCGAAACAGTTCGGTCAGAAGAATAAAAAAAATAGCAAATATTAAATCGAGTGGGTTTGGCTATGGCAGTCAAAGGTCAAAATCTAAAAACCCAACATGTAGTGGCCGTGGCAGTCAGTGAGTTAAGTTTATCACTGATTATTTAAGGATCATGAAAATGTGACTTAAGTACTTTTAGTAACGGGGTCTTCAAATACTCCTTGCAGTTTCTGTTCTTTTTATGCATATTAACTCATACCCTATTTCCTTAATTACCAGCTTTTTCCCCCCAATTTTTATTGAATTAAAAATTGTCATCACCACCGGCGTCATCTTCATCATTACTGCCACCATTACCACAACCATCGTCATCGCCATTAACTAACGCACCCATCACCACAACCATCACATCACCAAGCCATTGTCGTCATCATTACCGCAACCATCATCATATCATTTACCACAACCATCATCACTTGCCACAACCATCATCAGTTATCACATCACCACAATCATCATCATCATCAATTCCACCACAACCACCATGATCATAACCACAATCACCTCCAACAACATAACCACAACCACCACAATCACATCATAATCTTCACCACCACCACCACCACCATCATACACTCATTAATAACCCACCTTGTAACAGACCACTTGAAATAACAAGTCCCTAATCTCATGTTATCAATTTTGAAATACTGAAATCACCATGTTCATTATTATCTAACTTTATCCTCAAATAATCTGTTATTCTTCACCTGAGTACAAACTTGACTTCCTTGACTAAGTGCCCTCCAATTGTCAACAAAGATTGCATCCCCAGCAACTCTCCTAATCTGTGATAGACCTCCATGCCCTGTGATCATGTGCCATATCATACATATTCATGCGGGTGGTTGGATGGGAGCATTACCCTTGAATCATATACCTATGATGTTCGCATGGGTGTACGATCCGATAGTGATGTCGTTTCTTCTTCTCTTTACTAGCCTATCCTGCTTCTTTGGTTTGTGATTGTATTTTTGACAGGGGATATTTTTTTTTCTGTAAATCTTCTGCCTGTTTGTTCTTGGTTATTTATAATTTAGCTTATGATATCTTTAGGTTATGATTTTGATTGACATTTGTACTATTTTTGTTAGATTGCTTGTTTGTTTTTTTTTTTGTTTCAGCGGTCTCTCATATAACCTCAATTGTGTTGGAAGAGACCTAAAGCAACAAACAAACAAAAAAAAAACAAAACATATTCATAAGGTCTTCTTTAATCTTGAGTTTAGATTTTTAGCTTTGTTCAATTCATATTATAATTAAGGTATTGTTGTTGCCTTTGGTAGACCATGAGGTCTTTTCATAAAGTTCTCGAGAAAGGTCGACATTGAGAACATACACTCTAACATAATTTTAATCAAATTTCCTCACAATATAGATAGTATGTGCTTGACTAAGAAGCTCACAACATTGCCATCCGGAAGTATAACGGACCAACACACAGAACTCTGTGTAACTATGAACTTCTATAGTCTGGATAATACTGTTAAGTGAGAATTACTCATAAACGTAGATGGCAAAAAACAATAACAAAGACCCGTGTGACGTCAACTTCAAACTATCTATTGACCACTTGAAACAAAATTTAGTTCATAGACCGATGGTTCTCAATATATTTACAACAAAATTACATATCTTGCTAGTGAAATAAATAAGAATAAATATACACAACTCGTCCCTAGAGTGGTAACTTAGTACATATTGATAGCAATAGCACTGGGTTTTTTTATTTTTACCCATCATATCACATAGATTGTAGCATTGAGTTTTGTTAGACTCATCCTGAAAGTGACTAATGAGTACACATTGATAACAATATTGCTAATTCTTTTTTTTTTTTTTTTCCATTTGCTTTTACTCAACAGATCACTTAGATTGTAACAGTGAAGTTTTGTCCGATGTCGTCAACACCGCCGTATCCCTGTGTCGTGACCTCGTTATGTTCACACCCGTGGTGTTGGTGACCTTAGGTCATCATGGTGCCTTGCTGTGTCACACATGTGGAGACGTGTCGCACCTCTCACCCTTACCGGTGCCCGGACAGCACAGGGAAAGACGTGATAAAGAGGTAACCTATGATGTGCTCTATTTATCAATCGTCCTTCAGAGCCATTTTGCCCCATGGAGCCGAAGTTTATCCCGGTGTCTTTACCATGAAACAGACAATAGCAATTGCTTGCTAACCTTTTGATAAGACACTAGTCAATCTCAAAGTACTTTCTGCCAGATCTAACAGACCCAGCTACCCATTTACTGCTGGGTAGACAGGGGGGGGGGGGGGGGGGTCAGAAAAAAATCTTGACTGCACCCGGGATCGATCTGGGTCCCCTTTGTTTGTGATGCGAGTGCTCTACCAAATGAGTTATCAGGCCGCCTCTATTTAATAGTACAGCCACTTATTGTGCAGACTTAGTATATTATGAAGCTTTGCCTTTAGGTCGTTTTTGTAACATTATTTCTATTCATCACACCCCTGATTCTTTTTGTTTTTGTTTTTTTGGTTTATCATTTCCTTTGTGAAGTAAGCCTGTGTCAAAAACCCATAAATATACACAATTATGAGACATCAATGGTAAACTAGAGCATTTCTACAGCGCAATATCCACTAAACATGCTCAAAGCGCTTTACAAGGGGTCCTTGACCAACAGCAGCATGTAACATAGAACAAGACACGGCGCCTGTTAGGCGATATTTCATTTTTTCCGACAGAGACAATGCTGTTTTGCGGCTATGTGGTCTAGTGGTATGACACTCGCTTTCGGATCAGAAGGTCAAGGGTTCGAGCCTCGTGCTCGGCGCATAGTTGAGTCCTTGGAAAAGACTCTTTACTCACACGCTGCCCCCCTTTTGATGATTTTTGTAGAAACTGGACAACTGGGGTGTTGTGCTACAGTGTTTGATCTCTATATTGTATATTTTGTGACCTAATAGAACCCTCCCAATATCAGGCTTCCCCTTGTTCTGAAAATCCGATAAAGGTCAAAAGCTCTACATTAATTCCAGAGATCTATTGCTATATAAAAGCAGTCTTTTACAAAATTTTCTTGTTTTATCACTCAGATCCAACGACAACATGGTGAAACTGAAAACTCTCTTTTTCGCGCCTGGTTTTATCCTGCCCTGGGTGATGGAATGGTGCAACCAAAAATCGCCAGTGTGTCTGGAGCAGGTGATTGGTGAGTGGACTATGGGATTCTGGGGTTTTTTCTCTCCTCTCTCTCTCTCTCTCTCTCTCTCTCTCTCTCTCTCTCTCTCTCTCTCTCTCTCTCTCTCTCTCTCCTCTCTCTCCCTCTCTCTCACACTCTCTCTCTCTCCCCTCTCCCTCTCTCTTCTCTCTCCTCTCCTCTCTCTCTCTCTCTCTCACTCTCTCACTCTCTTTCTCTCTCTCTCTCTCTCTCTCTTCTCTCCCTCTATCTGTCTGTCTCTCACTCTCTCTGTGTTTCACCAAATGTACGTTTAGAGCTGAAACGGAGGCTGAAAAGGTCTATATTTTGTTATTTTGTTCCATTGTATTAGTCCTCCAGAGCTATTAGGCCCGTAGAGCGGGAGTATATCCTGGTTTTTGCAGCGTGAAACACAAAAGCAATTTCTTGCTACCCTTTGGATAGGATGCTAGTCTGTTGCAAAGTACTTTCTACCAAATCTATACAGACCTTGCTACCAAATCACTCTGCCTATAAAGCTCATTTCTTTTAGAGTATGGTACCCATATGTAAAGATTTCGTAAGAATCTACACCCCCGATTTGAAATATTTTACAACAAAATTCTTCTGGCAAAACATATCTTAGCAATATTGTTGAGCAAACTTCTGAATTTCCTACCCCCCTCCTAATTTCTGGAACTCTTTTCTATTGGAAATAGATAAATGTACTCAGTAGTCCACAAGTCAAGACCTCTAAATGTAAATTCTTAACATATTAGTCAGCTTATTAATCCTTTCATGCTGTACAACCTTATTTTTTTACTTTAATTTATTTGTAATTTGATTTTCTTTTTCTTTCATTGTGGTGGGCCATGGGGTTCTTTGTTTAGGTTTTTTGTTTTTGTTTTTTTTTAAATACTGCAGTGAACAATATGTAAATGATATTTGTAATGATCATTGGTTATGGTTATTATTACGTAAGTCAAATTCAATTTTTTTTTCATCTTTAAATTTTTTAAATTTTTTCATTCCATCTTATTTTTTAAATGTTGTTGCTCGAAGCTCGAAGAAATAAGATGGCAATGTGAAATTGTATGTAAGCTTCAAATATACAAAAACATAAAATGGATGTTTCGGGTTTCCCCTTTGTCAACAAAACAGGATGAATGAAACACTACAGACGAATGAGGTAATGTGGTAAGGGCGTTGTTAAGATGAATAAACAAAACATTGATAGGCAGGAAATCCTGAATAAAGGGAAAACCCGAAATGTCCAATTCATCTGTTTTCGTATATTAAATTGAAGCTTACATTCAATTTCACATCGTTATCTTATTTTTGACATCCTGACAATCCTTCCCTACCTTTTATTATTCAGCCTATAATAATAAAAACACACTGATCTGGATGGCTCAGTTGATAGATATCTTGTCTCACAAGCAAAGGGGCTGATATCGATCATGGGTGCATGGCACTTGATATTTTCCCCGACAACTCCTCCACCCCCCACCCCCACCACCAACCCCACCACCAACCCCACTCCCTCTGTTCATCCAGTAGTGATTGGAGTACAGGGTCTATAACTTGGCCAAAGTACTTTGCAACAGACACACAAGTAGTCATTCGGAGCCATTAGGCTCATGGAGCCTGTGTATATCTCGGGGATTTCCTTAGCGTGAAACAGACAATGGTAATCGCTTGCTATCATTTGGATAGAATGCAAGTCTAAAAGAACCAGCTACCCCAATCACTGCGTGGTGGACAGGGGGTGGGGGGGGGGGGGGGGGGAGCAGAAAAACATCTAGAATTCATTCCGGGGTCAATTTCAGTCCCTTTGCATGTGAAGCGAGTGCTCTATCAACTTAGCTGCCAGTCCCCCCCCCCCCCCCCCCCCCCCCCCCCAATGGACACACAATAATGTCACATTAAAAAAAAAATTGGTTTTTATATAGCGCAATATCCACTAAACGTGCTCAAAGCACTTCACAAAGGGTCTCTGGCCAACGGCAACATTTAACATTTAGGACGGGACATGACATCTGTTAGGTGATATTACAATAAATTTTTTTTCGGACAGAGACAACGCTGTTAAGAGCCAGGTACTCATTTTACACCTGAGTATGGTGAGAGAATGTGGGTAAAGAGCCTTCTCCAAGGACGCAACTATGCACCGTGCGAGGCTCGAACCCAGGACTTTCTGATCCGAAAGCGAGTGTCATACCACTAGACCACATAGCCAGTTTCTAAACATTGAATACGTAGTTCAAAAATAAATTGCTCTCGTCAAATTACCCGTGTTTACATTCCAGTTTGACAGCTGCCTTTGTGACAGGCCTTCACCAGGGCCTCAGCGTGGATTCTTGTATCAAAATGGGCCTTCTAGCAGCATCGCTATCCCTGGGGACTTACAGTGCCATACCTGAAGGGATCTGCCCATCGTCTGTGTCAGAGGATACGGCTGTACAATGGGCACGGATGGAAAGGATTGACGTCACCAAAGGAATGAGATGATGCTTGGACTACAGACGTTCCGATCAGCAATTTTTGTCAAACTTTCATAATTTTTTTTTGTCATATAATATTCCAGAATACAATGTAAATGCTGCTGCTTGGAGCTCGAAGAAATAAATAACAATGTGAAATTGAATGTAAGCTTCAATTTAATATAAACGAAAACAGATAAAATGGATGTTTCGGGTTTCCCCTTTATCAACAAAACAGGATGAATGAAACACTACAGATAAATGAAAATGTGGTAGTAGCGTTGTTAAGATGAATAAACAAAAACATAGATGGGCAGGAAATAGTATGCTACTTTGTAAGGAAGCGCGAATAAAAATAGAACAATAGATACAAAAGGTGCACAATTAAGTCAAAAGAAGGGAAGGTGGGGAAGCCTTACATTCAATTTCACATTGTTATTTATCCCAGAACACAGCAAATTTGTGAGCCACCGTCCTAAACGGTATTATGTCGGGTGATGTAGACTCTAAAAATTGAGTGAAAATATCAAACTTGGGTTACGTCGATTTAGATTTACGAGGCTGTGTGAAAAGGTCGTTTTTGCGACGTTCTCCACAAAAATACTCCAAATTCTAAGTTATTTGCGACCTCACTGGTACAACAACTCCGCCTGGACAAGGAGAGCGTGACTCTACCATATGAGCTATCCACGATCCCAAAAAAGATCGTCTCTAACCCTAGTCATTATCAGAGCTTCTTGAGGTCAAGGGTCCACAATAATCCGTCCAGGCAGAGTTGTCATACCAGTAAGGTCGCTGGGTCGAACCCCCATCGCCACCGTGAAATTTTTATTCTCTGTTGTCTTCTGGCACTTTCCTACTCACTTCATCTCTTGTTGTTATCAACATTAGTGCCTGCTCCACTCAGTTTTCTGAATTAGAAATACTAGCATATTTCGAATTACAAGTCTGATAGCAGGTGTAAAAATGTGAGTGCTTTTACAATCCATTGAAACGCCCAAAAGGAGAAATAAGGAAATGAACGTTTTTGTCAAAACTATATCCATATATTAATAGAATATGTACACTTGTGAACTGCATATTTTATACTCTGCATGGGAACAGATCCGCTTTTTCATGATGTACTTTGTGATAATCAATCATTTTCATTTTCCATGTGATTGAGATTTTATATTAGTATGAGTGAATGTTTCACACAGGAAGAAAGATGTTCATGATAGAAGAATAAAAGATTTCAATCTTAATACTTTAATGTTTGTTGTTTTCTGCTGGAGATTGTTTTTGGAGTTTTTTTTTATCAGTCAATATTATATTAGTAGTACTTAACTGATCCATGGGTGAACGCCATGTCTAATTGGATTCAATAGTCTGATGTCACGTCGCCCAGCTACGTCGGCCATCGTGGTTCTAAACAAAGAAAATCTGTACTTTTTATTCTTCATGCTGGCTAGAATTTTTCATATGTTTTGTGATCAGAATGTGTAAAATTCAAAACATGATCAGATTAATAATTATTTTTTTCCCCTCTGGATACGCTTTTATGCTCATCGGAGAAATATTTCATAAAGTCGTCCGCCATTGTTCCGATAGTTTAGAGCCAGTTACTAAGTTACCATGCGTCATTACGAGGGAAGTGACGTTACAACTGTTGAAGCATATTACAATACTCGCTGGGTTCTAGCACACTCTGCAAATAGGTATGGTACAGCTGGGTGATTTGATTTTATCTCGGATTCTGTCACGCTTTTTTACTTCTCCAGAGGGTTTGCTAGATTCCAGTACTTCATTTGGATTTTTGTTTTCTTGATTTAGATATTTTAATTTAACACACAGCTCTTCTATGTTGTTTATCATTTTCATTTTTTTAGGCAATGTAGTTAGTAGTTGAATTCCTCTTAACTCACTCAATCCTAGAGATTTTTGCTACTTTTCAAAATTGGAAAAAAAAATATTAAAAATGAGCATGTACATAGATTGTTTTATTCAACTACCATTAGCATGTAAAAATTAAAAACATTGCTTTATACTAGGCCTATACTTTGTCTCCAAAAAATGTATTAAATAGGCATGGGGTAAAAGTAACCCGGGAAAACTACGGATATGGTCGGTGTTAGGGTTGAGTGAGTTAAGGTTAGGGGAATGTTGGTCCTTTTGGGGTCAATGGATTGTTTACGTCCTTTCTATCTTTTCTATCTCCTATTATATAGTGTAGTGGTCCTCAGGGAGAGGTCACTATTGCTATGCTATGTCTTCTATCCCCCTTTGTCTATTTTGCCGACTCTTTTCTTTGTTCTGGATTGACATTGCTCGGGTTTTGTTTCCAGGTCCTTTGCTGAGGGGGACAGTCGAATTTATTCCTTTTTTTTATTTTTTTTTGAGAGAGAGAATTTTTTTTTCCTTGTCAACCATCTTTCTGTTGTGTACTGTTTTCGCTTTTTAGTTTCGAATTTATACTTTGTAAACATTTGAGTGTATCCATCATAGCAGTATCCTTTGCTTGTGGCTTTTTGGTGGTAATGTCAAAATAGACGCATTGTGATAGATTGCTCATGGAATCTGTTCCTTATTTGAACCAGTCCCCTTTGACTTACTTTCTCTTTAGCTCAGAAAAGTGAGTGGAGCAGGCACTTATGTTGGTAACAACAAGATATGAAGTGAATAGAAAAGTGCCAGAAGACAATAGAGAATAAAAAAATTTTTCGCGGCGGTGGTGGGGTTTGAACCTGCGACCTTATTGGTACGACAACTCCGCCTGGCAGGTGAGAGCGTGGCTCTACCGTGTGAGCTATCCACGAACACAAAAATATTCGTTTCAAACTCAAAGTCATTACTAGATCCCTCTCTCACCACTTCTTGAGACCGCCGATTCGTTCGTACACCACCATCGCGAATAATTTTGACCAGCAGTTAAGCTTAATAGCCAATATTCTCAACACAAACATATAACATAGAAACGATTGAGACATTGAGTATGCTCGGTGTATGGGGTGAATTTTTAATTCAGAAAAGTGAGTGGAGCAGGCACTTATGTTGGTAACAACAAGATATGAAGTGAATAGAAAAGTGCCAGAAGACAATAGAGAATAAAAAAATTTTTCGCGGCGGTGGTGGGGTTTGAACCTGCGACCTTATTGGTACGACAACTCCGCCTGGCAGGTGAGAGCGTGGCTCTACCGTGTGAGCTATCCACGAACACAAAAATATTCGTTTCAAACTCAAAGTCATTACTAGATCCCTCTCTCACCCACTTCTTGAGACCGCCGATTCGTTCGTACACCACCATCGCGAATAATTTTGACCAGCAGTTAAGCTTAATAGCCAATATTCTCAACACAAACATATAACATAGAAACGATTGAGACATTGAGTATGCTCCGGTGTATGGGGTGAATTTTTAATTCAGAAAAGTGAGTGGAGCAGGCACTTATGTTGGTAACAACAAGATATGAAGTGAATAGAAAAGTGCCAGAAGACAATAGAGAATAAAAAAATTTTTCGCGGCGGTGGTGGGGTTTGAACCTGCGACCTTATTGGTACGACAACTCCGCCTGGCAGGTGAGAGCGTGGCTCTACCGTGTGAGCTATCCACGAACACAAAAATATTCAAAATATTCTCAAAAAATTTTTTTATTTTTTTATTCTCTATTGTCTTCTGGCACTTTTCTATTCACTTCATATCTTGTTGTTACCAACATAAGTGCCTGCTCCACTCACTTTTCTGAATTAAAAATTCACCCCATACACCGGAGCATACTCAATGTCTCAATCGTTTCTATGTTATATGTTTGTGTTGAGAATATTGGCTATTAAGCTTAACTGCTGGTCAAAATTATTCGCGATGGTGGTGTACGAACGAATCGGCGGTCTCAAGAAGTGGGTGAGAGAGGGATCTAGTAATGACTTTGAGTTTGAAACGAATATTTTTGTGTTCGTGGATAGCTCACACGGTAGAGCCACGCTCTCACCTGCCAGGCGGAGTTGTCGTACCAATAAGGTCGCAGGTTCAAACCCCACCACCGCCGCGAAAAATTTTTTTATTCTCTATTGTCTTCTGGCACTTTTCTATTCACTTCATATCTTTCTCTTTAGCGCTTTTTCAGAACTTGAATCTCATCTTCATCCTTTTATTTGGCGCTGAAGTGACCTAAAAGTGTAACAAGCGCTGTAAAACCCTTAAAAACAAAAAGCTATGGAGGTCCTGGCAGCCCAATTGGAGTATTTGTCATCATTCTCAAGCAAAGGGACCGACATCTGGCCTTGGTGCAGTTACGATTTTTCTCCGACATCCCTCACCCCCCAACCCTGTCTACCCAGCAAAGTTTTTTTTTGGGGGGGGGGGGGGGGCCTTAAATCAAGCATAGTGTAGTTTGCGGTAGACTAAAATCCTATCCAAAGGTCAGCAAGCAATTGCTATATAGTACTCCGTTTAAGGTTACAAATACTGGAATAAACTCCAGCTCTTTGCACTTTTTGCCTGTGTTCTTTCCATGTGGGTTCGAACTTGTCCTGGATTTTACTTTTTCAGGGTTTTTTTTTTAGGTCTTATACAGAGGGAGGCGACAGACTGTTGAATTTATATTTTGTGAGAGTTATTTTTATCCTTATAAAGCAACTCTGTAACGGTTACTAGGATTGGTTGCATACACCTTGACCACACCTGTTCAAGAGGTCTAAATTGTTATGGGAAGTAACTCATTTCCAATGATGCAAAATAGGGCACCTAAACAATCGGGACTTAAAAATAGCAAGAGAGGCAATCAAGTAAATACGACAAATCTGAAAATTATTCATCATGAAAGGGTTGCATCCCTTAAAAATAGAGATCTTTTGATATGTTGAATAGCAAGGGAGGCAATCCAGTAAATACGACTGAGATATGAAAATTATTTGAACAATGGGTTGCATCCCTTGAAAAACCCTTTTTGAAGTTTTCCTTTTCAAGGGAATTAACCCTTTCCAAAGTGGTAAAATAGGGGCACATAACCTATCCGAGTTGAATAATAAAACAAGAGAGGTAATTCAGTAAATAGGACAGGGGCTTGAAAATAATTTGTCCTGACTGGATTGCATCCCTTGAATTTTAGTCCAAAAATTTAAGGGACACAACTCATTCATTAAAAGTTTACTAGAGTGCAAGTTATATTTCCTGGATTGTATCCCATTATCTAAGAAAAATATTATTACCTCTGATAGGTTACTTGCCCCTTTTTTAGTATTTTGAAACGAGTTATTTCCCTTGAAAGTGAACTGTTTCAGCCTGGTACAGTCAGGGGACACAACCAGTCTACAGCATTTAACTCATATCTCAGAGTTGAATTTCCTGGATTATCCCCCATCACATGGAGAGAAAGGCGTTCATGAGCGTTGGGTTGCATTTTAAAGTTTTCCATATTCTTTTTGTTTTTTGTACTTTTTCATCCGACTATTGTAATGTCATTTCGGTGTTAAGTTGTTACAACGGGCATATTTGCTCAAATAGTGAAAGTTCCTAGTTGTGATTTCTGACCCAAGTTGACTTATTAGCAATTTTATAGTTATCATTATTATTATTATTATTACTACAGTACTCGCCAAATCCTAACAAGCTGAATTCCAGTATGCTCTGCAATCAATAAAGCACACTGGAGCTGGTGACCAAATTTTTCTCTGTATAACAAGTTGAGATAACATGCTAGGTACATATTACTACGTATTACAGCATGCTTTGTCAACATGCAGTGTCAGAAAACCCTAATTGATTCTATGTTATTCAGCGTAATAAACTTTTTTGTAAAAGTCATACAACTCGGTTACGAGCCATCTAGACATTGTCAATGCATTAATATGAGTGACTTTGTTTGGGACGAGTTGGGTTGGATGAAGTAGATAAGCGCGGTGCCAATTGGAATCAATAGTCTGATGTCACGTCACCCAGCAACGGTGGCCATCGTGGTTCTAAACAAAGAAAATCTGTACTTTTTATTCTTCATGCTGGCTATAACTTTTCATATGTCTTGTGATCAGAATGTGTAAAACTCAAAACATGATCAGATTTATGAGGGTTTTTTTCTTCTGGATACGCTTTTATGCTCCTTTTATGCTCGTCGGAGAAATATATCATAAGGGCATCCGCCATTGTTCCAATTAGAGCCAGTTGCTAAGTTACCATGTGTCATAACGAGGGAAGTGACGTTACGACTGTTGAAGCATATTGCCAATACATACCAGCAGTTTGATATAGTTGGGGAAGAGGAAGAAGAACCACAATAGTCTATGCCTTCGAATAAAAACTTGATGCAAGGTGGAAAAGTGACGACAATCATTCGTCTGTTCATGGATTTATTATTATTATTATTATTATTATTATTATTATTATTATTATTATTATTATCTAACTGCATGACATCAGAAACTGCATTCAGCACTGAGTTCTCAAGAAAATTCAACAATGCATCACGACAACACAGAAGCAATCCACAAATTAATGATAATAACAAGAAATGAAGTGAGTAGGAAAGTGCCAGAAGACAACAAAGAATAAAAACTTTGGGGGCTCGAACCACGACCTTACTGGTACGACAACTAAACCTGGCCGGGGAGATCATGACTCTACCGTATGAGTTATCCACGACCCCCAAAAAAGTCGCTTCAAACCGTAGTCTTAACTAGAGCCTTCTCTCCCTGACTTTGTCAAATTAAGGACTTCTTCGTCAAAAAGAATTAAGAACCAACTGGCACAAATTCCACCCCCTTTTTTATTATCTTATTGTATTTTTCTTCAGAGATTTTTTTTTTAATTCCACCCCTCTGTACAGCAACGTTTGATATCATCTCCTAGACATTCCATGAAGATATATTAGAAATAAATCATTAACTACAACAACAGAGCATTTAATATTATAAAAAATTAATAATAAAAATGTTGCGCTTATAATATGATATAAAATTACTTATCCGAGAAAAACACCAAGCACTATTCACTTGAAACATTTTTCTCCTAATGGAACGCACAGCCTGTTAGGCACTCATTGAGGATAAGATTTTTATAAATAAATGTTGCTTTGGATAATATATACCTATAGGAAATTTTCTATGGTATTTTTATCCATGGTGTTGGTGAGTCGGATGACGCTTGTTTTGTTTGTTCTTTTCAATCATAACACTAAACAATACAAGTACTAGCCCACACCTTTCTTATTCACCAAGAGACGGGAAGAGGTCTCCGTCTCCACTCTGCCTCCCATAGCTCTCGTGCTAACCTCTCCCTAAACTAGCCATAAATAGTTTGAGCACTGGGAGAGGAGAGGTCCTGCTTGCTTCCTATAGTTCATTGCAAAGTACTTTCCACCAAATCTAAATTTCCCAGCAATCCAAAAGCTAGTGGGTGGACAACAGGATCGGAAAATATTTTAGCTAAACACAGATGCCTTTATTCTGTCGTAAATTTAAAAAAAAAAAAAACAGGTTTTGCCTGAAAACTTCTTTTTTAATTAACGACAGATCAAAACGACCCACATCATCAAGTAAAAAACTCAAACCTGAGACTTCCAAAAATTCTCAAACTCATGACTTCATTAAAGTCCCAGGTTTGAGAATTTTTTACAGTGGGATGGACATTTTTATCAATCGATATTTGAAGGACGATTTTCCTGGCCAAAATTTTTTTAATGTGTTTTTTTAACCCTATTCCACTCCATGGGGTGGTTTTACACCCCAGCCCTATGTTTTTCACCAATAACTTTTTTATTTTTTGAGCTAGAAAGTTGAAATTTTATGTAATCGCTAATTGTTATATGATAATTGTGACCACAAAGTATCATTTATATCAGTATAATATATTTTGAGTTATATAGGTATAAAATGTCAGATACCCTATTCATATCCGATGGGGTGTAAAACCACCCCATGACAATAAAGAGAAAAAAATGGAACATTCCTATTTCAATCCTATGGGGTGGTTTTACACCCCATCCTGTCTAATAGAAAATATAAGACTACACCTATTCTAATCCAAGGGGGTGGTTTTACACCCCATCCTATGTATAGAGAAAACATGAGCAACTAAATCAAATACCTATATAAACAAGCAATAAACAGACAAGGATTTCATTAGCCTATTTTGATAGTATTATATAAATGTATATACAAAACACACATGAAATAGAAAAACAATAACACAATAAGTAAAACTGAGACCATAATGAGTTTTATTTTTAAAAACCAAGTGAATTTTATTGAAATTAAATTTTATCTTTGGAACAAGTGAAATATAACACTGTGGCAACTTTTATTGTATTTTAATTTTTGATATGTATGATAAACTACACGCATATCAGTTAATTTGTTAAAAAACATGAATTAAATTTATTTCTTCTCGTAACCAACTGGAAGAAATGAGTTTCAAAATCAAAATTTAATAGGGTAACAACAAAAATATTTCTTGTGGTTTGATTTATGTCTGACTAAAGACAATTCAGAGGTGAAAGCAAAGCTTCATTCTGATTTTTTCAAATCCTTGCCATGTTTAAATTTCTCAGGAAGAAAACGTTTGACTCTACGAACTGTCCCAACTCCTGTCAATCCTTGCTTTCTGAGGCATAACAAAAGCTCTTTGTCCGTGATAAAATTATCAAAAGTAATATTTCTACCACTTTTGCAATATGGCATAGTTAATTCCTTGACAGTTTCTCTTCCTAAATTTGTCCTCCTTTCTCCATATTTTCCAATATAGGAAATTGCTTTCAGTGGATAAGCAGTCTTAGAATCACATATCCAGAATATTTTCAATCCATACTTATCCGGTTTGCTGGGTAAATATTGAAGAAACTTGACTCTCCCCTCCATGGGATTAATTGCTCATCCACTGTAAGGTTCATGTCTGGAGTATATATCTTAGAAAGTTGATTGTTGATGGTATCAAAAAGGTCCCTGATTGGCGCAAAAACATCCCTGGCCCTTCTGACTGTTCGAGTAGTCCTGTCGTCAAACCTTAGACTTAGAGCATTTGTTAGGTTCAGAAAACGCTTCATTGTCATTGTTGCTCTGGCCACAGGGTCTGCTGCAATGCCGCTCCATATTCTTGCCACATTGACCAGGTTCAAATTTCTTGCTCCCAAATGGTAATATAATCCAAGCAAAGCCATGATTTCTATACCGTCTGTCTTCACCCACATGTCACCCTGGCATCTCATCCCCTCCAAATTTGTAAATCTAACAATGCTAGAAATGACAAGTGGCGTAAAAAAGAGTAAAAACTGATAGCGGGTCAACAACACATTTGATGTTAACATTCCTTACATTATGAGATTTGACCTGTCTAAAAACATTACATTGCCTTTGCCTAAAGTTTTGGACAACAGGCTCTTCAGACCATACTATTCCATCATTTGAAGTTAAAGTTTGAGCTACTCAAGTTGGTAACGTTGTCAAAGTTGCATCTTCTTGAATATCCTCATCTCTGTCCTCAACTTCATCAACTAGTATTTCGGGATCTGAATCGTCTAGAATGGATGCAACTTCATCACCTTGGCTGCTGGCATAATCTAAAACGTCTCCATCATCCTCATCACCATCCTCTTCTAGATCATTCAGGGTTTGTACAATGACATCTGAAACATGAGATATCAAATAGGTGAAAAAAAACTTACTGGCTAAGATTTGTGCTACACTGCATGTCTGAGTCTGCTTCGCACAAATAATTGTCAAAGTAGTGCAGTATCTTTATGTGACCTATAGTAGTTGAAAGAGAGGTTAACCCTAACAAAATAAAACAAGCAAGAATAGATTCAGAATAAGGGACTTACCTGATGTAGGGTTGGAACTTCATTCTAAGAGTGATGGATCTAAAAGATGAACTGGCTGGAGATCAATAAAGTCTGAACTGTTTTCATCAGTTGTTGAGGGCACTTGAAATGCTCGAAAAACATTCCTATTTGCATCCGCTGCCATTTTCACTTCGTTTTGATTTTATTGTAATGAATGAATCAAATTAATACTCAAAACAAAATAGAACAACCTTAGGAACAGGGAGATAGGAGCATCTGCTCTGTGTTGTAATTATTGTAACAGGAACATGTGACAAACAGGAAGGGGAAGAAATGAAAAAGTTGGGTCAGAGTCATGGTGTGGAAAATGTAAAAAATAAAAATAGAACAAGCTGTGAAACAAAACTCTATTTCATTATCTCTATTCTTTGCACTAATTATGGTAAAAACTGGCGGCATGAATAATAATAATAATAATAATAATAATAATAATAATAATAAAAGCAATAACAACAATAGTTCTTTTCATATTTTCCTATATTAACTTAGGGGTGCAAAACCACCCCATTGGATAAGAATAGGGTAAAAAGCTTTTTTCCTACCATTTGACTAGGGGTGTAAAACCACCCCAATGGAAAAGAATGGGGTAACTCACATTTTTTCTTATCATTGGAATAGGGGTGTAAATCCACCCCATGGGGTATGAATAGGACTATGAAAATTGGGAGTGGAATAGGGTTAAGAGAATGGCAATACTGTTAGGTGAGTGCTCTAACACTGAGATATCGAAGGATCGACTAATTTACAGTAATAACTGCTTATTCAAACTAAAACAAATGAGAAAAAAAAATTTAATAAAGTTCACAGTACCAAAAAGAATTCAAAGTGAAGTCATTTTTTTCTTTCTTTGTCTTTATGGACAAACTCACCATATTCAAAAAAAAAAGTTAATCTCCACACTAACACAAAACTAAAAAAAAAAAAAAAACAGACAACATTATATATATCTATAAATATAAATATATACATATGCGTTCCGTTTACTGATTATATCAACAAATATTCTGCTTAATTTATTTTACTTTGACGTGATAGGCAAGTTCAAGGTAACCAAACACTCATTTTATCGTTTGTCGTGCCTAAATCAATTTATCTCAAGACCAAAATCAATAAACAGGTTCCTTGGAATTTGGTTTTAACAAATTTTCACTGCAACTGATGCTTCCTGAATATTCAATGTTAGGGGAAAACTATCCAATCCAAATCATACTGTTACAGCTCAAACATTGAAGACTCAGTAAATGCAAAATTTGTGTAGTGTGGGATGGTGTCAGGTTATGGCTTAGTATCACAATCCTTAATTCACTAAACCCTAGAGCCCTCTGGCTCTGTACTGTCCACTCTCCAAAGAGATTTTTGATACTTTTCAAAATGCGCAACAAACAAAAAAAAGTACTCATTTACTTATTCTAAAAAAAAAAATTGGCATGGATAAAGTTTTATTCACCTATCAATAACGTGTAAAAATTTAAACAGTACTAGAGAAATAATATGCATAAATTTGTGATGGGGTAAAAGTAACAACAACCAAAAATTGAGAGAGTCAGTGTTAGGGTTTAGTGAGCTCATGCCTCTGTACTTCTGTAACAGAAATGTGTTCTAATTGTATTTTATTTAGGGGGGGGGGGGGGGGATTGTAAATATCTGGAATAACAGATTAACAACATAAATAAAAACATCTTAATGAATGGATAGGATTTAGAATCTCAACATTTTAATAATATGAATACCAATAACAAGACTAAATTCAAACTAAGTGATTGTTCAGGAATTTAAACATTCTAGAAAAGGCAAGATCGCAATGCCCTTTGTCGTAGTTTGGCCCAGTTGTGTTTGTGAATGCGTGCCCTGCATCGTATTCGTAAAATTCCAATTTTGCCAACTTTCCTTCCAATTTCTCTTTCAAAGGTTTCCACTCAGCAGGTGAAGCAAATCCGGAAGTCTAAAAGAGAGAAGAGGGTAAAATGAAGTTAAAAATATAAAAATGTATTCTTTATCATAATCAGATAACCAAGATAAAAAGTAGAGACTGCTGGCAGTTTCCCAAAAGAAAAAGTTATTCAGAGCCATAAAGGCCCATGAAACTAGAGTTTAACCCAGTTTCTTCAAAACTAAATTTGGGGTAGTAGTAGTAGTGGCGTATGGCTACACCTCCAAATTCATTTCGTAAGCTTCAGAAGTCTTCCTCCACCCTAAGAACTGTTTCATATCCACCTGCTAGTTTAGTAACTGGACAGTGGAGGACAATGTGATCGCTGGTTTCTGGAGCTGCCTGACATTTCCGGCAGGCATCACAGTTCCCAAGTTTCCATCTGCAGTTTTGCCATGCCCTGTTAAGAGGTGATTTGAGGAAACCCAGTCTTTCCTGGCATTGTGGAATGCAGGCATTCTTTTGGCGGGATCTTTTATGATGTTTCCCCCTTTTAGTGTTTCCCTATTCCACATTTCTCTCCAGTTCTCTTCCACGTTGAAGTCTACCATTTTTTTTCAGTATTTTCGATTTGAGCCTTGTTGTTGAAAGTGTTCCCTTTATGATATTTTTATAGGAGTGTTATCTGTGGCTCCATCAATTCTAGCATGCATCCTTTTGATTAGCGTCTTGTCTTCTAAGACTTGGCGGTGCAATGCCCCTCAGTAATGGGATCTGAGTTGGAGTTGACTTGAGACACCCTGTTATTATTCTCATTGATTCTCTTAATCGGATGTCAATGTGGTTTACATGTGGACTCCTCATCCAAACATGGGCACAGTATTTTCTCCCATACTGTAGCACAGTGCCAAAGCAGTCGTTTTCAGTTCCTGTGGTGAGGCTCTCCAGGAGGTACTTGCAAGTTTTCTCATCAGGCTGTTTCTTTTTGCAATTTTAGTGGCAATTCCCGCAATGCGTTTGCGGTAATTTAGTTGTCTGTCAAATGTGATGCAGAGGATTGGGGTCTGGGGGTAGTATTGAGTTACCGACTGATCTTCAATTCTTTTGTTGCTTGTCCATTATTCAAGTGGAAGTTTGTGGAAACTGATTTGGTGGTGTTCATTTTTAGGTACCAATTATAAAAGTATTGTTTCAGGCAGGTGGTGTCTTTGCTTAGAACTTCTTCAATCTCTTTCCAGATTTTCGATTGATAGGTTAAGGCCCAGTCGTCAACACATCCAAGTTTGAGTGCTTGGCAGATTGGCATGTCGGAGATATAAACATTGAAGAAAGTTGGTGCTAAAACTGAACCTTGTGGTATCCCGTTTTTAATTTGTCATGTTTTGCATTTGTTTCCTCCCAATATGATATGAAATTGTCTTGGTAAACAGCAGTTTAAGTGTCTTTATACAAGGAATCATTTTTGAAAGCTTTAACATCAGTCCGCCTGTCCAAACAGTGTCGTGAGCTGCAGGTAAATCTATTAGGTCTTCTTTTCGTTCTCAAAGCCTGCTTCAATGTATGAGGTCAGTCAAAAACCTGTTCACTTGTGCTTCTTTGTGGTCTATAAAGCCCGCTTGTTCTGGTGGTACGCAGGGATTTACATATCGGGTGATTCGCTCTAGTACGATTCTTTCCAGGAGCTTGTATAAGCAACAAAGTAGAGATATTGGTCTGTAGCTGGATGGTTCAGTCATTGGTTTACCTGGTTTTAATATGGTGATCAAATCGACCAACCCTCCTCTTTACTTGCGAGTTACAGTCCAAATCCTGCCGGGTGATATTGCTTGCAGGCTTTTCCTGAGGGTATGGCATATCCAGCCCCAAAATATGTCCAAAAAAATTGACTTATCTCTGAGAATGTACAGGTGAATGTTTAGTCATGTAACATCATATTAATACATCACTTTTTTTTTTTTTTAAATGATACCTAGCTGAATTGAAAATTGATTACTCACAGCATCATTGAGGGCAAAGTGACACTGCATTGGGATCTTGATGGTGGTGACATCGCACAACCCAGACGATGGAATGCCATAGAAAGGAACGGCGGCATCAACCTCTGGCACCAAAGCAGCAGCCGCCATGCTCAGGGCTCCTCCCATACAAAATCCAACCACTGCAACCTTTTTCACTCCGTTGCTCTTAAGGAATCTGAAAATACGAATGCACAAATAATAATAATAATAATAATAATAATAATAATAATAATAATAATAATAATAATAATAATAATAATAAATAATAAAAATAATAATAATAATAATAATAATAATAATAGTATAATAATAGTAATAATAATAATAATGATAATAATAATAATAATAATAACAATAATAATAATAATAATAATAATAATAATAATAATAATAATAATAATAATAATAATAATAATAGTAATAATAATAATAATATGTCTGCAAGATGTCTGATGTCAACAGGAATCACCCATGTTGTCAAGGTGAGCAAATTGAAGTTAATAATCTTGCCCAAGGAAAAAAACGAAAGTGCCTGAAGTGGGGCTCGAGCCCGGGACCTTCCGGGTCACAGTGCAATGCCTTAACCACTCTGCCTCCCAATAATAATAATAATAATAATAATAATCATAATAACAATAATAATACTGATATTGATTCGGGGTCCTGATAGCTCAGTTGGTAGAGCACTTGCTTCATGATCAAAGGGACCGAGTTTGATCCCAGGAGCAGTCGACATTTTTTTCCTGATCCCTCTGTCCACCCAGCAGGGATATATTGGGTTGCTGGGTCTGTTTGATCAGGTGGAAAGTACTTTGCGATAGATAAGCATCCTATCTAAAGGGTAGTAAGCAATCGCTATTGTCCGTTTCACGCCACAGAAACCAGGATTCAACTCCGGCTCCAATGGACCTAATGGCGCCGATGGACTTTTATCTTATAATTGACGACGCATGTATTCAGCCAAATCATGCCCTTTATACAGCATATGTCGAGGAGACGTGCATTGTATGATGATGTTTGTGAACCCAGCTCATAATGTTGCAATTCAGCTTTAAAATGAAAATAGAATAATCAAACACATTTTTCAGATAAAAAAACTTTTTTGCACAAAAAAAAAAAAATAAATGAAAAAACAAAAAAACAAACAGAAAAAGAACCAAAATCAGATCTACTACTACACGCAACACATTGTATCAAAACAGTATTTAAGTCTGCGAGAGTTAAATTCTAAAAATTGATTTTTAAGTAAAAGTGATAAGAAATGTGAAATTTTTCACTTTGTCACTTTAAGTTAAAGGCATTATTATTATTAGGCCTTACTAAAAAAAAACATTTTTTACTCAATTTCATACCTATGCATGACTATAAATTCACCATGAAACTCGCTTTCGGACGGAAGGTCCTGGGTTCGATCCTCACGCTTGGTGCATAGTTGAGTCCTTTGGAAAAGGCTCTTTACTCACTTCCTCTCACCGTACTCAGGTGTAAAATGAGTACCTGGCCGTTACCAGCATTGTAAATTTGTAATATTGCCTAACAGGCGGCATGTCCCGTCCTACATGTTAGATGTTGCTGTTGACCAGGGACCCCTTGTAAAGCGTTTTGAGCACATTTAGTAGATATTGCGCTATATAAAGCTCAATTTTATTTATTTTAATTTTATATATAAAACCATCTCGACATAATACCATATTGAGACAGTGGGTCACATATGCATTTGTCTGAAAGACTTACTTGGCACAAGCCTGGATGTCATCTACTGCCCCTTTCCAATCCAAGTCTCCCATAAAGTGACCTGCCTCTTCATTGTCATTGGTGACCTTGCCACGATAGAGGTCAGGAACAAGGGTCACCATTTGACCTTGACCACACAGATCCTTCCCGCAGTTCTGGATCTGCTCGTTCATTCCCCACCATTCCTGAATTTTTTAGTAAATATAGAAAAAGATGAAATTATTGACATAATGAGACATTCCGCTACAAAACAGTATGACGGGAAAGATTGAAATGGTGATAAATGAATCTATATGTAGTTATAAACATGAAAACCGGCTTAAGTTTGTATATTTTATTAAGGAGAATAGATATTGTTTCTTTAATAATAATAATAATAATAATAATAATAATAATAATAATAATAATAATAATAATAATAATAATAATAATAATACTAATAATAATAATATATACTTTATTTATTTTTAAAAAATGGAAATTTGTTTACAGATGTGGCATGCATAAAAATGTATAAACACAAAGTTGAGAATCTATGGCGACAATGTATACATATATATATGCAAATGTACAAAAATGTAAAAATATACAACCAAGAACCAATAGCAACACTTTATATATTAATTTAATAAATTGAGATAGGCCATACCTCTGGCCTTTAGTCCGAACTTGTGTGTGTATATTTAAAAGATAGGATTTAATTTAAATCACAGTTGCGCTTTAAAAATTCGAACACCATGTGGCAAAAATGAATTAAGCTGACGTGTTGTCTTTGTTTCTATAGATATGAGGCGACGGCTCCTCATAGAGAACGTAATATATTTGCGAAGAGGGTGATCGCCATTCTTCATAACTTAAGTGACAAGAACTAAAAATCTCACATATTTAGTCATTTCAATTTCAAAATCACTTTCACCAATACCAACAAAGGTCAGCAGGAAGATTCTTAAAAATCTGGAGGGGAGGGTTTTTTGTGTGGCTTTTGTCTGGCTTTAACCGAAAAAAAGGGCATCCCTGCTTTACACTTCGTCCATAAAAAAAAGTAGTCCTTCAGAGTCATTAAGACTCAAGAGTTTATTCCATTTTCTATCGCGTGAAATGGACAATAATAAAGATTTATTGTTACCCTTTTTTTTTTTTTTTTAAATTTTTTTTTTTTACGATAACTACTATGTTACTAGTGTGCATCTTGTGTGAGTGTGTCTATGTCAATATTGTATTGTTATAAATGTGGAACCAAATGACAAATTGCCACTTTTTTGGGGACAATAAAGATATATTATTATTATTATTATTATTATTATTATTATTATTATTATTATTATTATTATTTAGATAGAACACTAGTCTATAGCAAAAAGTACTTTACATTCATTAGATTTAACAGACCCCGCTATCCAAACACTGCTGGGTGGTCAGAAAAAAAAAAAAAAAGCTTGACTTCACCCGAGATTGATCTCATTCGCATTGCATGTGAAGCGAGTGATCTACGAACTCAGCTTTTGAGACTCCCTACTATGCCCATAGGGATGGTGTAAAAAATAAACTATAAAACCATTGCTCACGAGCAGTTGTATCCGATCCTACAACTACAATTTTGAAGGTTCGTGTTGTAATCTTCTTTGCTTTTGTACACAAATTTTTGATTTATTGTCACACTAAAATCTTGTGGTTTGGTTTTCTCTCTATCTGTAAGACGCAAGCAGGGGTTGAGTATGAGGGTGTAAGTATATTATTCCCATATTCATTTATCCCAAATCATTTTTGCAGTTTTCAGGAAAAATAACCCGCCTCGGCCTCAACTCAAACTTAATTATTAATTAAGATGCAGAATTATTACTTAAAATTTGAATTTCACAAAAATATTTTTTTAATAAAAAATGTAAATACCTGCAATACAATAAGTCCTTTGCTCATGGTTTTTGGGTCTCCAGTCATCATAGCAGGAAGTGCACCGCTTTTGTTGGCACTAGGGACATTAACTTTCTTGTTGGAAGCCATTCTGTCTGGTTGATCGTTTCCTCTCTAGTTAACCTGTATGTTTGAGTAGGAATTGAT
Organism: Berghia stephanieae; assembly: GCF_034508935.2. Classification (NCBI taxonomy): domain Eukaryota; kingdom Metazoa; phylum Mollusca; class Gastropoda; order Nudibranchia; family Aeolidiidae; genus Berghia; species Berghia stephanieae. Next base: position 15,534,671 of record NC_088370.1, read on the forward strand.
TTGAGGATCAGTAAGTTAAATGTAGGAAACAAGTTGAATTGACGTCAAACCACCCGTAGAATGTTGTATTAGTTAATCAAGCATGCCCCATAAAACAATCTCTAAAATCAAAAATGCATGTGTGTTTAGTAATTAATTGTTTGAATTCACTGATATGTGAATCAGGAAACCTTGATTTAGTTGAAAATAAAAAAGGTTATAAAAACACATTTATTGAAACATAAAAACTACAACAGAATTCCAATAGCAATCTTAATGCTTACTTACTGTGATCATCGTTTTATAATATGCACCCCTTATATTTGATCAGGCTACTAAAACTAAACGGTTGAGAGAGAATGAGTAATCCTTTTTTAACTAATTTAATCACTACTGGATTATTCAATGATTTAAACAATATCCACCAACCACAGCAATAATAATCGTACAATAAGAGGAAGGGGGGGGGGGGGGGGGGGGGGGTGGCTGTTCAAAATATGCTTAATTGACAGTAATTGTTTGTTATGCCCCACAAGAGGACAAGAGTGGGGACGAGAAAGAAAGTGTTTATTATGATAAGCTAAATCAAACTGTGCAAGAGACTCCAAAGCATGATGTACTTATAGTGCCTGGTGACCTATGTTGTTTTGTTTTGTTTTTAAGGGTCTTACGGCGCTTGCAACACATTAAGGTCATATCAGCGCCAGTAAAAAGGAAGAAAATGGGATAGTAAAAAGTTCTAGAATTACAATAAAGCATCCAAGAAAAGGGAAGACAAAGGGAAATTGGTTCAAATAAGAAACAGGTGTAGATTCCAAAAGCACTTAGTGCTTAGTTTGAGATCACTAAAAGTCCAATCCAGACACAAGCACAAGTCCCCGCTAAGAGGAATACACTCAAATGTTTTACAAATCATATATAAAATAATGGAAAATCAGATTGTGAAATAAAGAAAAGAATAGGTATGGCGAAGAATGCATTCAACCAGCTGCATACAATTATGAAAAACAGGAATATTAGCATGAAAACAAAAATCAAAGTCCTGGATTGCTATGTAATGTCTGTGCTGCTATATGGTTGTGAGAGCTGGACCATAAACAAGACCATGGTTAAAAGACTGGAGGCAGTGGAAATGTGGTTTTACAGAAGAATGATGAGGGTGTCATGGATGGAAAGGAAAAGAAATGAAGAAATTTTAGAAATGGCAAACAGAAAAAGATCACTGATAACAAAAATCATCAAACGCCAAATGGAATTTTTAGGACACATTATCCGCCACCCTGGTTTGGAAATACTCGCCTTGACTGGAAAGATGAATGGAAAAAGAATAAGAGGAAGACAAAGAATAACGTATTTGAAAGGGATAAGAACTTGGACAGATGAAGCTGAGAAAGGTGGCGCTGCTTTAATAAAATTGGCAAGAGATAGATCAGCTTGGCGGAAGATGACCTCCGACGTCTGCTTCAGATATGGAACTACATGAGATGATATATAAAATAAAGAAAGCATAATACAGTGCATAACAGAGAGATGATTTACAATGAAAAAAACATCATCTCCCAAAACTAACTATACATTCGACTGTTTCCCTCTCAGCCAGGACCAGGACAAAACCAAGTAACCTCATTCCAAGACAAAGACAGAAAGCATGTTGGAAAACAGATATAAGGGGATAGAAGACACACCTGGTGACCTAAACTGTTGGACGAGATAATGAAACAAGAGAACAGATGTATGGGAAATATGGTTTATTACAAGAGACAAATGACAAGGATGAAAGATCGATAGAGTTCTGTGGACAACAATGGAATCATTGGAGACACTCTTTTCAAACATGAAGAAATACACAAGTACCCTTGGACTTCCATTGATGGTAATACAAAAAACCAAATCGACCATATTATGATCAACAAGAAATGGAGAACATCATTGCTAGATGTGAAAATTAAAAGAGGTGCTGATATTGCAAGTGATCATGAGTTGCTTGTTGCAAAAATCAGACTGAAATTGAGAAATGTAAAGATAGGCTCTGAAAGAAAAGGAAAATTTGATACAGGAAAACTACAATTGAAACTCGAGCTATCAAATAGATATCAAGTGTTACAAGCTGATGACCAAGAACTGAATATCGCTAAATTCAATCAAGAATTATTAGATGTAAGCCATAAAGTACGAGGACCTGTCAAAAGGAAAAAGGAACAATGGATATCAGAAGAATCTTTGAAACTGATTGGAGAAAGGAAGCAGACGAAAGAAAAACTACTGGAAACGAAGTCTCAAAGAATTCTAGGTCACTTAAAAGAAGAGTATTCAACACTAGACAAAAACATTAAAAAATCATTACGACAGGACAAGAAAAACTATTATGACATGATTGCTGATAGAGCTAAGAAAGCAAACCAAAGACAAGATATGAGAACACTGTACCAGACATCCAAAATGCTGTTGAAAGACTTCCAGAATTGCGAAACATTGTAAAAGATGCAGACGGAAATTAACTACCTGGAGAATTAAAGCAAATGGAATGATGGAAAGAACATTTTGAAACTGTATTGAAGAGAGCACCACCAAGACTACGCACAAACATCAGACCTGCACTTATAGAACAACTCTCTCCACCCTTGAATACAAACACTCAGAATTGAGTCGAATTCGAGTAACATTCAGATTCAGATTCTACAAATCAATACAGAACAAACAACCACCGAAGAAATAAAAAGTGCAATCGAAAGTCTCAACACAGGCAAAGCAGCAGGTGAGGACCGAGTGACAGCTGAAATGTTGAAATTAGAAAAGGAAATCACTCCCCAGATCTTGCAAAAGATATTCTCAGATATCTGGAAATCAGAAGAATTACCAACAGAATGAAGTGTTGGGCTAATTGTCACACTGTCCAAAAAAGGGAATCCTATCTGATTGTGGAAATTGGTGAGCATCATGTTGCTCTCAATCACAAGCAAATTATTTAGCAGAATAGTATTAAACCACATGAACTTAGCAATAGAACCGAAGCTCAGAAAACAGCAAGCGGGATTCCGAAAAGGACTTTCATGCTCCAACAATATCTCCACCCTAAGACAAATATTCGAACAGTCGCAGGAATGGAATTCACCTTATTTGCAAACTTCATAGACTTTGAGAAGGCCTTTGATAGTGTCCACAGGCCAGCTCTCTGGAATATTCTACGGCACTATGGCATTCCTACCAAAATTGTTAACATTGTTCAAAGACAACATTTGACTGTTGACCTCACAGCAATGAACTCAAGCAAGGGCCGGGACAAAACCCAAGTAATTCCATTCCAAGACAAAGACAGAAAGCAACTCGGAAAACAGATTCTAGTTTAGTCGATAGACAGGGGATAGAAGATACCAAGTAACCTCCTGCCCGCTATGGAACTAGCAACTTGCAGTCAACAGATGATAATAAATAAGTAAAAGTAGACGTGTCAATTTTTCAAAGTAAGACCAAATTTAGGACGGTGATGGGGGTGATGATGATGAAAATGATGATGACGGTGACCATGATTTTATTTTCTGATTAATGTTGTTTTTTTTTAAAGTATTTAGTCCTTCAGCGCCATAAGGCAGGCCCATGGAGTTTGAGTTTATCCTAGTGTCTGTAGCGTGAAGCGGACAATAGCAATGGTTTGGTATGGCGCCCCCCCCCCCCTCAACTTTCAAATATTTGATAAAAAGGGATTTGAACCAGTTTCCAGTCCATCATAATCATAATCATGTCATAATAATAATGCTCTACTGCTACATATATCTAGCTGAGCTGCAAGTATTTGCAGGCCTGACAACTAATCACGATTGTGGGCTTCACTTTAACAACACTCCTGTGATAATTGGTAATATATTTTGCGTTAGTTTGAGTTTGACAGTATTTCCATTCAAATTCATAATTAAATTACAACGTTAAGTGTGCATGAGATGAGCCCATAACCATAAACAATTTGGGCGAGGCTATAACTAGACTTAGAATTGTCACACCTACTACTCATATAATTACAGAAATCAGAATACTGGCATGGGCGCCAAGTAGTAGAATATTTCCTTTTACCTAACCTTCTAGGAATTGCAAAATAGAAGTTACCGGTCAACGATCAATATCAGATTTTCGGAGAAAGCGAAAGGAAGTGGAGGATGTGTCGTTATTGTTTGCCAGATCAATTTTCCGGAGGGAAAATGCCAAACACTACATTACACAAACGGTTGTTTTTTTGTTTTTTTTTTTTTTTTTTTTTTTTTGTGTTTTTTTTTGTGTGGGGTTTTTGTGTGTGTGTGTGATTTGTTTTTGTTTATTGATTTTTGTTTGTTGTTTTTTTTTTTTTTGGGGGGGGGGGGGGGGGTTTGGTATGTTTTTTGCTGTTTCTTTTTTTTTTTTTGTATTTAGTTTTTCTTTTTTTATTCTTTTTCTTTCATATCTATCTGGATTTTTTTTCTGACATGATGCCAGATTTACGCGAAGGGTCAGATCAACGCTTACGGTCAGATAGAAGGTTTTGAGTTTTGAGGTTTTGTCCGATCAAAGAAAATAAATCAATTCAATTCAATTCAAATGTTTATTTTTAGGCAATTGCCAATATAACTCGTACATCGACTTGTACTTATATGCAGGTCTGACATCCGAACCCACTTTTGAACCTAGTTCAACACTGTTGTAATAGTAATAGACAATATTTTGCGTCATTTTTTAAAGATTTCCATTACAATGAGTCCGTTAGGAATTGGATTATCAGACCTGCAAATAAATGCACGGTGATGATGATAATTAAATTATCGAAAATTTAATTAATAGATATTAATAGATTAATTGTTTAAAGAGGGTTTCATAGTATTTTACTTTTATACGACTGTTTAATTATTAGTTGTCAGATGCAGTGGTCGGATTATGCAGTAGAAGACAACCTGTTACAGCAGCAGCTGTGTCACCAACTATAGGATTAAAACAAGTTTTTAGGGTTATAAACTCGAGTTTTCATTTTAACCAAAATAAGTGCTTTTAACCAAATAGGCATGATTTAATCTTATAATTACACATAATTCTCATGCAAAACCATTCATAAAACAAGGAATATGTTGCAATTAAGGATGAAGGTAAAACAATTAAATTGAAATGAAAATGCCAATCATATATAGAAATAAGAGGCTAGTTATAATTATGTCTATATATATAAACTATTATATTATGTCTATATATATATATATATATATATATATATATATATATATATATATATATATATATATGTGTGTGTGTGTGTGTGTGTGTATGTTGGGGGGCGTGTGTGCGTGTGTGTATGTGGACACGAGACTGACCAAAATCGTTTAAAAGCGCATTATTTTCCTCAGTAATGTTAGCTGCAAGTAAACATTGTCCCTGTTCGGTCTGTGTACGTGTGTGTGTGTGTGTGGGGGGGGGGGGGGGGTTAAAATGCTATTAACATGTAAAGCGCTCAAGTTTTGAGTTTCAATCTAATTGTATACACGTACCGTCGTGTGAAATTACGTCCTTGGCACGCCCCCCCCCCCCCCCCCCCTCACCCACACTCCCCAGACGAAGAGATAATAAGTACGGGATTTGATCAATCAACAACAACCAAAAACAAACAAAAAAATAAATACTCAGATAGCTCATGCTAACTTAAAGTAAATAATACGCCCCCCTACAGGTAAAGAAAGGGAAACCAACTTCTTTCTTTCGTCGCTCCATAATAGGACCCTGATGATCCCCTCTGAACATCGACACTCTCTGAACTCTAAGCACAGATTGACTCTAAACCATTGTTTTTAAATGCTTTGAATTACATACGCCATAAAGTCACGTTCAGTCGATGTGGACCTTTTTGGCTTTTTTGTTTTGTTTTGTTTTTGTTTGTTTTGTTTTGTTTGTTTTTTGGGGCTTTTTTTTTTTTTGTGTGTGTGTGTGTGTGTGTGTTAGTATGTCGTGTTTAGCCAATTGAATGTTACCAAATTAACTTCCCCAGGGAAGTCAGGAGAGAGGTGCGCACGATTGGTACCTACTAAGTTTGAAAGCCATAATTTTTGTGTGGTTGGATAGCTCAGTCGGTTGTATGACTGCTCTCTCTCTCTCTCTCTCTCTCTCTCTCTCTCTCTCTCTCTCTCTCTCTCTCTCTCTCTCTCTCTCTCTCTCTCTCTCTCTCTCTCTTTCTCTCTCTCTCTCTCTCTCTCTCTCTCTCTCTCTCTCTCTCTCTCTCTCTCTCTCCCAGCCAGGCGGAGGGTGTCGTGTCAATTGGATGCTGAGTTTGGCACTGACTCCCGTGACTTTTTATTCTCTGTTTTCATCTAGACTTCTCCATACTCTATGTTTCTCCGTCAAGTTAACTGTGGTACTGTGAAAATACACGTATTTAAAAATTTGGCCAGAAAACTCGTCCTTCAAATGTCTCGCCAAACTTTTTTTGTTTGTTTGTTGCTTTAGGTCTCTTCCAACACAATTGAGGTTATATGAGAGACCGCTGAAACAAAAAAACAAGCAATCTAACAAAAATAGTACAAATGTCAATCAAAATCATAACCTAAAGATATCATAAGCTAAATTATAAATAACCAAGAACAAACAGACAGAGGATTTACAGGAAAAAAAATATCCCCTGTCAAAAATACAATCACAAACCAAAGAAGCAGGATAGGCTAGTAAAGAGAAGAAGAAACGACATCACTATCGGATCGTACACCCATGCGAACATCATAAGTATATGATTCAAGGGTGATGCTCCCATCCAACCACCCGCTCGCCAAACTTTTAATTTCCAGTTTTTCCAGAGGGGGGTCCCGATAGCTCAGTTGGTAGAGAGCATTCGCTGCACATGCAAAGGGACCGAGATCGATCCCGGGTGCAGTCAAGATTTATTTCTGACTCCCCTGTCCATCCAGCAGTGAATGTGTAGTTGAATATGTTAGATTTGGCGGAAAGTACTGTGCGATACCAAGCTCGAGAAAAAAAAAAAACAAACAAACAAAAAAAAAAAAAAAAAACGGCGGGTGCCGGATCATCGGAGTCCGTCTCCGGTGTGGGTTACCCGCTTACTAAACTATGAGGCCGACGTGCAGGTCTGATAACCCAATTCATTATGGGCTCATTGTTATGCAAATCTTTTTAAAATAAAGCAAAATATTGTCTATTACAACAAAGTTAAACTAGGCCCATAATTGAGTACGGATGTCAGACCTGCATATATGTACATGACTTACGATGCCAATGGAGTCGGCGTTTATTATGGTCTCTGTGGCTTTAAAGTTAAAAAGACAGTAGCATTTATTGTTGCTCTTTGGATAACATGCTAGTCGACGTGTACGTATTCGAAGGTCTGATCATCAAAATTCTTAGGGACTCATTGTTGGAATGGGGAAATTAAAAAAAAAAACAAAAAAAAAAAAAAACAAAAAAAAAAAAACAAAAAAAAACTCAAACTAAAGCAAACTATTGTCCATTACAATTTATAATAATGTTAAATCAAGGCCATATTATTTGCGTTCGGTTATTCAGATATGCTAATATTTATGCAAGTCTATCGTAAAATACTCTCCGCCAGATTCAGAAAAGTGAGTGGAGCAGCCACTTATATGTTTGTGTTGAGAATATTGGCTATTAAGCTTAATAACTGCTGGCCAACTTACTTGGCGGAGGTTGTGTGTGTTCTCAAGTAGTCGGGCAGTGAGGGCTCTAATAATGACTAAGAGTTAGAGTCGATCTGTTTTGGGATCGTGGATAGCTCATATGGTAGAGTCACTCTCTCCTCGGCCAGGTGGAGTTGTCGTACCAGTAAGGTCACGGGTTCAAACCGCCATCACCGCCGTGAAAAAATGTTTATTCTCTATTGTCTTCTTGCACTGTCCTACCTACTCACTTCATCTCTTGTTGTCTCCGCCAGATTGAAAAGTGCATATCAGTTACCAAATGACGCTGGATCGATACCAGTCCCTTTGTGCATAAAAAGGCGAGCGCTTTAATCATGAGCAAATCATATTATGTGTCCCATCATCAAAACGTTATAATGCTGGGGTGACCTCAAAAATAAAAATATCGACATAGCACCGTGTAGAGGTGACGGGTCAAGTGTCACGATCGATGCTTGTAGTGAGTTCGAAATCACACATACCTTCATAACCTACATAATTTTACAGCCCTGCATAAATTACAAGAAAGCCGACCTTATGAATTTATAACGTTGAAATTAATTACAGACAAGCCGAGAGACGAGAGTTATGCCAGGTGACTATATAATTTATCGCCTGCCATTGACGCTACCTAGATCAAAAGGTAGGGCCGCGACCAGCACTGCCCCGCCCGGAACTACGTTTATGATGGCAATACAAGTTTCCAATTCTACAAGAGATTACGCATAACTTCGTGAATATCTCATCTGAGCTGACTAGGCACAACTCGTGTCTAAAACTCGAAAATGTGATTGGATTTGGCTAAATGACCAGTAAAAATCCAGGAACATAATTAATTGGTTCCTGCGATTGGATCAACACCGACCATTTTGAGATAAAACAGAGATGCTTAAGCCATCTCGTTCTTTCTATCATTGAATCACTCAAGAACCAGGCATGCTATTGTGATCAATACCTGACATCATATTTAGAGGAATATTCTGTGTAAATGGGGGTAAGGATTACTTATATCATCAATATTACAGCTGTGGACTTTAATAATTGTGTTATGATTAAAAATCTCTCGAGTTCAGCCTCATTGAAAATCGAACAAATGTGTTCGATTTTCCATGCATATGAACTCGAGAGAGGTTTAATGTATGTGTAGTGAATAATAATTAATATAGTGTTTTGGCCTGGACCGTAAGTAGACGCAACCTATCAAATAATAGAAATTGATAACTCATGTTATTATAAACGAAACATATTTCATTCACTCTCTATATTCATATATGTATATATAATTGTATATGTTTATATGTCTTTCAAATGAATAAATCAAAATTACATGAATTACATTTTATAAATATGCTTTCTCTTATGCGCTATAGTAATAGTATGCATTTATATGTATTGATGCTTATGCTCTCATTGCTAGTTATCTTTCCCCATCCCACTAATCTAATTGTATCTCGTTGTGGCTATTATTATCAATATTATTATTATCATAGTATTAAAATGAGATCATGATGTTGTCAAGGGTTGTAAATTGAAATTCTTCCAATATCACAGCTCATAAGGACCACAAGGTTTTGCAACCAGTCAAAGTTTTGCCCCTTTATTATATTCGTAGATCTGGTTACCTATTAATTGACCATCTGGTTAAAATGAGGCACCAGGCGACTTCTGTCTTTGGGGAAAACTTCTTTACTATTTTATTTGTCTTTACCTACGCGCCACTTCTCCTAAACAGACACGACAATGCTATGCTTTTAGTCAAAATACTTACAACATCCGCCAACTGAATATATAGATAGTATGCAGATGACGTCACTCAGGCCTTTGTTATTGTTTTTGCCACCCGCTTTTGTGAGTTGTTCTCACTAGACTGTATTAACCAGTCTATAAAAGTTTATGGTTACACAGAGTTTGTGTGTTGGTCCGTTATACTTCCGGATGGCAATGTTGTGAACTCCTTGGCCAAGCGCATTCTATCTATATATAACATATAGACACTAAACTATGTGTGACCTTGAACGTTTATAGTCTAATTGAAAAAAGAAAAAGGGTGAGAACTAATCGCCAAAATGGCTGTCTAAAAACTATTTTTTTAAAAGAAATGAAAGACGTCACTTTTGTTCCACCTAGAAAAAAATAAAGTCTACTTCGAGATAATAAATACAATTTTAAATAAAATGTAACACTTACCTTCAAGTCGATTCAACAATTAACTATAACCACAATCTATATTCTATTCCACAATGCAAAGGTTATTTATTTATTTATTTATTTATTTATACTTTACCTCAACAATGACTGAATTGAATCAACTTCTCTCGAACAGGCTGAGATAATTATAATAATATTGAAAACCGGCAAGTCGTGCGTTTATATATTAAGTTAAGACCAATAGACATTGTTAGACCCGGTCACAGACGAGAGAGAGAGAGGGGGGTGTGAATAAATGCCACGGCACGTCACACAGTAGGATAAGGTGGCCAGATTAGTTTTGAATAAAATGTCAAACAATCATAGAAAAGTTACTAAATAAATATATCAGGAAAAAATGATACCAATTCTTTTGCAGCCATCACTTTTCTGCAATAATGCCCACGAATGTGGAAGTAAATTAATCTTAATTTTCTTGTTCCGCGACCATGGGTGAGTGTCTTGACTTTATATACAGAGAAAAAAAAACACCTTGGAGATATGCGGGTGAATATTTAAAAAAAATATTTTGTGAGATTATGTATTAATATGTGTATAGGATTTGTGAAATTATGATTTTTAAAAGTGGTCAAATCTTTTTTTTAAAAAGGAAAAATAAAAATAAAAATGTCAAAAATTAATCCAATCCTTTCCATGCTAAACAGCAAGTTTTAAAAGTTGGCATTAAAATGGCAAACTGGCAACTTTGGCAGTGCGTTATGAATGAGAGAACCATTTGCATCCTACTCACAAACCTTGTCATTGGTCAACGCCAACGTATCCTGACCACCAAATGGGGAGTCGACGGTTTTTTCCCCGGATATAAAAAGAACAGGTATAGGCTGAATGATGAAGCAAAACAAGGATACTATCGATCGTGAGCGACGGCCTTGCTAGATTCCTTCTACATGAACTTAGAAGTAACACAGAGTAGGATCTACACTCTGTGGTAGTAATATTATCTACGTGACCGACGTGTAACTATTCGCAGGTCTGGTAATTCAATTTCTTACGGGACTCATTGTTCTATGGAGATATAACCTCGTCCATGGCCCGACATGACCTCGTCGCGATTAACCACAGATCACAGACACACACAAACAGGTCAAAAAGGTCAGTCGTGGACCGAGAAGAGACGCGCCAACCCGATGAGTCATGTCCTGGTCACTACACATGAAATGAAAGCCAAAACGGATCCCGGATGCAGATCAAAATCGATTTTGGTTTACTGGAAAGGCCTACCTGGAATTCCAAGCCCGAAAATGATTAGAATGAGTTTGACGTCACCAAACATTTTGTTGTATTTTGTAGCCAGTCAGGTGTGAATAAGTTGCTGGCTATAGATAGTACGAAGTGGACGTCACCCATGTTTTTGTAATTGCTTTTTGTCATCCCCGTTTATGAGTAATTCTCACTAAACTGCGTTAACCAGACTATAAACGTTCAAGGTTACACGTAGTTTTGTGTGTTGGTCCTTTATACTTCCGGATGGCAATGTTGAGAGCTTCTTAGCCAAGCGCGTACTATCTATAACATTGAGAAAGAGTGAGAGTATTTTAGGGACGCCTAACAGACAATGTGTAATGTATAAACTGAAAAAAAGTTCCATGTCAAAGTCTACTGGGAGTGTGTGTGTGTGTGTGTGTGGGGGGGGGGGGGGGTTAATAAAGCTTTATGAAGCCCATTGAACATGGTAAAGCCGTAGAAATTTGCTACATAACTGTTCATCTTTATTTTGTTTTAGATAATATGTGATAGATTTTCGATTTTTTTCTCTTACGAAAGATAAAACTGTTATAGTTACACAAAAGTTATTGAGATGGTTACCAAGACGTGTGATTGTTATAACCCGAGAATGAAGTGTTAAGAGTCGAGTCAAGAAACGTAGGGAGCTAGGTAGGTTGTGTATGAAATGTCAAGTCGGTGAACATAGCATTTGAGTTTATTAAAAGAACGAAACTTACGTCACTCAGCTCTTTGTTATTGTTTTTTTTTTAGCCAGCCATTTTTATGAGAAGTTCTCACCAAATTGTATCAATCAGACTATAAATGAATGTCAAGGTTACACACATATTTTTGTGTGTTGGTACGTTATATCCGGCTGGCGGAATGTTGTGAGTAAATTACCTAAGCCCACAGCATCAATCGCATGTTGGAGAAAATTTAATAAAACGTAATCACCCAACTGACGTTAGAGGCTGCGAAAACCTGTGTCAAAGAAGTAATATTACTGATGAAAATAAACATATTTAGAGCGAAAGGCTGTTGTTTACCGACGTGACATGGCGTTATCGCGATACGCATCGTCTGCTTTTTAAAACCCCATGTTTTCTCTCTTATTTTATTTATTTTAGTCTCGGTTATAATAGACAGAGGGGGGGGGGGGGGGGGGGCGGGGAGAAGTGGCCGAGTTGCTAAGGCATTGTCCTGTGATCCGGAAGGGCCGTTCGATCCCCGCTTCAGGCACTTTCGTTTTTTTTTTTTTTTTCATTGGGCAACATTCGCTCACTTGGACAACATGAGTGATTCCTGTTAGTTGACATCAGACAGACATCCTGTTTGATGAATTATCTATTAATATTATTTCCTTCATGGAATGCCTTGGCGACGAGATCTAATGGTCCATTTGTGAGCATTTTAACTCACTCAATTCTAGAATGTTTTGCTACTTATCAAAACTGGGAAAATAATTATTGAAAAAAGCATGTGCATAGATAGTTTTATTCAACTACTATTCATTAACATGCAACAATTAAAAACATTAGCTTTGATACTACGCTTATAATTTGTCTCAGAAAAGTGTAATAAATAGGCAGGAGGTAAAAGTACCCCCGGTTAACTACGGATATAGTCGGTGTTAGGGTTGAGTGAGTTAATGGACCTTCTAGACTTGTTTTGTCGCAATTTCATGAGTAAATCGCAAACAATCGGTGGTATGCGTTGAAATAAAATACTCAGAAGATTTGCTCGCCAAATCAATCATACCAGCACAAGAACTGTGTGATGTAAGGTTGTTTTTTTTTTTTAGCCTTTTAGACCGAAGCCATCGTGAAGTAAAAGCCTGACACTGACCAAAAGATGACGTCGAAATGCCAGTCTTTGGCCACAAAAGAAAACAAATCGTGAGTTGTATTCAATAGTTCAACCAATGGGACCACTAGTTTCCACGAGCACTACTCTAACGACAACTCACTAGGCGGTGCAAAAACCAAATAATGACGTCAAAATGCCAGTCTTTTTGGGTTTCAGTGTCAGGCTATAGATAGAATGCGCTTGTCCAAGGAGTTCACAACATTGCCATCCGGAAGTATAACGGACCAACACACAAACTCTGTGTAACCATGAACGTTTATAGTCAGGTTAATACAGTTTAGTGAGAACAACTCACAAACGCGGATGGCAAAAACAATAACAAAGACCTGAGTGACGTCATCTTCGAACTATCTATAACTTAACAATGGCTACGACGAGACGGACTTGGTGAGAATGAATCACCCAACTGATGGCGGTCTAAACTACAACTCCACATAGAGTCAATGACGTCACTTCATTACATGTAAAAAAAAAATGTCATTGTAATATGTAAATATACGAATAGGTGACTGAAATATCTCTCTCTCTCTCTCTCTCTCTCTCTCTCTCTCTCTCTCTCTCTCTCTCTCTCTCTCGCTCGCTCTCTCTCTCTGTCTCTCTCGCTCTCTCTCTCTCTCTCTCTCTCTCTCTCTCTCTCTCTCTCTCTCTCTCTCTCTCTCTTCCCAACCCGCAGCCAATTCCCCGCCTCACTCACACACAAACACCAACACACACACACACACACACACACACACACACACATATATATATATATATATATATATATATATATATACATTATATACTCTCTCTCTCACACACACACACACACTCACACACACACACACACACACACACACACACACACACACACACACACACACACAAACACGAACATCCGATATTTTTGTTTCCGAGAAGAGGCCAACGGGGATATGGACAGGATCTCGTACCACAGGCAATAACGATATAATAGTCATAAATAGTCATAGTACTTTACAGGTTTCAACAGGTTGGGGCCTGTGGTATCAAGCTGTGACTTCTATTCCAAGAAACCCCCCATGAGCCTACACCTGCGTGACATCGGGTGGTGTTCTACCTCCGGTTATTCATTTCCGGCCAGAGCTCGTGTTACCTGAACTTGACACCTATCTGCTATTTATTCGATCATGACCAGTTTTCAATACGATTCAATAGTCTGATGTCACGCGCCCGGCAACGGCGGCCATCTTGGTTCTAAACAAAGAAAATCTTTACTTTTTATTCTTCATGCTGGCGAGAACTTTTCATTCCCTTTTCATATGCCTTGTGATCAGAATGTGTAAAAGCCAAAACATGATCAGATTTATGGGTTTTTTTTTCGTCTGGATACGCTTTTATGCTCGCCGGGGAAATATTCCATACGGGCGTTCACCATTGTTCCGATAGTTTAGAGCCAGTGTTACTAAGTTACCATGCGTCATTAGGAAGGAAGTGACGTTGCGACTGTTGAAGAGTATTACCAGTATTCTATGATAGTATCTATTTTCGATTTTACATTGCCGTATTGATACATTTTTCCTGATTTCAAAGTTGTGTCATGTAAAACTGTCTGTGAATGATACAATGCAAGCTATATGAGATTCTGTAATTAATTATAAACTATTGTATAGATAGTATGCGCTTGGCTAAGATGCTCATAACATTGCCATCCGGAAGTACAACGGACCAACACACAAAACTGTGAACGTTTATAGTCAGGTTAATACAGTTCAGTGAGCATTACTCATAAAAGCGGATGGCAAAAAACAATAACAAAGACCTGAGTGAAGTCATTTTCGAACTATCTATAATGCATTTAAACGATAATTCCTATTAAGACTTTAGTAAGATAAGATAAGATATTATTATTGCCTCTAGGCCTTCCATTGTCGCGATTTGTTCTACTACTACTACTACTACCACTACTACTACCACTACTACTACTACTACTACTACTACTACTACTACTACTACTACTACTACTACTACTACTACTACTACTGCTACTACTACTACTGCTACTACTACTACTACCACCACCACCACCACCACCACCACTACTACTACTACTACTACCACTACTACTACTACTACTACTACTACTACTACTACTACTACTACTACTACTACTACTACTACCACTACTACTACTACTGCTACTACTACTACTACTTCTACTACTATTACTACTACTACTACTACTACTACTACTACTACTACTACTACTACTACTACTTCTACTACTACTACTACTATACTACTACTACTACTACTACTACTACTACTACTACTACTACTACTACTACTACTACTACTACTACTACTACTACTACTACTACTACTACTACTACTACTACTACTCCTACTACTACTAAAAGTACTACTGTAGCTTCTGCTGTTGCTACTGCAACTAATGATTATACTAATACCGACATTCCTTATATTTTGTATTTATTTACAATTCCATTATATTTATTTTCCAACAATAGTCTAGTCCCGTCTACATATTTTTATATTTCACTAAAAGACGGCGACCACCAAAAGAAAGTGAATATCACAACCCATGGGGTATACGTGGTTTAGTGGTCAGACACTTTTATTGCTTTCGGATCGGAAGGTAAAATACGCACTTGCTCTGCACACCGGATCAATCTGCCATCAAACTAAACTGTGTAACCGAGCCTTTTATAATCTGGTAGAGGAACTTGAGTGAGAACTAATCACCCAATTGGCTGTCTATAAACAGCAACAAAGAGCTGAATGATGTCAAATTCATTCTTTCTACATTATGGAGGCAGTGCATGGGAGAGTGAGTGTTTAACAGATTAAAAATAGATGGTTAATAAAATGAAGGAAATAAGAAAACAACTTGACAACAATGGAAGGTAAATGAAGAGATACACATACCTATGTCATGTTGAACACGGTGGTAACCCCGATAGGGCGGTTTAACCGTAGCCATCGTTAACATAAATAGCCTGACACGAGAACCATCTAGGACTTTCAGTTTGATGTCATTTTTTAGGTTTGTGCAGCGTCTAGTGAGTTGTCGTTAGTAGAGCTTAAAGGTAACGATGGCTTCCATTGGTTGAACTAGTGAATGCAGCTCACAATTTGTTTTCTTTTGTGGTCAAAGACTTGTCCTTTGACCTCATTTTTTTTTGGTCAGTGTCAGGCTATAGATAGTATGCAGATGACGTCACTCAGGCCTTTGTTATTGTTTTTGCCATCCGCGTTTGTGAGTTGTTCTCACTAAACTGTATTAACCAGACTATAAAAGTTCATGATTACACAGAGTTTGTGTGTTGGTCCGTTATACTTCCGGA
The DNA here is from genome assembly GCF_034508935.2 of Berghia stephanieae. NCBI lineage: Eukaryota > Metazoa > Mollusca > Gastropoda > Nudibranchia > Aeolidiidae > Berghia > Berghia stephanieae. The sequence goes on from NC_088370.1 coordinate 15,550,902, forward strand.
TGGCAATGTTGTGAACTCCTTGGCCAAGCTCATTCTATCTATAGATAGTATGCAGATGACGTCACTCAGGCCTTTGTTATTGTTTTTGCCATCCGCGTTTGTGAGTTGTTCTCACTAATCTGTATTAACCAGACTATAAAAGTTCATGGTTACACAGAGTTTGTGTGTTCGTCCGTTATACTTCCGGATGGCAATGTTGTGAACTCCTTGGCCAACCGCATTCTATCTATAGATAGTATGTAGATGACGTCACTCAGGCATTTGTTATTGTTTTTGCCATCCGCGTTTGTGAGTTGTTCTCACTAAACTGTATTAACCTGACTATAAACGTTCATGGTTACAAAGTGTTTGTGTGTTGGTCCTTTATACTTCCGGATGGCAATGTTGTGAACTCCTTGGCCAAGCGCATTCTATCTATAAGTTTACGATGTGTACGGTTTAACACACTGGCAACACGACAGGGCGAATTAAAACTATTCACTATCGTACTCGAAAAAAACAAACAAACTAACAAAAAAAAAAAAAAAAAAAAACACATGCAAAACAAACCAAGTTTTTGTTTGTTTTTTAAATGGTCAGAAAACTCGTTCTTCAAATATCGATCGATCAAAATGTCCATCATCTTGTCAAGAACGCTCAAACCTGGGACTTCTTTATAGAACACCCTGAAGTCCCAGGATTGAAAGTTGTTTTTTTTTTTTTTTGACAAGACAAGGGTCATTTTAATCGATCGATATTTGAAGAACGAGTTTTCTGGCCAAATCTTTTTTTTTTTTTTAAATGTATGTTACTCAGAGTAAGTACGACAAAACAGAAACACACGTGATCCATCAACTTGGGTGACCACATCACGGTAACCACGAGTAGGACATTCAGGGGCATACGGAACAGCTGGTTCCTTAGGGTTAACCTACACCGGAGACTGACCGTAGCCATCGTTATGTTATATCCTCACACTGAAACCCAAAAAGACTGGCATTTTGACGTAATTATTTGGTTTTTGCACCGCCTAGTGAGTTGTCGTTAGTAGTGTTCATGGAAACAAGTGGTCCCATTGGTTGAACTATTGAATACAACTCACGATTTGTTTTCTTTTGTGGTCAAAGACTGGCATTTTGACGTCATTTTTTGGTCAGTGTCAGGCAAAAGTTATCGATGGCTACTGACTTACTCCGACGACCCGGTACTGCCGTCTTCCGGATAAAGACGTCAGGCACGGACAAAATACTAAAAATAAAGAGAAGATTCGCTTGACCTTACCCATACCAAGCACCCGACGTCCTCTGTCGGTTTTTTTTTTCAAGCTTGGTATGGGTAGGTCTCGCGGCTCTTCTTAAAATGGGCATGATCTATATTAACTTTCCGTGTGCTCGAGGGCATTGGTCACGTTGTAACATGTGCTCAAAGTGACCTACATAGTGAAAAGTGTTCACACATTTTGAACTGTCTAACATTACCTATAGATAGAATGCGCTTGGCCAAGGAGTTCACAACATTGCCATCCGGAAGTATAACGGACCAACGCACAAACTCTGTGTAACCATGAACTTTTATAGTCTGGTTAATAGATAGTATGCAGATGACGTCACTCAGGTCTTTGTTATTGTTTTTGCCATCCGCGTTTGTGAGTTGTTCTCACTAAACTGTATTAACCAGACTATAAAAGTTCATGGTTACACAGAGTTTGTGTGTTGGTCCGTTATACTTCCGGATGGCAATGTTGTGAACTCCTTGGCCAAGCGCATTCTATCTATACAGTTTAGTGAGAACAACTCACAAACGCGGATGGCAAAAACAATAACTAAGGCCTGAGTGACGTCATCTGCATACTATCTATAGTACGTTATGTTTACCAATCACTGCCATTGTTTACATTGTGACGACTGTTCGAGAGGTGTGGAAATCTATGTTTTCTATTACACATCTCTCTTAGATCAAAACAAGGACCATCGACTAAAGATATAAATTATGTCAATTAATTTTCTCCTTTTCATTTGTAATAATTTTCTATCCCTCTATAGATAGTATGAAGTTGACGTCACTCCGGTCTTTGTTATTGCTTTTTTCCATCCACGTTTATAAGTAATTCTCACTAAACTGTAAACGTTCAAGGTGAAACATAGAATTGTGTTGGTCCGTTGTACTTCCGGATGGCAATGTTGTAAGCTTCTTAGCCAAGCGCCTACTATCTATATACTGACAAATCCTCCATCACACATCCTATAGATAGTATGCGCTTGGCGAAGAAGCTCATAACATTGCCATCCGGAAGTATAACGGACCAACACACAAAACTGTGTGTATCCATGAATGTTTATAGTCAGGTTAATACAGTTCAGTGAGCATTACTCATAAACGCGGATGGCAAAAAAACAATAACAAACACATGAGTGACGTCATCTTCGAACTATCTATAGATAGTATGCAGATGACGTCACTCAGGCCTTTGTTATTGTTTTTGCCATCCGCGTTTGTGAGTTGTTCTCACTAAACTGTATTAACCAGACTATAAAAGTTCATGGTTACACAGAGTTTGTGTGTTGGTCCGTTATACTTCCGGATGGCAATGTTGTGAACTCCTTGGCCAAGCGCATTCTATCTATACTCTCTATCTCGTCTTCTGTGTTCATTGTTTGTGTTGTGTGATGCAAGTGAGGGTTCACAGCTTAAAATGCGAACCCTTGTTAAGGGATCTCAGGGATCAAAATAGTCCCAACTATCGGGAACCTCTGTGGTGTAATGGTTGCACTTCTGTACTATAATCAGGTCTGAGGTTCGATCCCCACGGTAGACTTTTTTTTTTTAGTGTGTGTGTGTGTGGGGGGGGGGGGGGTTCCTTGTATTTTTCTTTCTTGGTTTGTCTGGTACTGTTTCATCGTAGCCATCGTAAAGTTGTAGCCTGATACTGAAATCCAAAAGGACTGGCAGTTTGACGTCATTATTTGGTTTTTGCACCGCCTAGTGAGTTGTCGTTAGTAGAGCTCATAGACACAAGTTATTTCATTGGTTGAACTATTGAATACAACTCACGATTTGTTTTCTTTTGTGACAAAAGACTGGCATTTTGACGTCAATTTTTGGTCAGTGTCAGGATATAACTTACGATTTCTACCAGTAATCAGGAGGTCTGAGGTTCGATCCCCAAGGTAGACTTTTTTTTAGGGGGGAGGGGGGGGGGGTGTTTTTCTTGTATTTTTCTTTCTTGGTTTGTATGGTACTGTTTCATTCACATTTTTTCTGATGTTTTTTCTTACAGCAGTGCTTCCTCCCAATTGTCTAAATTTGACATCCTCCCCAAAATGTAAAACGTGACATTTATAGGAAAGATTCACGTTCCACTGCCAATACGCTTCAACAGTCGTGACGTCACTTCCCTCGTAATGACGCATGGTAACTTAGTAACTGGCTCTAAACTATCGGAACAATGGCGGACGCCCTTATGAAATATTTCTCCGACGAGCATAAAAAAGGTATCTAGAGGAGAAAAAAACCACATTATAAATCTGATCTTGTTTTGACTTTAATACATTCTGATCACAAGACATATAAAAAACTCTGGCCAGCATGAAGAATAAAAAGTACCGATTTTCTATGTTTAGAACCACGATGTCCGCCGTTGCTGGGCGACGTGACATCAGACTATAGAATCCAAGTCTTTGACCAAGCAAATAAAGTCAGAAGATCATCCTATAATATATAGATAATATGCGCTTGACTAAGAAGCTCACAACATTGCCATCCGGAAATATAACGGATCAACACACAAAACTATGTGTAATCTTGACCGTATATAGTATGGTTAATACAGTTTAGTGAGAATAGGATTCAATAGATTCTGATGTCACGTCACCCAGCAACGAGCAGCTTGGTTCTAAACAAAGAAAATCGGTACTTTTTTTTCGTAATACGAAAAACACAACAATCTACTTTCACTTCCTGATGAGAGCTTACGCTTGAAACAATATTGTAGAAGATCATGATTATACTTGAAATGTTTTATAAACAGCTCCTTTTATCTAAAAGTTGAGCACTATTATTTCATGGTTTTTGTTTTTATAATTTATATAACTAGTATTCTTAGTGTTAAAAATATTTGTGTCGTCTATAAATAATTTACATGTAGATAACAAGACACCAGGGAGGAAATCGTTTTTTTTAAACAATAAAAAAAAGCTCATAAATTGGCCAAACCAAGTCACCCCGTTCCAAGACAAGGACAGAAAGCAACAGAGAAAGCGACAAAGATCGGATTACGGTAAAAGAAGACCACACCAGCAACGCCCAATAATTGAGGTTTAAAAAAATAAATTGAGCTTTATATAGCGCAATATCCACTAACTGTGCTCAAAGCACTTTACAAAGGGTCCCTGGTCAACAGCAACATTTAACCCTTAAGCGAGGGTCATACCACTAGACCACATAGCCGCACTAATGGAAAGCACTAGCTGGAGGGATCCCGTTGGACTATCAACAATCAAAATATATTTGTTTTGTTTTTAAGGGTTTTACGGCGCTTGTGGTCATATCAGCGCCAGTAAAAAGGAAGAAAATGGGGTAGTAAAAAGTTCTAGAATTACAATTAAAGCATCCAAGAAAAGGGAAGACAAAGGGGAACTGGTTCAAATAGGAAACAGGTGTAGATTCCAAGAGCACTCTATCCAAGTATTTAGTTTGAGATCACCTAAAAGTCTCACCCAGACACCAGCACAAGATTCCAATTGGAGGAATACACTCAAATGTTTACATTACACAAGGAAAAAACTATCATCTCCCAACACATTAACCATACATTTGACTGTTTCCCTCCAAGGACTCCGACCAGGGCCAGGATAAAACCCAAGAAATCTCATTCCAATACAAAGACAGAAAGCAAGTCGGAAAACAGATATAGGGGGATAAAAGACACAGTAAGCACCACCCTGCCCTCTATGGGAGGTCAGGAACCCCACCCAGTCAAAAATTATTTAACACATTGTTATTTATCATCAAAAGATTTTATTTATTCGTACATACAGATTCTTAAAAATTAAAACCATTCAAAGTGAGAGACTGAAGAAATTAAATTAAAAAAAAAAAAAAAAAAAAAAAAATTAGTAAGCAAGCAATTAATGGTGTTGTGTTCTCTTTAATAGCCAATAAATTATGCACAGAGCAACGAAGGGTGGGCATAATGAATGAATGAATGAATGAATGAATGAATGAATGAATGAATGAATAATTGAAAAAAAAATGAATGAATTATTTAAAGAATGCATGAATGAATGAATGAATGAATGACTGAATGAATGAATGAATGAATGAATAAATGAATGAATGACTGACTGGATGAATGAATGCATGAATAAATTATTCAATGCAAAAAAAAATGGTGGATAAATGAATGACATAATATGAGGTATTGCATGAAAAAGAAATCGCCTTCATGATAATGATGGTAAGGTAGAGAGATGATGATGATGATGATGATGATGATGATGGTGATGATGATGATGATGATGATGATGATGAGGGTGATTTAAAAAGATGACGATAGGTAAACTAATAAATATGAAGAGGTAAGAGTTATTGCCCCGGCCTTACAAGAGTCGGCAAATGACGTCAAAATTCTGTCCAGGACAGCAGCAGATAATGTATAACATAGAAGAGAAGACCAAAAAAATAGATCTAGATAGATATTTATCCCCCCCCCCCCCCCCCCCCCCACTCCTTCATATAACAAGTACAAACTAATTCCAGTCCTAGGTGTATTTATTTTCAGATCTGATAACCCAAGTTTTCATGGGCTTATCTGGCATGGCAGTTTTGTTTTTTTTGCACCGCCTGCGGCCGCGTTGCGATCGGGGAAAAAAAAAAAAATCGCAAAATATCACTGATTTACATTGCGGCCGCAGAATCTGCAATTTTTGTGTGCAAATTTTTGCAAATTTTCGATATTTTGCAAAGAAAAAAAAGACGATTCCCCCCCCCCCCCTTTTTTTTTCACCTTCCGACTGATTATGTCATGCGCTGTAATTCCAATAACAAAGAAGGGAATTTTTTTCCATTTAGACTTGGATGGTATCGACAATGCTAAAGACTCTTATGTAAATAAAATATTTTGAAAAAAAAAAAAATACAATACCAATTTATTTCGCACTCTTTAGAATGATAAATATTAATCGAATTAAATTCTTATAATAAAATATTTTCTATTTCCGTGTTTGATTAAGTATAACTTTGGCAACCCTGCTGTCAGGTGAATAGAATAATGCTGCTGATATTGATGATGATGATGATAATGATGACGATGATTATGGTGATGATGATGATGATGGTAACAAAGATTACTTGTGATAATGATGATAATGATAATACAGATGATGAAGACAACGATAATGGTGTCAGTAAAACAACACCAACATTAAACATGACCATAGTATGATAACTTTTATGACTTTCCTTCACAAACATCACCAAAAAAAAACCCAAAAAAACAAACAAACCCGGACCGCATAATAATATCACAAAAACAGGCCCAAATTATCTATGTCATTATTGGTAACGAAAATTGGCAATAAATTATTCGCTTTGGCTACAAAATCACTGGGTACAATAATAACAATCACCACCACCACAACCACCTCCTTCTCTCTAACCCACTTGTCTTCAAACGACCATGTAAAAGAAAAGAAAAGAAGAACCCCCCCCCCCCCTTCCCCAAAAAAAAAAAAAAAAAAAAAAAAAAAAAAAAAAAAAAAAACAAAAAAACAAAAACAAAAACAAAAAAAAAAAAACAAAAAAACAAAACAAAACAAAACAAAACAAACTTGGCATGAAATCACGTGATAGTGATAAAGCCTGCCAAACAGACGACATCCAAAAAAAGACACGAAATCGGAAAACGTCACCATAATTAATTCATGTTTTGTATTGTTCATTACTTCTTTTAAAGGATTTTTACAGCACTTGCGTCACTTTTGGCCCTCCAATTCTGAGAGACTCTCACCCCAAAGAAAAAAAAAATATCATCTCCCAAAACTAACTATTCATTTATTTGACTGTTTCCCTCTCAGCAAGGGTATCTGGTCAGGGCCAGGACAAAACCAAGTAATCTCATTCCAAGACAAAGACAGAAAGCAAATTGGAAAACAGCTATAAGGGGATAGAATACACAGTAAGACTCTGCCCACTATGGGAGGCCAGGAACCCCACCCAGCCCTTTGACATTAATTTGTTTCCAAAAACCAAACACAGAGTGTTATTATTAACCTAACAAGCACGATGTGTTAATATCAAAATAACAAAAATGATGTGTTATTTGTAACCAAAAAAAAGGTGTTATTTGTTATAACACAAACATGATGTGTTATTTGTAACCAAAAAAAAAAAAGGTGTTATTTGTTATAACACAAACATGATGTGTTATTTGCAACCCAACACATATGATGTTTTATTTGTAACCCCAAAAACATGATTTGTTTTTGTAACCAAAAAAAAAACAAGAGTGTTATTTGTAACCAAAACAAACATGATGTGCTATTTGTAACCCCAAAAAAACAAGATGTGTTATTTGTAACCAAATAAATATGATGTGTTATTTGTAACCCCCAAAAAACAAGATGTGTTATTTGTAACCAAATAAATATGATGTGTTATTTGTAACCCCCAAAAAACAAGATGTGTTATTTGTAACCAAACAAATATGATGTGTTATTTGTAACCCCAAAAACATAATGTGTTATTTGTAACCCCAAAAAACAAGATGTGTTATTTGTAACCAAACAAATATGATGTGTATTTGTAACCCCAAAAACATAATGTGTTATTTGTAACACCAAAAAACATGATTAATATTCAAGCCATCATTTGTCAGGTCCTGTTGCAACGAAGATTCAATAATTTAACAATCAGCAAGGATCAGTAATAATAATAATACATATAAGACAATCACCAACGCATGAACGAATCATGAATCACTATGAATCATGAATTGCAATGATTACAATGAAACACGAAGGACAAATTCATGCATCACATGAATCCTGAACAGGAATGAATTGTGAATTATAATGAATCATGAATTACAATGGATCATGAAGTACAATCAATTATGAATTATTTTGAACCACGAATTGCAACAAATCATGAATTTCAATCAAATTACGAATTACTATGAATAATGGATCATAATGAATCATGAATTACAATGAGTGACGAATGACAATTGATCATGAATTATAATTTCAATATAAAATGCAAAACATTAAAAAATAATATAAAACAGCCAAAGAATTTTACAAATTTAGGCATGGCAAATCTACATACTGGCAATGGCGTCCATTGGATAAAAATCAAATGAAACGAAATCGTTTACATTGGAATTAAGTCATAATAATGAACAGTTTTGGTAGACGTGATGCAGATGATGATGATGATGATGATGATGATGATGATGTTGGTGATGGTGTTGTTGACAATGCTGATGATATAATGAACATATTATCATAAGTAAACCTCATTAAAACACAAATCATGATAGTGTAAATTGGAAGAAAAAGTATGGAATAAAACAATAACAAACAGAAGAACAAGTGGGTATTTTGTGATTTCTTCTCTTCCTCCTTTGATATCAAACAAACAAAAAACAAAACAAAACAAAACAAAATAATTGAATGTCACCTTAAAATGATGAGAAATACTCGGATACAGAGAAGTACCAGATGAAAAACAGAGAGTAAAAATATATATATCTAACAGTGTCAGAGAGCCAAACTCAGGATGCAATTGATAAGGCACCCTTCGCCTGGCTGAGAGAGTAATCTTCATTCCATTCCAAGACAACACAAAAACAGAGAGCAACTCGGAAAATATATATATATATATAAATATATATATATATATATATGTTTATATATACATACATATATATATATATTATATATATATATATATATATATATATATATATATATATATATATATATATATAAGGGGATTGAAGACACAGCAAATGACCTCCTGCCCACCATAGGGGAAATTTTGTCTATAGGGTCTAAAAAAAAATATAAAAAATTGAGCTTTTATATAGCGCAGTATCCTCTAAACGTGCTCTAAGTTCTTTACAAAGGGTCCTTGACTAACATCAACGATATTACAATTTTTCCAGACAAAGACAACGCTGTTCATGGCCAGGTACTCATTTTACACCTGATTATGGTGAGATAATGTGAGTAAAGAGCCTTTTCCAAGCACTCGAACTATGCGCAGAGTGAGGCTCGAATCCAGGACCTTCCGATCCGAAAGCGAGTGGTCATATCACAAGACCACATCGTCGCACATTCCGAGAGAAGGCTGGAATAACTCAGGCATCAGCCGCAAACTGAACTAGGGCGAGGTGACTTGCTCAAGGCCACACAGTGCAGCAGATGTTCGAACAAGTTACCTTTTGGGTACGGAGCTAAGGTTGTACCACTGAGCCACACTCAGAAGCCAATCTGATACTGACATAATACTGAAATGATATGGTAGGCCACATATGAGGGAGAGTCTATAGATTTAAATCAAGAGAATAGTCAAAGAGTAAAAAAAACTAGACAATGATTGTTCTTGTTTTTTGTTTTTAAGGGTTTTATGGCGCTTGCAACACATTAAGGTCATATCAGCGCCAGTAAAAAGGAAGAAAATGGGATAGTAAAAAGTTCTAGAATTACAATCAAAGCACCCAAGAAAAGATAAGACAAAGGGGAATTTGTTCAAAAAGGAAACAGATGTAGATTCCAAGAGCACACTATTAAAGTACTTAGTTTGAGATCACGTAAAAGTCAATAGACAATGAAAGCTAATGATTCAAACAGAGACCTGAAGTAAAAGTGTGTGGAGGTGTGTGTGTAAGAGAGAGAATGTATGGATTTTTAAAACTGTTATGAAACGTCTTCATTTATTTGATGTTTATATATTATTATCTTATTAATGTATTGTTGTCTATCTATGTATTGTATTTTTAATTTCCAACATTATAAACCAAATGATAAATTGCTATTTTTTTTCAATAAAGATTATATTACTATTATTATTAAATCCGAAGAGCTCCTATTCTATAATTCTATAATACATCTCTGATATCTTATTTGATCATTTCAAGTGTCATCCCTCATATCCTATTCTATCATTCCATATGTTGTATCTGAAATCCTATTCTATCATTCCTTATGTTATCTCTGATATCCTAGTCTATCATTTCATATGTTGTCTCTGAAATCCTATTCTATCATTTCATATGTCATCTCTGATACCATCTTTAAAAAATCTGCCCCAGACAGAATGCTGCGGACAACATGGGTGATTCCTGTTGACATTAGAAGTTTGTTTGATGGATTATCTATATTCTTTCATGGAATGCCTGGGCGATGGTATCTCACGGAACTGCACGGAAGGGCATAATTATGGACGGGATGCAATGTAAAAGGGGACAACATAGGGGAATAAGTAGATTAAGAAAACAAATAGATGATTTTCCACGCCACGCTAAGAACCCCAGACAGGGCTCAGGACACAGCATCAAAAGTAAATGGAAGGACAACAGAGATTGGGTTATAGCAGAAGCTGTTTTTTAAAAAAAAAAAAAGTCTTTATAGATATTTTAAGGCGTTTGCTTTACTTTTAGATCATTTTAGTGCCAGGGAAAAGAAAGAGGAAGAGGGTAGGGGTGGAGGATTTGTTTGTTTAAGGGTTTTACGGCACTTGCAACGCATTAAAGTCATATCATCGCTAATAAAAAGGAAGAAAATGGGACAGGAATAAGTTCTAGAATTACAATTAAAGCACCAAGAAAAGCTAGGACATTCGTTCAAATAGGAAACAGCTGAAATTTTCCAAGAGCACGCTATCAAAGTACTTAGTTTAAGATCGCCTAAAAATCTCATCCAGACACAAGCACAGACCAGGAAAAAAACAAGTAATCTCATTAAGTGCCTCCCTGCCCACTATAGGAGAAGCATTATTTATACCTAATGCACTATCCACTAAACGTGCTCAAAGCTCTTTAAAAGGGGTCCCTGGCCAACATGTAGGCCAACGCTTAACATGTAGGACGAGACATGATGCTTGCAAAGAGAGAGAGTAAATATGGCGAGATTTTACTTTCCCCAACAAATGATTAAAGATCAAGAACTCTTGTAAAGGAATGCGGGTTGAAGATGAAATAACAAAATATATAGATATACCATTCTAGTATAAAATACTTTTCTGTCCTAGAATGAAAACAAAACGAAAGGAACTAGGGTATACTATTTCATTGTAAGTTCCCTTTTAATTTTGACAAATGATTTATACATAGTGTTTTCTTGTAAATGCAAAAAATTGAAATAAATAAAATCAAAATCAAAATTATTATACACAGATCATCGATAATTGGCAAATGCAAAAGGGGGAAATAATCAGAAATATTGAGGTTAAATAAGGAGATGATGACATACTTTGACAGCGAGAATTTGTAGAAGTGGTAGTTGTAGAAGTAGTAGTAGTAGAAGTAGTAGTAGTGGTAAAAGTAGATGGTAGTGTTAGTAGTAGTAGTAGTAGTAGTAGTAGTAGTAGTAGTAGTAGTAGTAGTAGTAGTAGTAGAAGTAGTAGTAGTAGTAGTAGTAGTGGTAGTAGTAGTAGTAGTAGTAGTAGTAGTAGTAGTAGTAGTAGTAGTAGTAGTGGTAGTAGTAGTAGTAGTATAGTAGTAGTAGTAGTAGTAGTAGTAGTAGTAGTAGTAGTAGTAGTAGTAGTAGTCGTAGTAGTAGTAGTAGTGGTAATAAGAATAGAAATAATAATAATAATCTCTTAAACAAAATGTCATTTTTGTAAAATATTTAAAATATAATCTTAGATTTTTTTTTCCAAATCTTATAAATAACTCATCTAAAAAATCAAACGTCATCAATACAAATTTTTTAAAATATATCTTTTTTACACAAAATAGAAAAGAACAAAAATTAGATTAAATTATACATCTGATAGACCTTACCCTAATTGTGAAAACAAACAAAGAAAGACACGCCGTAACAAAAATAGAATGAACTGTTTATGAAGTTGCATCATTTACAAACCCACAATGCCAAACACGTTTTGCTCTTTTTCTTTTTGGCCAGAAAATGAAGAAATTGTTTTATCTATATATTCATAGATTATTATGATAATCTTCAACTGGCTAAAAAAGCCTCAAACATGAAACTTCACAAAAAACTCCAGTTTAAGACTCTTTAACAAGTAGGGGGGGGGGGGGGGGGGGGGGTAATTTTTATAGACAAAGTAAACTTTTCTGGCCAAAAATGAAAAATATTATAATTGTTTTGTGTTTTACATAATGTATGGGAGTATTGCACTCAAAACAAAGTCAATATTTCTTTTTTAAAAATGTACTCGTAATAGACGAAAGTGACAATCACAATTGTCAATAATAATATAGCGATAATTTCATTATCACATTAAACTAATCATATATCGTAATCAATATAAATATCTTGTCATTTTTTTTATATCTTATGATCCAAAGTGAGAAATTAATTATTAAATAATAAAACAACATCCATCTCTTCATCAATATTATGTATCCTTAGTGATGTTGGTGAGCAAAAATGAAATCATGATTTATCATAACTAATAATAATAATTAAAAAAAAAAACAAACAAAAAACACCCCAAATAAATGTAAAACAAATCAAAACCAGCTAAAATTTAAATTGATTTATGACTTATTTCAAAATAAAACCAAAAAAAAAAAAAAATCTAATTCTTACCCTGCATCATCATTTCCCAAAAGAAAACAGAAATTATCATCGACCTTGAGAGGATTTTCACAAGAGGCCAATTTAAACGCTGAACGTTTACAAATATAAGAAATAACCTTTGCCCAGGCAATTTTCACCGATTTTCCTGGTCGGGAAATTTCAAAATAAAACTCCCGGCTTTTCCTGGTTTTCCCGGACTACTTCGAGGGCTGTTAAACGTTAGAATTACTCTGGATCTGAAGTTTATAATCTTTTACAAACATACGATAAACCTGAAAAAAATTAGGTCTTGGTTTCCCTCTTCCCATGGGAGGGGGGGGGGGGATTCCACTCCCACATCCCACATCCGAATCTTCAACCCCGTAAATCAACATTTCCTTTACATTTGGATTATCACCGTCCATTAATGAGTAAATCAATGCCTTTTCCTTTGATATTTTCTTATATGGCTTAAGAAAAATCTTAGAATAAATTAAACGTTTCATGACATGACAGTCACCATTTTATACTTCTAACGTAAACTCACATTCGCTTTTTCTGTCAGTACTCACCCAATGCGCATGCTAAGTGACCAATAGTAATAGCTTAACAATCTTTGTTAAGTTTTCAAAATCTAAGAAAAAAATAAAAAATTGCATTGACGAGAGTGCTACATCATATTTTTTTTTGTTTGTTGCTTTAAGTCTCTTCCAACACAATTGAGGTTTATGAGAGACCGCTGAAACAAAAAAACAAGCAATCTAACAAAAATAGTACAAATGTAAATCAAAATCATAACCTAAAGATATCATAAGCTAAATTATAAATAACCAAGAACAAACAGCAGAAGATTTACAGAAAAAAAAATATCCCCTGTCAAAAATACAATCACAAACCAAAGAAGCAGGATAGGCTAGTAAAGAGAAGAAGAAAAACGACATCACTATCGGATCGTACACCCATGCGAACATCATAGGTATATGATTCAAGGGTGATGCTCCCATCCAACCACCCGCTGCTACATCATAAATTCACAACCAAAATAACTAAAAAGATAACTAGTAAATAAATAAATACAACCAATAAAAATCTACATACATTTATTTATTTATTTTTTTTTGCGCATAATTTGAAAATAAAATATACACGTTACAAAGATGACCAAAAAGTCAAAAAACGGAGGAATGGAATAAAGTGTAATAAAAAAGATAACGAAAAACTGAAAACTGATGAAAATTACTGTTTAGCGAATACAGTGTTGTGTATTGTTTTGCAAGTCAATAATAACTAAAAGATTCAACCCCCAGAGAGCATGAGCCACTAGGCATACAACTAATCTATATAGACATAGACGGGAATAGAAAAATCACAGCTTAGTCGGGAAAGTGTGAAATGGCTTTAATGGAAAAAATATATTGTGACAAAAATCCTCTGGAGGATGTTGGAAATTAAACGGAAAATTTAAAAAGTATTGTGGTTAGACTATGAATTCCTCATGAACATTTTATCTGATACGACATGATATACTTTATGAAACAAAGCATAAATGTCTCTGGGTTACTTGATAGTAGGAGAGAGCTCGAAACGGTCAATCATGCCAACTTATGTACATAATTTGGCAAAAATGCTTTTTTGTTCAAGTTCAAATCTTAGTGACATGAAACATTCAACATGATATAGAACTAACCCCTTCCAACTGATCAATATTTGCAGTAAAAATTTCTGGTCAAAATACAAAATGGTCAGTTTACGACAGATATGGTCTCATTTAAAGAACAACGGAGATAACGTCGTTGAATAGAAAGGACAATGAAGACTAAAGGGAGGGGGACGGGGGGTAGAGTATACAGCAACGGTGATATCACTTACCACCATGGGGAAGTATTGTTTTGGAACTTCCTAGCCTAGCGATTCAAAGATCTCAACTGTTTTGGAACTTCCTAGCCTAGCGATTCAAAGAGCTCAACAGAGAAAGTGAAAAAAGAAGCACCAAAGTCAATGTATTTCATAGAATATCAAACATGCAAGATTGTGAAATGGAAATAACGAACGCTATGGATAGGGAATTAAATATTGAAATTAGTAGAGTCTTAAGTACAAATTTAAAAATCAATTTATGAAGATGACCCTTAGTTCTGATTTTCATTCGTTACTGGCAGTGTTAAATAAATTAACAAGAAGTCATATAAAAATATGGAGAATGATGAAAAGCGAGACGAAAAGAAGTATGGATGGTAAAATATGCTGTTTTAGTGTTAAAATGTTTCATTTTTGGTCTTGGATCTATTTTAAGTTGACAAATTCTGTACCGAGGCATTATCTGTTAGAAAGTTGAAAAGGCTTACAGCAGCACACACTTATTTAGACTTGCTTCATGTTTATTGTTTGTTTTTATGGGTTTTACGGCACTTGCAACATAATCAGGTCATATCAGTGCCAGTAAAAAGGAAGAAAATGGGATAGTAAAAAGTTCTAGAATTACAATTAAAGCACCCCCCCCCCCCCCCAAAAAAAAAAGGTAAGACAAAGGGGAATTGGTTTAAATAGGGAACAGAAGTAGATTCCAAGAGCACACTTTCAAAGTACTTAGTTTGAGATCACCTAAAAGTCTCATCCAGACACAAGCACAGGTCCCCACTAAGAGGAATACATTCAAATGTTTACAAAGCATATATACTACGTAAACAAAACATAATATAGTGCATAACAGAGAGATGATTTACAAGGAAAAAAAATATCCTCCCAAAACTCTTCACTATGCATTTGACTGTTTCCCTCTCAGCCAGGGTATCTGGCCAGGGTCAGGACAAAACCAAGTAATCTCAAGACAAAGACAGAAAGCAAGTTGGAAAACAGATATAAGGGGGGGGGGGGGGGGGGGATAGAAGACACAGTTAGTACCTCCCTGCCCTCTATGGGAGGTCGGGAACCCCACCAGCTTCACAATACATAAACGGGTTTCACTTTGTCAAACGTGAGAGATAAGAAGATAAAATAAATTATTCTGAATGACATTTTCTAAAAACTGGAAGAGAAAGAAATCTATCTATATATATATAATGTAAATAAATCAAGACATTTTCATAGACGACTTATCATCTTCAACTGATTCGAAAGCTTTAGTTTATAAATAATGGCGCTTGGTTTCAGAAATTGAATGAAATCATTCTCCGTGAAACTCAAGTTATAAATGTTTAGGAAGGCTACAATCAATCAATTAATGCAATCTAAAGCAATATCATAACAGAAAAATAAAATACATGGAATATGAAAATGAAATATTCAAGTTGACATTTCAACTCTTTCTCTAATTGTAGTTGTAAGATGCCAGACAAGACACTTCATGAAAATATAAAAATAATCTATGACACGATTGAATGATAGTCAATCAAGAACATCTGTACTGTATCAAGTGTGAGCAAACTGGAGG
>NC_088370.1:15572059-15604559 GCF_034508935.2 Berghia stephanieae
CTAGGCAAGATTGCAGTATACTGTTAGTTTATTTACTTGTTGCGACATATCTAGGCAAGATTGCAGTATACTGCAGTCTGTTTGTTTCTTTACTGGTTGCGACATATCTAGGCAAGATTGCAGTATACTGTTAGTTTATTTACTTGTTGCGACATATCTAGGCAAGATTGCAGTATATAGCAGTCTGTTTGTTTCTTTACTTGTTGCAACATATCTGGACAAGATTGCAGTATACTGCAGTCTGTTTGTTTCTTTACTGGTTGCAACATATCTAGGCAAGATTGCAGTATACTGTTAGTTTATTTACTTGTTGCGACATATCTAGGCAAGATTGCAGTATATAGCAGTCTGTTTGTTTCTTTACTTGTTGCAACATATCTAGGCAAGATTGCAGTATACTGCAGTCTGTTTGTTTCTTTACTTGTTGCAACATATCGAGGCAAGATTGCAGTATACAACAGTCTATTTGTTTCTTTACTTGTTGCGGCATATCTAGCCAAGATTGCAGTATATAGCAGTCTGTTTGTTTCTTTACTTGTTGAAACATATCTAGACAAGATTGCAGTATACAACAGTCTATTTGTTTCTTTACATGTTGAAACATATCTAGACAAGATTGCAATATACTGCAGTCTGTTTGTTTCTTTACTTGTTGCGGCATATCTAGGCCATTTCAGCGCTAGTAAAAAGGAAGAAAATGGAACATAATGCAAAAAAAATTATTGGTTTATGATTAAAAGTCCAAGAGAAAAAGTAAGAAAAAAAGGGGGACTGGTTCGAATAGGGAGAGATGTTGATTATAATTATGCCAATCCCATAGAATGGATGACTGTTTTCTGGTTTGTTTTCTTTGTTTGTCTCTATATAAGTTTGATGATGCATGCAGTACGTTTAAGTCATTTAAGCATCACTAAAAATGAAGTATGGTAAAAAAAAAAAAACAATTTTCTGACAGTGACGAATCAAAAAGGTGAAAAAAAAAAAATCTCACCCTTTCCTACAGCAATCAATGTCTCACTGTTGCCATAGCCCATGTCTTAGTCTTTAGACTGCTGAAACTAGAACAACACATTGTGTTATAAAAAAAATCATCAATAAATTAACTAAATATACACATTTCTATAACTGAACACGCATTTGTCACCATAATCATAAAACACTACCGCATTCACCGTTTTCATTGCCTGAGCTGTACTCGGTGGGGAATTTACGAGAATGTTGAGAGAACTGTACGTAAACTCTTCTATGAAGTCACATCAATGAAACAAATAGATTAATTAAGAACATATCACAAACAATTTTGATCAAAGATTAGAGCATTCCAAGGTTAGGGTCTATCTAGTCTGAACTAGCTTTCATCTTTAATTACTATCTTTCTTTTTCTTTAAACTGCTCGAAGCTGTTGACTTCATATAGGAGCTGGTTGGTCCAGAACTGAGATTGGTGAGGGAGCCGCTGAGACCAGGCATGCTTCGCCGATGGAGTGGGTTTGATCCTTTCCTCGAGTTTCTTCTCCTTTTCTCTGAGATGAGTTTGTCGGGTCGTACAAATACCCCGTGGCGGGATCGACATTGGAAGTAGCGAATTCCTTTCACAGCTCCATCGTTTTTACCTGAAAAATGGAAGATAAAGGTATAATATAAAAGTATACTTAATAACCCGATATTTCTGCCACATCAGAAGGCACGACTCACTACAGAAGACCATTGCAGAGGGAAAGATAGAAGGCAAGCGTGGTCGAGGACGAAGAAGGACAAGCTGGCTTGGAGATGTCGCAGCGTACGTAGGAAGCCCCATAAATCAATGTGCGAAACTCGCAGATGAGAGAGAGAGAGAGCTGGCGAACCATGATCTCCAACGTCGTGTCCGACATGGAACATCGGCACGGCACTTAATACTTGAGAATACAAATAACGCCCAAGCCACGAGGCATCATTAGATGCCGCTGCCTCGGTATTCCATGAATGAATTTAGATCATCCATTACAGAAATGACCAATATTAACAGAAATCACCCATGTTCTTCAAAGTGAGCAAATTGGAGGGTTTAAAAAAAGCTTGCCAAAGAAAACAAAACAAAAACAAAAGTGCCTGAAGAGGGACTCAAAACCCAGGACTGTCTGGGTCACAGTGCAATGCTTTGACCAATCGACCACCTCATTTAATCTTGAAATTAAAGAAGTTTTGGAGACATTGCAAGAAACCATCACTCTGAACACTGATGACACATACACACACACACACGCACACACAAGGACATGAATACTCTCTCACACACAGACATAGACACACACAAACATACACACACACACACAGAACACGCACAAGATTTAAATTATATCCATTTGCGTCATATTTTCAAGTTCTCACCTTCGGGTTGATCTAGCTCAACACCAACCCAGATGCCATGTGCAAACTGTACAGTTCCTACAAAGCGAATGGTGCCCGTTTTGGGAATGCCACGAGACGAGGTCACACTAACCGGCTCTCCATCTTGGATCCAGCTGGCCACTGGGCCCTCGTGGAGTCGGTCAAGGTCAGCTCTACTGCCGAAGGAACACTCGCTCATGGAGTCATCCATACCTAAATAATATAAATGATTAGTCCATTACTTTATTTATTATCTCTCTACTGCAACAGAAAAATCTCCCTCCAAAAATAATATGCCATTGACTTTGCTTCTGAGACTAGAATCTGAAACCTTCACGTTAAAAACCCAGCAATCAAATATCACTGCTGGGTGGCCAGAAATTTTTTTTTTTTTTTAAATTGAGCTTTTATATAGCGCAATATCCACTAAACATGCTCAAAGCGCTTTACAAGGGGACCAACAGCAACATTTAACATTTAGGACGGGAAATGACACCTCTTAGGTGATATTACAATTTTTTCGAACAAAAACCATACTGTTAACGGCTAGGTACTCATTTTACACCTGAGTACGGTGAGAGAATGTGAGTAAAGAGCCTAGAACCTTCTCCAAGGACTCAAAATGCGCCGAGCGAGGCTCGAACACAGGATCTTATGATCCGCAAGCGAGTATCATACCACAAGACCACATAGCCACACAAAGAAAGGAGGAGGAGGGTCAGTTTAAAAGATCCTGGCTACACCCTGGATCCATAATCGTCCCTGTCCCTTTGAGGTGAGAGCTTTACCAATTGAGCTTTTGGAGCCCCCATGCATAAGTATTATTATTATTATTTAATTGATTTATGAGCCAATGTCAAAAGGTGCTTTAATGACTGACCACACATGACTTTGAATCTAGATTTACGACCAACGATGCATGTACAATCAAGAGTATGTATTTACAGTTATCATCAAGTCATAATGACAACGATATATAATCTGATGGCAAATTTGTTTCTGTTCTGCTCATGGTTCTCGAGTTTGGTTGTATCTTCACTGAAATACATCGATTTTCTTGGATGAATTTCACCTGCTTTCACTGGTGGATCATTGAGCAATTAATGGGAATGTTATGATGTATGTCACTTCGTAATTGAAATAATAATAATAATAATAATAATAATAATAATAATAATAATAATAAATAATAATAATAATAAATAATAATAATAATAATAATAATATATGGTTTTTATATAGCGCCTTACCCCATATATCAACAAGCTCAAAGCGCTTAACAGTAAACGTGGCTACTTTCACTCAAACATACAACCACTCAAAAATGCAATATGAAACAAAATCAATATAATTCTACAGTGCTACATAAATTAAATAAATATATATTTAAAATATTATTTTGAACCAAATTTCAATCCAAATAGTTGACTCACTCAATCCTAGAGATTTTAATACTTTTCGAAATGGGAAAAATGTACTCAAAAATGAGCGTGTACATGGATAGTTATATTCAACTATCATTAACATGCAAAAACTAAAAACATTAGCTTTGATACTACGCCTATAATTTGTCTCAGAAAAATGTAATAAATAGGCATGGGGTAAAAGTAATCCCCCCGGTAAACAACGGATATAGTCGGTGTTAGTGTTGAGTGAGTTGAGAACTAGATCCCATACGTAGATAGAACTCACCAGACAAGTGTTCATCGGAGCTTGCCACGTCAGCACACTGTTCCATGTCTTCCTGCCAAGCCCTGGTCATCTTATCCGCTTGCGGTGAGACAACCATTGACATTGGTCTAGGTCTGACCCCTGACCCCTTTCTCTTATTATGACCTCCACTACTTCCTGTCCCCGCCTGACTCTTGTTGTTGTTGTGACCACCACCAACTGTTGCAGTTGTAGAAACGTTACCGGACGCATCCGTCTGTTTTCCAATTGGAGACGGAGAACTCCGGATAACGACTTGAGACTTGTCTTCCTTTTCACCAGTTAAAGAATTTGAATTGTTTTTATTACCTTTCGGGGTGGAGCATTTATTCACGATGTCAGATGCATCACCCGCATCTTGTATTTGTTTACTTGTAGTTATGGCAACAGACTCATTTCCCTGGTCTTCCTCTCCTTCCTCGTGGAGTCCTAACTTCTCCAACTCCTCCATAGCACTGACACTGTACATGTCACTACTCTCCCCTTCCTCACGAATCACCAAATCGTCGTCTTTAAAATCAGCCTTCCCATCTTCAACTTCCTCCTCCTCTTCTCCTCCTTCTTCAATTTCTTTCTCATCCAGTCTCCTCCTAAACTCAGCATTCTTTCCATCATTTGAAGAGTCGAAAGAGGTCAAATGATTTTCCAGAACACCTTTGACTGACGAATTCTGAGGAGGAGTTGAACCCGAGACATCATCATCCCGCTTTGCGTTTCCATCATATTTTGTGTCGCTTTCATTGGCGTAGTTCATCTCATCGCTATCTGCACTGTTCCCATTTCCTTTCAGCATCATTTGCTGTTTTTGCAGTTGTTGCTGGTGAGGGTTTGGGTCAGAGTTTTCCTCAATGCTTTTGATGCTTGCCGAGTCATCGGATGACAAGGTCAAGGTTGAAACAGCCTGGGATCCATATCCACTGGATGTCATGCTAGGCGTGTAACCTGGAAGAGGAGATAACAATGTTTAATTTAGTTTTACTGCCATTTTAAACACATTTTTAAAATGATTATGAATGCATTCAATCACTAAGACTTGCAGTTAATCTTATGTAGAACAATAAACAAAGATTCACAATGGTGTACTTAGAATAAAAATAGCAACCATTGCTTGCTACCCTTCGGATAGGACGCTGGTACTTTCTGACGAATTTAACAGACCCATTTACACATCACTCCTAGATGGACAATTGATCCCTTCACTTGTGTGACAAGTTCTCTCCCACCTGAGCCATCTATTGTTATTCGCTGTGTACTTTCATCTTCGAAACGGGACTCCAGATATAAAGGCATATGAGAAAGAAGAAGAAGAAGAAGAAGAAGAAGAAGAAGAAGAAGAAGAAGAAGAAGAAGAAGAAGAAGAAGAAGAAGAAGAAGAAGAAGAAGAAGAAGAAGAAGAAGAAGAAGAAGAAGAAGAAGAAGAAGAAGAAGACGAAGAAGAAGACG
The DNA here is from genome assembly GCF_034508935.2 of Berghia stephanieae. Lineage (NCBI taxonomy): Eukaryota > Metazoa > Mollusca > Gastropoda > Nudibranchia > Aeolidiidae > Berghia > Berghia stephanieae. The sequence goes on from NC_088370.1 coordinate 15,577,582, forward strand.
AAGAAGAAGAAGATTTTTTTAAAATCTTAACGTCACATAGGATTGATCTCGGTTGCTTTGGGTGAGAAGCGAGAGCTCTACCAACTGAGCAATCAGGACCCTCAATGAAAAGTGTAATATAAGGTAGGAAAAAAAAAAATCAACAAATGGACAAACCTTTGCCGTGAGTTTCTGTCAGACTGTCTGCCGTGGAGGACGGGGTCATGTTGAATGCAGACTTACTTCCCTTTCCCGCCACCTGCGGATTGCCGCAGTAGCCTTCAAAGTCCTGAAAGTCGTCCTCCAGGTCCAGGCTCTGACAGTCCCCCTCCCCCTCCAGGTCAACCAGCTGCTTCCTGGCTGACATCTTGTATCCGTTTGGGTCTACTCCGTCTTGATAATCTTCCTCCTGAGAATTAATTTTTTAAATTTTATTTTGCTAACAAGTAGATACTGAATTATCACTTTTATAGATCCTTAATGCAAATAAATAGAAACTACTAATACTACTAATAATCTATGTATATATAGAAGAAGAAGAAGAAGAAGAAGAAGAAGAAGAAGAAGAAGAAGAAGAAGAAGAAGAAGAAGAAGAAGAAGAAGAAGAAGAAGAAGAAGAAGAAGAAGAAGAAGAAGAAGAAGAAGAAGAAGAGAAGAAAGAAGAAGAAGAAGAAGAAGAAGAAGAAGAAAGAAGAAGAAGAAGAAGAAGAAGAAGAAGAAGAAGAAGAAGAAGAAGAAGAAGAAGAAGAAGAAGAAGAAGAAGAAGAAGAAGAAGAAGAAGAAGAAGAAGAAGAAGAAGAAGAAGAAGAAGAAGAAGAAGAAGATACTGAATTATCACTTTAATGGATCCTTAAGAAAACAAAAAAATTAAATTGTGATAATCTGTACCTCAGGGATCCGTAGTTTATTCCTGTATCTATGGCGTGAAACAGACAATAGCAATTATTTGCTGTCCTTTGGATAGGATGCTAGTCTATCGCAAAGAAACTTTCCACCATATCCAACAGAACCAGCTACCCAATCACTGCTGGGTGGACAAGGGGGAGGGGGGGTATGTGTGTGTCAGGAAAAAAACCCAAAAAACCTTGACTGCACCTGGGATCGATCTCAGTCTCTTTGCTTGTGAAGCAAGTGTTCTACCAACTGGACTATCAGGACCCCCTTTAACCCTCTCCTTACCAACTATAGGAAAATCGTCACATTCGTTACGATACAACCAACCTTTTTCTTATTCAAATTTATTTTGTACATCATAAAATTTCAAGAAAATGAACAGTGTGTTTGTTGTAGAGGGCATGTTTTGCTAAAGAAATTATGTATCGCAAGAATATTACTGCTTTTGTGTCTGAGTGATAAAAAAAATCTATTTTGTGTTAGTTGGGTGTGAAGTTTTGGGGAAAATCTTGAAAATGGCTGGTGAGGAGAGTGTGAAATTACCTAGGATTAGACTATATTTACTAAATCATCAATGCAAAATTAAAAAAAATATTAGGACCCCGTAAGACTAGAAAGCTGAAATAAACAAAACAAAAAAAAAAAAAAATCGTTTTCAAGTTTCCCCCACCTCCTCATCATCCTGAGCAAGCAGCGGTTTCTCTTGTTGTTGCTGCAGTTGTTGTTGTTGCTGTTGTTGTTGTTGTTGTTGTTGGTGCTGATGTTCCTCCATGAGCGTCCTCATGGGTTTGACAAACGCCTTCCCTGCCGAGGACAGAGGGCTGAGTAGATTCTTGGGGCTCGCTGTCGATGAGAATAAATGGCAAAGACTTACAGTATAGTACATACAGCATGTGACAATGGATTTTTAAAAAATCCTTGCGGATGTTGGTTATATTAACAGGATTCCACTGTAATGTGGGTTTGTCAGGTTCATACATTGAAGCCACTGAATTACACTGTGAGGTTCCCTAGGTACAATTTCTCTCCTGGAAATGGGGGGACTGGACAGAGTATATTTATAATAAGCTCAGTAAGACAGAAGTCACTTTTTGTTTGATTTTATACTACCATTATCATTATACTTTTTAAAAACTAAAACAACCCCTATAGTTTGCCATTTAAAACATTAAAAAAAAAAAAAAGAAAAAGAAAAAGGCATCTTTTAAAGAAATAATAATAGTAATAACAATAGTAGTAGTAGTAGTTAAAATAATAATGATAATAATAATAATAATAATAATAATAATAATAATAATAATAATAATAATAATAATAATAATATAATAATAATAAAGAATAAATATAATGCATTAATAATAATAATAATAATAATAATAATAATAATAATAATAATAATAATAATAATAATAATAATAATAATAATAAAGAATAAATATAATGGCATTAATAATAATAATAATAATAATAATAATAATAATAATAATAATAATAATAATAATAATAATAATAATAATAATAATAATAACATTAATAATGAAATTCTAGAATGATTTTTCCAAAGACTAAACGAAGTCTTTTGCCTGGAAAATAAAACAGTATAAAAACACTTCAACATGCAAACTAAAATGGTGTACTACTCAATTAACACTAACAAAAAATTCATAATATTATACATCTTTAAAAGCATCTTTTTTTTCTCTCTTAAATCTAAGAAAACTGCTAAGAATGCTGCCAGATGGTCAAATAGTTGGTCAAATTTTACTGAAATATTTGTACTACTGATCACAGAAAGAAAGAAAAAAGAAGGATCCAAAAAATGAAATATTAAACTAAGCTAGCTAAATGATAAGATAAATCTTTAAAAAAAAAAAAAAAAAAATCCCCCCCCCCCCCTCCAAAAAAAAAAAAAACCCAACCCAAATTAAACAAAATGAATCAATAAACAAAAACAGAAAACGCACACACCAAAAATGGACACCTAAAGGGCATGTTTCTAATGATGATGATGATGTCAACAAAGTGAAAATTCTAACTGGGACACAAAGGAATGACGCTGCTAAACAGTGGGTATTGCGTGGTGGTGGGGGTTATCGAGCATTGTGAACTTTGCTTCCAACTAGTAATGGGGCACTGCTAATAATACAAATAATAACACTAATAATAATAATAAAAAATATAATAATAATAAAAATAAAATAATAATAATAACAATAATAATAACATAAAAAATAAAACATAAATAATAAATAATAATAATAATAATAATAATAATAATAATATAATAATATAATAATAATAATAATAATAATAATAATAATAATAATAATAATAATAATAAAATAATAATAATAATAATAATAATAATAATAAAATAAAAATAATAATAATAATAATAATAACAATAATAATAATAATAATAATAATAATAATAATAAAATAAAATAATAATAATAATAATAATAATAATAATAATAATAATAATAATAATAATAATAATAATAATAATAATAATAATAATAATAATAATAATAATAAAAACACAATAATAATAATAATAATAATAATAATAATAATAATAATAATAATAATAATAATAATAATAATAATAATAAACAATAATGATTAGAATAACAACAATGATAATTACATCAATAAATGACGGGGGCAAACAAGGTTATCAACATTCATATTTCCAACTTTCAATACTACACTCAAATTGTGAAACACAATGTGAAATTAAATATAAAATAATTTAAAAAAAAAAAAGCATAAAATCATATTAAAAAACACGTGACATAACATTTAGAAGAGCTTAGGGTGATAAAATCTAATTCAATGAATGTACATATAATTTTGTGATGCACTCTAGGGAAATGGTCCGTTTTGCTATTTAGATCAAGGGCAAAAATGTTTAAAAGTTGTTAAGAGTTATGGCCCTTTGAACTAGACAAATCTGTAGAAATAAAAGTGGGTTTTGAGAAAAAAAAAAATGGCTTCTAAGTTTACTAAACGTCAATTCAACGTATAAAGTGCCCTAAGGAAGAAAAAAATAATATGAAATTGAATGTGAGCTTCGATTTTATTACAAGAACAGATCAGTAAGAAATAACATCATGATGCTTAAAGTGCAAATTTTACTTTAACATTTTGTGCAAGTATGCAGAAATGAACAAATTATTATATTAATTGAAAAACTAAATTTTCATCTATAAGTCTCAAAATTGTTTTATTTCCCATATCTGAAAAGCGACATGTGGACCATTTCCTCCAAAGGTCTGGATATAAAATCCAAATCTAAAGAAAAATATCAAAATTTAGCAAAGAAAATTTTTAAATTGTTATTTATTGTAGTCCTTCAGAGCCATAACAGGCCCATGGAGTCAAGAGTTTATCCCGATTTCTATAGCGTGAAACAGACAACAGCAATTATTTGCTACCCTTTTGATAGGATGCTAGTCTGTCACAAAGTACTTTCCATCAAATCGAACAGATCCAGCTACCCAATCACTGCTGGGTGGACAGAAAAAAATCTCGAATGCATCTGGGACCGACCTCGGTCCCTTTGATTGTGAAGCGAGTGCTCTACCAATTGCGCTATCGAGTTGAGTTATCAGGACCTCTAAATTTAACTCCATAAAAATATATCAAGATTAAATCTGTAAAAATAGCAGCTAGACAACCCCCGACACATATATATTGATAAAATAACAAAAATAGACACACAGGAATATGAACAAACTAAATAAAAATTGTTAAAAATACCAATATTCCATTTGTATGCATCCCTTACAAAAACACAATAATTTTATTTTTTTTTAATTCCCAATTCAAATATTGACACACAGACGTGATAAAAAAATTGAAAGTCACAACAACAATAATGAACACAGTGGAGGTAGAACCGTAATTGAAGAATTTTAACAAAAACAAAAATAGCCCAAATTAAATGGGACAGAAGCACAATGGTAAAAAAAACAATATTGGCAATCAATGTCTCACAAAGGCAATAATCATTAAATAATTAGTTCTTGACTTCTATATTTCTCAGGTTTGTGCTATTTCATTCATCATTGGAGTAGATATTATTGTCAAGATTAGTTTACATTCATGACCACTCCATTTCTTAAGATTTACCCTGCATTAGTCATGCTTGTGGATGATTATTTTCAACGCTATTTTGAATTTATTGCCCGGATACATTTTACACCTATTTCTATTCTACCCGCGATTACCCTTTTTTTTTTTTTTTGCGCACCATAATTTTATGCGGTTTTAATTCCGCTCAATTTGGAACTCCTTAGTTACATATAGAACTCTTTTTTTGGTTTACTTTCCAAGATTTTTCTACAGAGAAGACCTACAAATTATCTCTGTCGTCCATCTGGAATTTAGTAATGTATTTATGTCTTTATTGTTTGCTGAAGAAGGGTTTTGAGCCCGAAACGTTCTGTGTTTGGTATTTTGTTCTTTTTTTTTTGAAGCTGTTATATTTATTTTTGTTTATTACTTTTTACAGTCCACAGCCTCTAGCAGCCTAGTATCACAATAACTACGCAATTATCTAAGCAATTAAGAAAATCATGGAGGTAAATCTCCATTGGAATTATCATTATTATTATTATATTATCATTATTGTTATTATTTTATCATTATTATTATTATTATTATTATTATTATTATTATTATTATTATTATTATTATCATTGTTATTATTATTATTATTATGATATTATTATTATTATTATTATTATTATTATCATTATTATATTATTATTATTATTATTATTATTATTATTATTATCATTACTATCAATGTCTTTAAAAAAAAAACAACAACATATAACTTTCTTTTCAACTTCAACACATTTCACAGCGACACAATATGTAGGCTACTAATACAAACTTGAGGCAACCAATAGGGCACGATTTTGCATTGCATCCATGTACAAATTTTCCTACATTCTTTATATAGATATATGTGTGTGAAGACATTAATAACGATAGTCTAATAAAATAAAAACTCTAAATTTAATTAACGAATACAGATAAATGTGGATATCACGGCGAAGGAATGCCCTTGTTTGTTTTGAAGGGTTTTACGGCGATTGTAACTGTAACACATTTAGGTCATATCAGCGCCAGTATAGGAAGAAAATGAGATAGTAGAAGGTTCTAAAATTATGACTAAAGCACCCAAAATCAAGTAAAATTCTAGAATTATGATTAAAGCACCCAAGATAAAGTAAGATAAAGGGGAATTGGTTCAAATAGGGAACAGGTATTGTTTCTAAGAGCACACTATCAGTGCACATTGTTTAAGATCACCTAATTGTCTCATCCTGACAAGCACAGGGTCCCAACTGAGAGAAACACACTCAAATGTTTACAAATTATAATATCTATGTAAAACATATAAATAATACAGTGCATAACAGAGAGATGATTAACAAGGGGAAAATTATAATTTCCCAAAACTCTAAATAACTATATATTTGACTGTCTCCCTCCCAGCCATGGTATCCGACCATGGCCAGGACAAAACCAAGTAATCTCATTCCAAGACAAAGACAGAAAAGCATGTTGGAAAACAGATTTAGGAGGATAGATGACACAGTATGTACCTCCTTGCCCACTACGCGAGGTCAGAAACCCCATCCAGGGAATGGTGTTAACAATGCTATTCTCATATAGAGCTTTATAATATATAGAGCAATATCCACTAAATGTGCTCAAAGCGCTTTACAAGGGGTCCCTGGCCAACAGCAATATTTAACATGTAGAACGGGACATGATGCCTGTTAGGCGATATTACAATTTTTCAGACAAAGACAACGCTGTTAACGGCCAGGTACTCATTTTACACATGAGTACGGTGAGATAATGTGAGTAAAAAGCCTTTTCCAAGGACTCAACTATGCGCCGAGCATGAGGCTCGAACCCAGGACCTTCCGATCCGAAAGCGAGTGTCATACCACCTGACCACATAGCCGCAAAATATCAGCCATTCGTATTAAGTGTTTCATTCATCATGTTTTGTTGACAATGGGAAAACCAAAAACATCCATAATTATCTGTCTTAGTTAATTAAATTGAAGCCTCCATTTCATCTGACTTATATTATTTATTTCTTCGAGCTTTCAGTTGGAACATTTACATTATGCAGGGTTGCCAATTCAGGAGGCAAAAATTTACTGTACATTTACGCAAAACACATTGGCTGACCCCTTTCTGAGTGCTGAATTCCAGTAAAAAGACATTTATGTACTTACTCTTCCCCCCTCCCCCCCCCCCCCCCCCCCATTAGCAGGTGATTGGAAAATATACTGAGGGTTTATAACATACTGAATTCCGTATATATACGGAAAATTGGCAACTCTGATTATGTCTGAACACAGAGGATATCACACTTCTTGCACTACTCTACTTAAGTGACCAAGTGTTTTGCCATTGATACAGAGGCAAACAACTATATATAAATATATATATATATTATATATTATATTTATATATATTATATTATATATATATATATATATATATATATATATATATATTTATATATATATATATATATATATATATATATATATATATATATATATATATATAATATATATTATTATATAATATATATATATATATATATATATATAAAAGAGTAAATAAACAAACCAATAAAAACAAAATGCACAACAAGAAAAATGTAAAGCTGTTTGAATAATAAAAAAAAAAGACAAGCCATAATATAAAGAAAAAGTTCTCTAAGACAAACACTGTTTTCATGTCTTATATAATATAGATAACACTCTTGTCTCAAAACGGTATTATGTCCGGTTGAATCAGACTCAGACCAATGAAAAAATTAATTTAGAATTAATACAAACTTTTGAGTTTTTTGCAATGTAAGAAATTTGTATTTCGATGGTTGGCAGACCAAACCTCTGAAGTCCAAATTTTCACGATTGACGGATCAAAACTCTGAAGTCTATTTACATACGAGCTTTGCGCACCATGTTTTATTAAATTTTGGGACGGATCAGACCTCGGATGTCATCAGACCTTGGATACCGTCCAAAATTAAATAAAACATGGTGCGCAAAGCTCCTAAGTAGACTTGAGTGGTTTGATCCTCTGACCATCGATTTGCTCTTCACCATAACAAATAGAAATTAACACGTAGTTTAACATTTGTTATAAATTAAATCTCCACTACTTAGTTCATTATCCCAACATAATATTTATCTCGGGCAGTCATCACATAATATATTACCCAGTGGTGAGATGGGTATTAATCCAGTGGTAAGATGGGTTTTATGTTGGGGTAATTTAGATGCTATAAACTGAATTTATAATTTTAAAAACTATTACATGAAAGGAGTTTATCTATATTTTACAACAAATAATGGTTTCTTACGCCCATCCCCCCTTGAAATTTTGTACTTCTGACCATTTAAATCTTAAATTTTCATTTGGTTATTTGGTACACCCTGATGGAATACACACAAATATATATTGGGGTAATTTAGATGCTAAAAACTGAATTTATAGTAAAAACTAACCCATAAATTGAACATTAAAAAAATCCCAACAAATTATTATATTATCATGAATTATTATTAATATCATATTGGAGATGTGGTATTCTCTAGGGCAACCCTGCAAAATGGGGGATAAGCTGAAAGGAGAAGAAAAAGAAGAAAAAAGAAGAAGAAGAAGAAGAAGAAGAAGAAGAAGAAGAAGAAGAAGAAGAAGAAGAAGAAGAAGAAGAAGAAGAAGAAGAAGAAGAAGAAGAAGAAGAAGAAGAAGAAGAAGAAGAAGAAGTTTGTTATTTATTCGTAATTTAATTTAAAAATCTACATGTTGCGTGACTTCTGGGACACCCTGTATATTGCTTAAAACAAGCCAAAATCACTGGAATCAATTAGAAAATTCTAAATCAATGTTTTGTTTTGTTTTGTTTTTACAACGCTTGTGACACATTTAGATCATATCAGCGCCAGTTAAAAGGAAGAAAATGGCATGGTAAAAAGTTCTAGAATTACAATTATCCAAGAAAAAGTAAGACAAAGGGGAATTAGTCAAATAGGGAACATGTGGATTCCAAGAGCACACTACCAGTGAACTTAGTTTGAAATCACCTAAATGTCTCATCCTGACAAGCACAGGTCCCTACTAAGAGGAACACACTAAAATGTTTACAAATCATACATATGCAAAACAAAACAGAAATAATACAGTGCATACCATAGGCATGATTTACAAGACAAAAAAAAAATATCCTCTCCCAAAACTATACATTTGGCTGTCTACCTCCCAGCCAGGGCCAGGACAAAACCAAGTAATCTCATTCCACGACAAAGAAAGCAAGTTGGACAACAGATATAGAGGGATATAAGACAAAGTAAATGCCTCCCTGCCTCACTATGGGAGGTCAGAAATCCCATCCAGCTAAATCAAAGTCGTTGGCTGGAGTACACCGTACTCAGGTGTAAAATGAGTACCCGGCCGTTAACAGTGTTGTCTCTGTCTAACAGGCGTCACGTCCCGTCCTACATGTTAAATGTTGCTGCTTGCCAGGGACACCCTTGTAAAGCGCTTTGAGCATGTTTAGTAGATATTGCGCTATATAAATGCCTATTTTTATTTTTTAAAGATTTCTAAGTTTGGAACTGATGTGATATACTCATGAAATTTGTTCCAGTCTAAAGTCATTTTAGGACAAAATGAGAATTTCAGCAGTTTGTTCTGCTAGAGAAAGGGACGAAACTATTTTTTGTGACATGTTCTCATGAACTGTGCTGGGGGCTTGGAGAATGCTTTTAAAGTATATTTTAACCCTCTCCTTTCCACCTATTGGAAAATCGTCACATTTGTTACGATGCAACTGTCATTTTTCTCATCCAGATTTCATTTCTTTAATCTATAGCTAGAAAAAAACTTGACATTCTGTAATAAAGTTCATATTGTCGAACAATTTTATGTATAGAATGTGCTTGTTGCTTTTCTGTTTGAGTAAGAAATGTCTGTTTTTGTGTTGGGTGGGTGTGAAGTTTTGGGGAAAATTCAGAAAATGGCTGGTAAGGAGAGGGTTAAGGAATATTTTATCTTGTACTTAATTGTGAGACACAAAATTCTGAAAATGGCTGGTAAGGAGAGGGTTAAGGAATATTTTATCTTGTACTTAATTGTGAGACAAAAAGAGGGTGCCAGTGAAGTTCCTTTAACATGTTGTCTATATTGTGTCCAGTACATGCGGACGTAATACGATTTGAGGCAGTAGGCAACATAATATCTGAAATTGCAGCTTTTGCATACATAACAGTATGGGACACAAATGCTGATGTTTTAAAAAAATTAAAAAATCAACAACAAAAAAACAAAAAAAAAAAACAAAACAAAACGAAAGACATATGAAATACCATATATACTGCATAGACTTAATATACAGTCGTGTTTCTCTAATCCAATACTCCACAATCCGGATGTTTCCGTTATCTGGATAGGTTTTGAGGTGACGGATTTTTTTTCTTCTTCTTTATTTGTACCCTATAGGGCCTGAATCCACTATCCGGGTGTCTCTGTAATCCGGACAAAATGCTGGGAACGGAGGTGTTCGGATTGGAGAGACATGACTCTGTGTGTGTGATATTATATATATATATATATATATATATATTATATATATATATATATATATATATATATATATATATATATAAACCATACATTAATATGTATATAAAAGATGCATTGTGCTAGATAATTAGAAAAAAAGGCAAATTCTATCTAGGTGACACACACAAAGAGATGCAACACAGAGAAATATGGAAGAAGGCGTTACACTACCATAGTGCATAACAGAGCGAGAGAAAAGAGAGGCACCGCTGCCTCGCGGCATTTGGAGGTTGAGAAAGCTGGGACGAGCTGCAAAGGGAAGAAGCAAGCACAAAGGTGGTTATATATTTGGTATGCTTAATGGATGTAATATAGTCACATGAAAAATGAGAGAGAGAAAAATACATGATTAGAAGAAGAAGAAGAAGGATACTACGGGGCAACTCTGGTGAAAAAACCCCCCAAAAAACTGCAACAAGTTGGCAGCACTGCAAGTTTTAGATTCACTATATGTGTCAGTCGGAAGGTGAAAATTTTGGATTTGCATTATTTGCATTTCCTGAAAGAATATGCTCCCCAGAGCATTTTAATCTTTATTTGAAGTAAATCGGGTGATTTTTCATGAAGTTATGGTCAGATGTATGGGAAATGTATCCAGCAATTTTTCTCAAATTTCATACTTTTTCAACTCGACTAGCTGTAAAAAAAAATTAGAAGTGAAATTAAGCTTTGATATTTCTTTCCCAAAGATGAAGAAAAAGGGTTGATTTAATCATTTATGACAAGAACTCATTTTTTATTAATATTGACCTACTAACGTAAACTTGGCAATATCTCAGTTCAAACCTTTTCACCATTCGACTGATTATGTCATTCACTGTAACATATTTTCCTGTAATTTTTCAAGTGTAAAATTTCACTCTATAAAAACTTAATAATAAAATCTATGATTTAACGGATGAACCACGACACTGTTTGTAATAATTCAATTCTTTAACTTCGAGGTGCCCAGCAATAATGAGGATCGATACATCATTCAAAGAGAGAAATAGAGAGAAAGAAAAGAATAAACGACGGAACCAAGACAAAACAAGCATTTCAAAGAAAATCAAAAAAATCCAAATAAAAGGAAAAATATTGGTTAAGAATTTGTCTTTTGATTAAAAAATAAAAATATGAAATCGCCCCGAATAACTGGTATTGGGGTGGGGCATACTGAACTTTTCATCAATTTCATGTTTTGCTTTGTATTCATAAAAAAATTATCTTGGTTTTTAATCAGATTAAAAGACAAGATCCTAAAACATAGGAGCCAGTAAAAAATGAAAAAAAAAGAAAAGGAATAAAAAGTCGAAAGGAAACAGAAGGAAAAAGAAAAAAAAGAAGAAAAATTTTTAAAAGAGGGAAAAAAAATAAAGAAAAAAAGAAAAAAAAAAGGGAAAAAAAGGGTGGAAAGAAAAAGAAGTAGGAAAAAACTAGCAAACTAAAAAAAAAAGAACTCTCACTCCCTCCCCCCCCCTCCCCAAAAAAAAAAAACAAAACAAAACAAAACAGCTGCCAATATCTATTCATATTTCAGGATTATTTTATCAATGGAGTTTTGTACTAAGTCTTGGAAAGAGACAGCCAAAAAAAAAATTTTTTTAAAGCGAACGGAATAGTTTTATACAGCTTTAGTTTGGAAAATGGACTTAAAACAACCCAAAAGTGCTCCTAATAACTATAGTAATACAATGCTAACTTAAAAAAAAAAAGCATGAAGTTTTGTGTATTATATATAAACAAATAAAATTCTATCAGCTTCCGAAAATAATAATCTTGAGAAATCATTCATTTGAAAAGAAGGTTAAAAAAAAAAAAAAAGATGAAATTTTGACATAAAATAATAATAAAAAAAAAATTAATAAAAGCTGAAGTAACATTTAAAATTAAGAAAGAAAAAAAATTAAAATGGATGAATTAAAAGCAGTCCATTGTACCGTTCACTGGAGGAACTTTGGCTTTTAAAAAAAGGGTAATGTAAATGTTGCTGCTCAAAGCTCGAAGAATTAAATAACAATGTGAAATTGAATGTAAGCTTCAATTTAATATTCGAAAACAGATAAAATGGACGTTTCAGGTTTCCCCTTTCTCAACAATACAATGCAGGATGAATACATTCAATTTCACATTGTTACTTAAAAAAAGGGGGGAATTTTCCTCTGCAAATTTGAATCATTTCGAGTAACTTGAGAATTGTCACAATTATCATTATCACCCTGGTTAAAAGGCTAGACTTTTTATCAAAGGAAATGATGGGAGTGATCAACGTGTACATATATGCAGGTCTGACATCTGGACCCACTTATGGGCCTAGTCTAACATTGTTGTAATGGACAATATTTTGCGTCATTTTTTTTGTTGAGATTTCCATTACAACAATGGGCCCATAAGGAATTGGATTATCAGACCTGTTAAATAAGTGCTATTCGGGAGCGATCTGTATCCAGGTGGTTTATGTCCGACAGAGTCATCAATCACGTGATGTTTTGCTGTGCAACGATTGGGAGATTTCTTAACTCACTCAATCCTAGATATTTTTGCTACTTTTCAAAATTGGGGGAAAAAATGTATTAAAAATGAGCATGTACATAGATATTTGTTTTCAACTACCATTAACATGTAAAAATGAAAAACATTAGCTTTGATACTATGCCTATAATTTGTCTCAGAAAAATGTAATAAGTAGGCATGGAGTAAAAAATAACTCTGGGTAAACAACGGGTATAGTCGGTGTTAGGGTTGAGTGAATTAATAAATGAAAACAAACCGCTTTGTTTATAGAAAGTTGTAAACATACTCCATTGGGTTGGTCAAGCTGAACAAAAAGAAAATGACCTCTTGTGATGTTGGCTATATTTGAAAAACTGTGAACACTTTAAAAAAAATTATATATGTCCTTTTGAGCACATTTTGCAATGTGACCAATGACTCTAGCATGAGCACATTTTGCAATGTGACCAATGACTCTAGCCTGAGCACATTTTGCAATGTGACCAATGACTAGCATATACGGAAAAATAACACAGATCATCCCTATTTGTCACAAAACTTAACATAATCTAATACTAAGTCCATAATTAAAGAAACAAAGTTTCCACTTTTTGCCAAAGTTACTCCAATTCACGGTAAATCATTCCTCATTCAAAGAACTACGTAGTGTGTGTAGTGTGTAAAGAACGTAGTGTGTAAAGAACGTGTAGAGCATTCATATTGTGCCAAAAAAAATTTAAAAATTACAATCATCTCAATGTGGTTAAGGTTTTTTTTTTTAGCAAACCAAAAGTGACATTCATAATAATAATAATAAATAATAATAATAATAAATAATTGAACACAGTGTGTGTATGTGTGTGCGTGTGTGTGTGGTTCATTCCCATTCTTGTTTCAATCAAGCACCACAACGTCATCATCAGCATATCAATATCATGCTCCGTGTGTGATTATGATTCCCCCGTCACAATAGCCAGGGTTTCTCCATTAATACAGTAGTTCAAATTTAAAAATGTAAAAATTTTGTCCAGTCGTTTTAACTTAAGAAATTCCACAAAACAAAATTAAACAAACACATGAGTAAGAGAAAAAAAAAATCTAAAATAAAAATAAAATATTGAACTAAAAAAAAAAGCTTTTAGCATTAAAAAAACAACAAACAAAACAATTAATCATGAGACCAAATAAAGAATGAACCATAAAAGAATTAATTAAACATATACGTATAATCACAAATCATTTAAATGGATGAGATTGGATTCTAAATGAATTCAGTCAGTGGAGATGGAAAACTTGATAACTAAATAACAAACATATAGATCTAACAAAAATCAGAGTAAATAAGTTAATGAAAAAAAAACAAGAAAAAAACATCTTGTTGTTAAAAAAAAAAAAAATTATAATTGCAAATTCAAAAAGACTTTCTTTAATATAAATCTCTTACCTGGAATGAATCGAGAACATTAAGAAAAACAAAACAAAACAAAACAAATGTGACACGGGGGATATTGAGCACAGATGAAAATTCTAAGCTTTAGCATTGACACACCTTGCATGACTGATACATTTGTTCCAGTCAGTAAATTAACATAATTTAAAATAATGTCATTTTCTTGCTTGTTAAAGGGGTGAGAGAAAGAATAGATGGAAAGAGAGATAATAGACTGATAGATAGATATATAGGCAGATAAAGAAAGAGAGAGAAAGAGAGAGAGAGAGAGAGAGAGACAAAGAGAAACAGAGAGAATCTCCGTAAAATAACCCCCCCCCCCCCAGAACAAAAAGAAAAATAAAGAAAAAGAAAAGGAAAAAGAAAAAGAAATAAAAGGAAAGGAATAAAGAAAAAGAAAAGGAAAAAAAAAAAAGAAAAAAAGAAGAGATAAACCCCATATCAAAGAAAAACCAATCAAAACGTATCTACATGTAATTGGAACCAAGTCATGTCTCAAACAACATAGTAATGGTAAAATGGTATGACATAATACAACATGACAAGAAATCAATAGGTATATTGACATCTCAAGGGAGGGGGGGGGGGGAAACAAATAATATAAAAAAACAAAAACAAATGGATCAAAGCAATGAGACATCTTTTTACAAATGGTCTTAATTTATGGGGATTTGCATATGACGTATTTTATTTACCCTTCCTCTGTTCAGAATACAAAAAATTATGTAAAAGACGAATACAAATAAACGTCCTTTTAATTGCTTTATTGATTTTGAGGAGAATAACAAAGACATTTGCAACACTTTTAAGTCATAAAAGCGCCATAAACAATAATAAATTATAAACTTAACACCCCCCCCCCCCCACCCATTAAAAACAAAAAAAAAAAAAACAACAAAAAAGGAACATAATTGTGGCTCATCATAACACACCAGTAATATTTTGGGTTGTGCCGGTTGCCAGAAATTGAATTTTTAATCTAAAACAAAGACAAATATGAAATTTCATTTTTTTTGGGTTTTTTTTTTTTTTTTTTTGGCATAAGAGTTATAGAATGTACTCAGTCAGAGATGTCCCCTTTGCTAAATTTAAAAAAATAAAGTGAAAAGCCTGAAACTTTTTTATCATAAAGATCATTTACGAAAATATTTTATGCGAAGCTTTTCTTGATCAAAGGATATCACCCCGAAATCACAGCAAAGGATACAAATCCATCTAAAGCCCCATAACTGTTTCCTTTAATCCTCTCCTTACCAACTATAGGAAAATCGTCACATTCGTTACAACACAACCAACATTTTTCTTATTCAAATTTCTCTTTTACATAATAAAATTGAAAGAAAATGTACAGTGTGTTGGGGAGCACGTTTTGCTTAAGAAATTATTTATCGCAAGAATTTTACTGCTATTATGTCTGAATGATAAAAAAAATAATTATTTTTGTGTTAGTTGGGTGAGAAGTTTTGGGGAAAATCCTGAAAATTGCTGGTAAGGAGAGAGTTAAACAACCAATGCTTTCATCTTTTTAAAAAATCCAACTCACCAATACCCAACAATGTCAGCCGTAAAAATGTAAAAAAAACCCCTGTTTTCTGGCTTTATCAGCCTTGGCCAAAAAAAAAAAAAGGGCATCGCTCGCTCAGTAAAACCTAGAAACTTAACACTAGTAGTTTTTATAGTTCCTGACTAAATATTCAATACTCGGCATCTAAGCCAACCCAACATAACACCAGTTTGAGGGAGGGGAAAAAAACAAACTCAAAAGAGAGAGAGAGAGAAAGAGAGAGAGAGAGAGAGAGAGAGAGAGAGAGAGAGAGAGAGAGAGAGAGAGAGAGAGAGAGAGAGAGAGAGTAGAGATAATCTCCTTAAAATAAAACAAAACAACTCCTCCCCCCAGAAAAAAAAGAAAAATAAAGAAAAAGAAAAGGAAATAAAAAAAAAAAGAAGAAAAACACCCCAAAGCAAGGAAAAAAACCCAATCAAAACATGGCAATGATAGGATTAGCACTAGATAGCGACAACAATGGAAAATACCTCAAAAATGATTTCTATAATAATATAATAATAATAATAATAATAATAATGGATTTACTTTAATAACTGACAATAACGATAAGGATTACAATGACGATAATGATGGCAATGGCACAGAGGTAAATTTGTGTACACACCAAGACTGGACGTTGACAAGTTGAACCCAATGACAATAAAGTAAGGCAATAAGATTTAAATACCCAATAATGACTCCACTCCACTCCACTCCACTTCCCCACCCCCAACCCAACCCAACCCCTCCTTTTCGTCTTCTTTCTTGCTAATTCTTTACATCAATTTTTTTTTTGTTTTTTTTCAAATATAAATCTCATGACATTTCAAAACAAACGCATTTAGTCTTTCACTTTCATTTGCGGTGCTGCTCTGCGGCTGACGCCTGGGTTATGCTAATCTTCCCTTGGAAAAGACTCTGACGACAAATTTCCCCTTGGGGATGAATAAAGGGAATTTCTATTTTTCCACATTTGATCATCCCGGCTGGATACGCTGAGGACTTTTTTTTTTCGTTCATTAATTTTTACCATCCACAACTTCTACCAGCTTAGCAATATCGTTAACTTGTGAAAGACATTCATTCCAATTTGATATAAACTCAAGTTTTATTAAAAGACTAAAACAAAAAAATAATCAAAACATAATAATTTTGCTTGAAATCATCAGGATCAAGCTCGTCAACTAAAGTCTGTGTGTGTGCACCCATCACAGGGAAAATTTTACAACAAAAATAAGGACACTGTATACATAATTTGGCCACGTTGCATGTAGTATTTGGCCACATTATTTTTCAATTTGGAGACATTTGCTTGGACTGGGTGTGATAACAAAATGGAAGGAGAAAGGGTTAAACAAAATCGGGAAGGGAAAAAAGGAAGATTTGATTTCTAAACATAGAAATATACATGACGCTCAAGGGTTTTGCGATTTATTTCTTAAAATCAAAGACATAACAAGGGGTAACAATTAAGAAACAAAAAAAACCCCAAGAAACAAACAAACAAACAAAACCCAAAACTGCCCCCCACAAAACAACAAAAAACAAAACAAGCTACAACAGAAAATAAAAACAAACAAAAATAAAATGAAAACAAGAACATCCTCCTCTTCCCCCCCCCCCCCCCCCCCAATACAAAACAAAAGAAATATACCTGTATGAATAAATGAATCAATCAAGAAATAAATGAATGAATACACAAATCAGACATAATAAGTAATTAAATAAATAATGTATAATTATTCAGGTACATAGCTCATCTAACTTCTACTCTCATCTTAAACAGGCCGACATTCTTGAGGTTGTTGCTATCGTGGCAAATCCTATCTCCTTTGCATCATAATCTACCTTGTCTTCGTATGAACGGGTAATCCGACAAATGAGATGGATTCTCATTCATGTTGAATGCTATGTTATCGAGTGACAATCTTTTTGCGTTAGATAAGACTATGGTTGATCTTCCTATACCCAAGTTGAGGTAGTTAAGAAACCAATGAGCTTTATCTGTGAGGCAATTTCTATTCTGTAAACATGGACAACTACACCAAAGACTATCTATCCCCTTCTTCTTCTCAAATATGCACTCTTAAAGCATTAATACTAGTTAGAGTTGAATATTTTCATAACTTATAAATTTGTCTCAGGTAGTGATATAATAAGATTATCGTCAATGCTCACTATCCAATTGGAGAGCATTAAAACCAATTACAACAATGTCTACTTATGATTTGAAAATTAAAATATCGTATTGTTGGGTTATAAAAATCTTGAAATAACTTAAAACAAATATTCGAAACGAGGTTAGTATTAGTAAAGCAGTGGTTAAGGCTGAAAATATACTGCAATGCACAACTGAAGTGCACTGTGTAAAAATATGCACCCTCCTCTTTATTTCCTTATCAGTGATTTTATTGACACGACGCGATGACCTAAAAAAACATGCGTGTCAGCAGCACTTCTTTTTTGTGTGTTCGGACAGGCATGAATTAAAAACACTGGTCTATTTAATTCCAAATTGGCTGTTTTGAAATGTGTGTACTTCTACAAATCTGCAACACACAAATCTAACAAATCTTTGTATGCATCATTCGCATATAATCCACAAATTTCTCTTTTGTGTTTGAGCAAGTCAGGTTTCAAGTGGTAGCTTGCCCCATGTTGTTTTCTTGATCTGTTTATATGGTGCATTCTAATTCTTCGACTACGCTATATTCTCTGTCATCTTCTCCACAACCACTACACAGAAAGTCTCTCATGCCTCTTAGCGCCATTGTTTTTTTAACACAGTCGGAGTGAGCCCCGCTGAGCTGTGGAATCACCACTTCCGACCTAGCTGCTCATCCGTTTCGCAGCACACTTCAGTCGTGCGCTGCAGTATATTTTCAGCCTTAGAGAGGGGGTGTCAGTAAAGGCAGGGTTAAATTTTAATTTATTCGTTTCTTACATTTTCTGAATTAAAAATTTTGGTTCCTAAACCGTCTAACACTAAAACGTTGAAAAGCTGTTGTTGTAAAGTAGACATTGCACTGTCCAAGCAACTCTCGACATGTTAGTGAATGCTTTAATCAATTAATGTCATAAGTTTAGAGAGATGACAGAATGGGGGACTTGATCATTAAAAACCTAGACTGACTATTGAGAATGGATAGATAGATAGATAGATAGATAGATAGATAGATAGATAGATAGATAGATAGATAGATAGATAGAGAGAGAGAAAGAGAGAGAGAGAGAGAGAGAGAGAGAGAGAGAGAGAGAGAGAGAGAGAGAGAGAGAAACAGGGGTCGAGTGAATTTGGGAGGTGTGACAGATTTTTTTATGTGTTAAGCTTTTTGTTAATCTGTTTCTATTGTATGTAAATCATTTACCTTTAAAAAAAATAAATAAAAACAACTATTTTCTTATTCATTAAAAAAAAATCATTAGGTAGTCTATAGATAGAACGAAGATGATGTCACTCAGGTTTATGTTATTGTTTTTTGCCATCCACGTTTTATGAATAATTCTCACTAAACTGTATGAACAAGACTATAAAAGTTCATGGATACACATAGTTTCGTGTGTTGGTCCGTTACATTTCCGGAAGGCAATGTTGTGAGTTTCTGAGCCAAGCGCATACTATAAAAAAGCAAGACCCAATATGAATTTCCACAAGTGGATAAATAAAGTTGATCTTATCTTATCTTATCTTAGAAATACCAAAGGAAATGTAAATAATGAAATATTAATAAAGCAGAAAATAAAACAAGGAAAAATTTAGCTACAGTCGGAAAATATAATGCTGTCTAAAAGAGAAAGCTTAAAAAAAAATGATGCATTGCAGTCGAGTAATTTGGCAGAGGAATAAATTAAAATAAAATGAAAAATAATTGAGATTATTAAAGAAAGCGTAAAAATAGTTAAATGGCATATTTTCACTGTTTTACAGTAATCAATTAACTTCAGGGCAATTTTATCTCTCAGAAACCAATACATTTCGCAAGTTAGGCAAGCTTCTCTTGCTCATTCGCATAATCCATTCCAACCTATGGCCAGGTACTCATTCACAACTAAGTCGAGTGAGGTTATGAGTGTAAAATGCCTTACAAAAGTGCCACAGTTAACTCAAAATGTTCGAATGATGAGAAGATAGATAGGTGTTAAGAAAAAGCAAATTTTAAAATTCCACATTATCATATTTAAAAAGAAAAAAAAAATTGAATAAAATAATAAATAAATAACAAATAAAAAACATTTAAAAATGAATAAAAATAATAAAGAAATAAAAAAAAAAAATTATTAAATTAAATAATAAGAAAAATAAATCCAGCAAGATATAAAGATCACGAAGACAGTCCAGAGGATGCATTTTGTGCTATTTGATAAGAGGAGAGAGAAAAATCTACACATAGCTAAAAGTAGAAGGGGCAAAACAAAAGCAAAAAATCTTCAGTTTAAAGAAATTAAAAACAAAAAACCAAAAAAAAAAAAAAGAAAAAAGACATATCACCAAATAAGCAAAACAGTCTTGATCCGTGTTTAAAAAACTATCCAAAAATGGACTCCGTGTTCACTTCTTCTTACATATTTTAATTGATACAATTTGACCAAAAATGTGTAAAGTGAAAATCTTCTATTGTTACAAAACAGAGATTGCCCTAAACAGGTTTTTAAAAAATATTAAAAATTGAAATTTTATATAACGCAATATCCACTAAACTTGCTCAAAGCGCTTTACAAAGGGTCCCTGACCAACAGCAACACGTAACATAAAAAAAAAAACAAGACATAAAGCCTTTTAGGAGATAAACAATTTTTTTTTTCAGACAGAGACTGTAACGACTATTATTTTCTTTTAGTCATATTATTCTCGAAAAAAATTGAATCTGTCTTTGTGTCTCACAACAGACATCTAATCTGCAATTTGGCAAACAGTCATATACCAACATATGAATATAAAAATAAATTTTAACAAATATGGAAAGTAAAAAATAAAAAAATAATAATAATAAGAGAGAGAAAATAAATCGAAATCAGAAATAAAAGAGAAAGAAAGTACAAAATCCATCAGTTGGAAATGAGAGTGAAAGAAATATACGAGGCATTCTACAGGGGGAATTCCATGATGATATCACAGGTCTTTGTTATTGTTTTTTTGCCATCCATGTTTATGAGTAATTCTCACAAAACTGTATTAACCAGACTATAAACGTTCAAGGTTACACATAGTTTTGTGTGTTGGTTCGTTATACTTTCGGATAGCAATGCATACTACGATGCAACCAGCAGTTTTCTTATTCTGATTTCATTTTGATATAGTTATAGCTATAAAAACTTGACACTGTTTTGCTCTCAGAGCTCATTTTTTTCTGAACAAAATATAGAATTTACTTGTTACTTATCTATTTGAAAAATATATTTTTGTGTTGGGTGGGCATGAAGTTACTGGTAAAATTCTGAAAATAACTGGTAAGGAGAGAGTTAATATTGCTTTTCTTAATTTTATTTCGGACGTTTGTTGTTGACGAGATTTGCTGCCAGCTTTGAATATTAGACTACAAACATTTGAGAGATAAAAAAAAAAGTGGAGGACACTTCATTTTATGCAGGGCTTTTATAATATTTGTTAAATTGTGTTTAATATAAAAGAAACATGTCTCTAAACTTGACCATTATTATCGTTGTCGTTGTTGTTCTTCTTCTTCATCCTCGTCTTTTTCGTTATTATTATTATTATTATTATTATTATTATTATATATCATTATTATTATTATTATTATTATTTTATTATTATTATTATTATTATTATTATTATTATTATAATTATTAACTTTATTATTTTTATTATTATTATTATTATTATTATTATTATTATTATTATATTATTATTATTATTATTATTATTATTATTATTATTATTATTATTATTATTATTATTATTATTATTATTATTATTATTTTCTTCTTCTATTTATTTTATTTTATCATCATCATCGTCATCATCATCATCGATAATGACAGAGGAATAGGATGGCATGAGTACAACTTTGAATTGATAGATCAGTTTTGGCGGTAACGGTTAGTAAAGCTTTTGAATTTCAGGAAAAAAATAAACAATAAATAAATAAAAATAAAATAAAAAAATAAAAAGGTCATATTTAAACTGGACGAATTTCCGAAGTCGGTGAGAATTAAAAAAAAAAAAGCTTTCAGTTTCAGGAAAGAGACAAGTTAATTTGCAAAATGTTGTTAGAGTGGAATGGAAAGATGGCGTGAGAGAACCTACCATGTTGCCAGATGGAAGACATAAACCCTTGATGGAAAATAAATGAGAAAAAGAATACACAGTTACGAAGGTTAAAGGTTACGGGTTATGACAATGCCACACAAATTTCATTTTGCTGTCACTCAAAATAATTAATAACAATAATTGTTTGTTTTTTTTAACGAACAAAAAAAAAAAAAAAAAAAAAAAAAAAATAAAAATAAAAATAATACTAACCAAAAAAAAAATAAATCAAAAACCCCCCAAAAAGTCAAGCCACAAAAAGCCCAGTTTGAACTAAATGCGGTAACAGTAACACATAAACCATTACAAATAAAAGGGGGCACACAGGGAATTTAGGGCAAGATAGATACAAACAGTAAGAAAAACCTTCTACGGTCATCATAGACTTGGAGAGGGAAATGCAACGAATTGCGGACACGTTACGACTTTAACAAAACAATGGGGAGGAAAAAGCAATATAAAACAGAAAAAAAGAGGATGGAGATCAGAAAATGCAATGAAATGACAGCTGAACAACTAGCAAGGAAATTACAACTGTACAACTAGCAATGAAATTACAACTGTACAACTAGCTGTCACTAAACTGCTAGAGGCTAGCTATTTAAGCGATCATGAAATGTGATAAAAGCAAAGATCTGAGCACATCTAAACTAGTATTGGCGTATAAACACTTTTCTCGATCGGGCTCATACTGAACATTTCGAGAATGAGTCAATCATTTTTCCTATGGAAAATATAATGCGTTACTGAATCGAACCTGAGATATCCTACTTGACAGTGCAAAGTCTTATCCACTAGACAACCTCTTTATAACTCTTAAAAAAAAAAAAAGTAACTTATGAAACTTAAATCTTATCATTATCAGCCTGCAATG
Source organism: Berghia stephanieae (assembly GCF_034508935.2). NCBI lineage: Eukaryota > Metazoa > Mollusca > Gastropoda > Nudibranchia > Aeolidiidae > Berghia > Berghia stephanieae. The sequence continues at coordinate 15,600,743 of NC_088370.1, forward strand.
TTACTTACTACATATAGCCTTGATAGCGAGGCAGAGCAATGTTTAGGCAATCTTCGCACAAGCTATGTCTAGTTTAAAAAATAATCTTATTCTTTCCTTTCTTTCTTTTTTTTTTTTTAATACAGTAGAATTTGCATAAAGACAACAATCTTAAAGTCAACTTCTGCTTAAAGTCAATACTTATTGCTGCTCCCACATTTTCTGTTCTTTATCTTCATGTGTTCTATTTGATAATGGATAAAAGTCAACCTTGCTTCAAGTCAACCTATCTTTCTGGCCTGGTAGTGTTGACTTTTATCACACTATTCAACTGTATGCCTAAAGTGCTTTTAAGTAGTTGAATATAAAATTGGAAAGTAATCGGTTGCGAATACACATTTTGAAAAATGTAAATCAGACCTGCCAACACTTCACAATCCACAAGTGGAATCAGATCGCCTGAATATAGGAATTTGAGACAAAAAATAGGAATTTCACCTCTTTCCCCCCCCCCCCCCCCCCTCTCCGTTCCCATTGTTTGTTATTCTTACCATTATCATCATTTTTGTTATTGGAATTTTAGAGACAATAGTGGAATAGTACCAAAAAAACAAGAGTGAAAATAGGAATGATTCCACCAAAAGCAGAAGGGTTGGCAGGTATGTGTAAATGATCCTCTCTAAAGAATTTAAGCGAAGAACTAGTTCTCAACATCACTTTTTACGATAAACAGAATAATTTGTAAAAGAGCAAACATAAAGCGAAAAGGATAACAAAATTTAAAAAACAAAAACAAATAGACATGAAATAAACATATTGATCACAAAACCCTTGAGGCAGGTAAGCGCTATCAAAAAGATTTTTCAAAATATATAACAACGCGACACTGCACTGCGACACGTTTACAAAGATTACACGATCTATAATTGACAATGGATAACACACCTAGTCCAAACGAATGTCGCTTCTGTTGGGAACTGCCTCTAGCCAATGCCATCATTGTGTCGTCATCGGAGATGGATGATGGAGTGTTACTGGAAGTGGGCGAGTCCGCGTGGCGCAGACGGAATAACTCACCAGGGAAGCTGGGGGACCGCGTGGCTGTGTTGGTGACGACCTCTGTCAAGGATTGGGACAGGTCTTGAATGCTGTCAGATCGGAACTGGATAGGGTGGATTGGATGAATTAATAAACATTGGATTGTAATGATGATGGCTCATGATGATGATGATGATGATGATGATGATGATGAAGATGATGATGAAAACAACAACAACAATAATAATAATAATAATAATAATAATAATAATAATAATAATAATAATAATAATAATAATAATAATAATAATAATAATAATAATAATATTATTATTAATAATAATGATAACAACAACAATAGTAACGGTGAGAGAACATTTTTATACAGCGCTGTTTCTTATTGTAAAGCAGGCTCACAGAGTTATAAAATTAAAAGAAAAAAATAAAGATGACAAACAACAAACATACTACAATTACAACAGGCATGCATTATTTCATTAAAAAAACAATTATACAAGACTGAAGAAGTTGCCTATGATATGGAAAAGAACATAAACAAAAAAAACAAGTTTGAAATAGTTCATGTCATCAATGTCTTCCTTCATGTGTTCAGAAAAGGGGAGCTAACTAAGAAAACAAAATTCTCATTTTTGTGTGATTTGTTTAACCCTTTCCTTACCAGCCATTTTCAGATTTTTTTTTCACAAAATTTCACACCCACCCAACACAAAAATAGAATTTTCTTACTCAAACAGAAAAGCACCAAATATATTGTATGCATAATATTGATCATCAAAATTAACTAATTAACTCTCCAACACAGTGTCACGTTTTTATAGCTATATAATAAAACATTTTTCTTTAAATTGTGTGATTTACAAAATAAATCTGAATGAAAAAAGTGCTGGTTGGATCGTAACGAATGCGACAATTTTCCTGTGGTTGGTAAGGAGGAGGTTAAGGTAGAGTATTATGTGCAGGAGCAGAACCTGCCCTAATTAACAGACCTCTTTAAGAAGACTTTACGGCTTTCCCAGTAATAACCTAGTATGAACTTTATAGTCAAGTGGTTTGACAGTCTGTTGTGACCCGTAGGTCTCAGGTTTGATATAAAAATGTCATGGCATTAACTTGTATAAATCAGTTAAAATCGTTATGAGAGAATTAACATGTCTTCTAGCCATAACCATCTGAAAGGAGTTAGTTCTATATCGTGCACAAGTCCAGTTTGGCTGTTTCTAGAAGTGATTGATGACACGACACTGATGATGTTAGTTAGTGATTTAGAAAGTCAAATTGATGGATCAGTTGATATTTCTTATGTGTTAGTAAGAGATGCAGAAGCCGTAATTGCTGAGCTAGATATACAGAAAAAGAAAAGACCCAAGGGCATTTTGATGCTGTCTAGATGGGAGGTCAAATCGGAATTGGGAGCATTACAGAATTTGAACCTTCCCCTTCAAATTGGGGCAGCGTGGCTCAGCGGTACGGTCTTCGCTTTGTACCCCGAAAGGTACCGAGTTCGATTACCCGCTGCGCTGTGTGGCCTTGAGCAAGTCACCTCGCCCTAGCTCAATTTGCGGTGCTGCACTGCGGCTGATGCCTGGTTTATTCCAGTCTTCCCTTGGAATAGACCCTAGAGACAAATTTCCCCTATGTGATGTATAAAGGGAATTTTATTTTATTTTTTATTATTTATTCTAATTCTACTTCAAATAGTGACATATAAAGGTGCGTTTAAAAATTGTTTTAAAGGTGTTCTTTTATTTTAGTATACGAATCGCGTTCCTAGTCCAATTATTACAAGAGAAAAGCCACTATATATTCATTTTACAAAAACAAAAATCCTTTTGGGTATAATGAAAGCAAATGGAGGGAAAAAAACAGAAGAGGAAATAAAAAAGGCGTACCTGGTAGCTGAGTTTGTTTGGTGTGTAGCACGCCTGTTGAATAAAATTAGTACACACAATATCTAGACACAGTTAAAGAAAGAAAACGCTACTACTGACACCTATTGCATTGAACAAAAGTGAGTAACACAGCTATAAAAAAACAAACCAGCAACAAAGCAAGGCTGAAAAATGTCTTGATTTGATTTGACATTTCCAAAAACACTATATAATAATATGTCACCCTTTGCCTCAAAATGGTAATTAAGTTGGGTTGGTTAAGATGGTTAAAAATTGAATTTATAGCCAGAAATATCATACTTGTGTTGAGTTTGTATGTTTTTTTGAGGAGAATGGATACCATATTTTAGGGTGCTAATGCCAACAGTTTATACTTTGAACCATTTAAGCATTAAAATTGGATTTTAAGCATATGGCTCGTTCCGACATAATACCGTTTTGAGACGATGGGTCACATATGTCACCCACGTCTCAAAAGGGGTTGTGATTGTATAGATAGTATGCAGATGACGTCACTCAGGCCTTTGTTATTGTTTTTGTCATCCGCGTTTGTGAGTTGTTCTCACTAAACTGTATTAACCAGACTATAAAACTTCATGGTTACACAGAGTTTGTGTGTTGGTCCGTTATACTTCCGGATGGCAATGTTGTGAACTCCTTGGCCAAGCGCATTCTATCTATAGGTAGTGAACAATGGATTGACAGCCAGAAATGTGAGACAAATGTGCCAACATTTTTGTTGTTGTTGTTGTTGTTTTATTAAAAGGAAAAAAAAACATAACTTATTCAAGACCGAAAAAGTAAAATGTCATAGCTTTGATCATTTTAACAGTAAATCCACTCTCTGTTCTCTGGTTCTCCCCAACATAATTCTGGCTTGAGATGGTGTG
>NC_088370.1:15609559-15647059 GCF_034508935.2 Berghia stephanieae
ACAAAAAAAAAACCTCCATCACAAATCAAAACTAAACTAACAAATCTACAGATACAACATCAATTTTTGAACGATGAAATATAAAAAGCCAAACCCATACCAATATCATATGAAAATATATGTGTAATAAATTATCTCCCCCCCCCCCCCCCCCTGAGATATGAATAAAGAATTTGAATAAAGAAAATTCTAATGTAAACAATCAATCTTGTAGGACGCAAATTGTCTCAATTGAAAGAAAAAAACCCCAAAAAAACAAACAAAATGTAAAAACACTAGACCTCCAATGGAATGTAACTTCTGGTATGATGCGGAACGTTACAGCTTGAAACTCAAAGAAATAATTTAACAATGAAAATAAATAGAACAGAAACTTCAATTTAATTACTCAAAAGCAAAATATGTGAACGTTTACAGTTTCCCCTTTGTAAAAACAAAATACAAAACCCAAAAACATTTTGTTTTGTCTTACTGATTATTTAAAATATCTTACAGAACACTGATTTAGATTCAATCCTTCTGAACTAGCATCCAGATATTTCTAGACCCATCCTTCCGAACAAACATCCAGATATTTCTAGACCCATCCTTCCGAACTAACATCCAGATATTTCTAGACCCATCCTTCAGAACAAACATCCAGATATTTCTAGACCCATCCTTCCGAACAAACATCCAGATATTTCTAGACCCAATCCTTCTGATCAAACACCTGAATTATTTCCAAACTCAATCCTTCATTTAAAAAATTCAACTCAACTTTTATCTATAATAAGATTCTACAACAAAGAGAAATCCAACATTTTATTTTGGTTAAAAATTGGTGCTCCTGTTTATATCCTGTGCCAAAAAAAGCCTCATGAAAAATGAAAAGAAAAGATTGTAAAATCTAAACTCAAAGCTTATGTTTGTGACTGGTTCCTCAAAGAAGAAAGTGACGAGGAAGAAAAAGACTCACCTGATTGATATTGGGCACACTGAAGGTCTTACGCAGGTTGGATCCTAATCGGTTGCCTGCGTGATTCAGCATCTCTTTCACGGCTACCTCCTGTAAATAGAAACAAAAAACAATCAAGGAAGCTAATAAATACTTATTTAACTTATTTAATCCGAATTGCTCTCTCTGCTCATCTACTTCCCCATACTTGAACTGTTTGATTCCTGTCGAATTTTTCACGACGTGCCTTCGCACATTCTGTTCCCTCCATGCATCTCGGTTCAGGGCATCACTTTCCTCAAGGCCCAATTCTTTAATATCATCCTTTACCTTATCCCACCATCTAGTCTTGAGGCGTCCCTTTTTCCTCTGTCCCGCTATTTGTAAGTCCAATACTTTCCTTCCCAACTATTCCCTCTCTCGTCTCTTTAAATGTCCGAACCACTTCCAGAGATGCCAACTTTAAATTCCACTCACAGGAGTTTCAGACACCACTCGTAGGAATTTCAATGCCGAAAGAGGAATTTCCGCACACAAGAAAAAGGAATTGGAATGGTATTTGGCATTGTGTTTACATATTGTATAGTTCTAAATAGATAACTGATTAGAATTATATTATAATACATATACACATTGCCAAATACAATCCCAAAGTTTCCTTATTTCAAATGAAGTAAAGCGCCAAAACCTAATGGTAGAGATTGTATTGTAGTACTGGTGGTAGTGAGGATGATGTGGTGTTAGTGGTTGTAGTAATAATGGTAGTTATGATGAAGATGTGATAGTGGTGGTGGTTGTAGTAGTCGTTGTAGTGATGATAATGTGCTGGTGGTGGTGGTTGTAGTAGTAGTGGTAATGATGATGTGGTGTAGGTGGTGTAGTAGTAGTGGTAGTGATGATGTGGGTGGTGGTGGTGGTGGTTGTAGTAGTAGTGGTAATGGTGATGTGGTGGTGGTGGTTGTAGTAGTAGTAGTAGTGATGATGTGATGTTGGTGGTTGTAGTAGTAGTGGTAGTGATGATGATGTGGTAGTTGCAGTGATGATGATGTGGTGGTGGTGATGGTTGTAGTAGTAGTAGTGGTAGTGATGATGTGATATTGGTGGTTGCAGTAGTAGTGGTAGTGATGATGATGTGGTAGTGGTAGTTGCAGTGATGATGATGTGGTGGTGGTGGTTGCAGTAGTAGTAGTGATGACGATGTGGTTGTGGTGGTTGTAGTAGTGGTGGTAGTGATGATGATGTGGTGGTGGTGGTTGTAGTAGTAGTTGTAATGATGATGATGTGGCGGTGGTGGTGTAGTTGTAGAGGTAGTGATAATGTGGTGTCGTGATTGTAGTAGTAGTGGCAGTGATAGTGATGTGGTGGTGGTGGTTGTAATGGTGATGTAGTTGTGGTAGTGGTAGTAATGATGGTGTGGTGGTGGTGGTGGTGGTTGCAGTAGTTGTGGTATTGATGATGATGTGATGGTGGTGGTTGTAGTAGTAGTGGTAATGATGATGTGGTGGTGGTGGTTGTAGTAGTAGTAGTGGTAATAATGATGTGGTGATGGTAGTTGTAGTAGTAGTGGTAGTGATGATGTGATGGTTGTAGTAGTTGTGGTAGTGGTGGTTGTAGTAGTAGTTGTGGTAGTTGCAGTAATGATGATGTGGTGGTGATGGTGGTTGCAGTAGTAGTGGTAGTGATGATGTGGGTGGTGGTGGTTGTAGTAGTAGTGGTAATGATGTGAAGGTGATGGTGGTAGTTGTAGTGGTAGTGATGATGTGGGTGGTGGTGGTTGTAGTAGTAGTGGTAATGATGTGAAGGTGATGGTGGTAGTTGTAGTGGTAGTGATGATGTGATGCTGGTGGTTGTAGTAGTAGTAGTAGTGGTATTGATGATGATGCGGTAGTGGTAGTTGTAGTTCCAGTGATGATGATGTGGTGGTGGTGGTTTCAGCAGTAGTAGTGATGACGATGGGGTTGTGGTGGTTTAGTAGTGGTGGTAGTGATGATGTGGTGGTGTTGGTTGTAGTATTAGTGGTAGTGATGATGGTGTGGCGGTGGTGGTGTAGTAGTAGTGGTAGTGATAATGTGGTGTCGTGGCTGTAGTAGTGGTAGTGATGATGATGATGATGTGGTGGTGGTTGTATTAGTAGTTGTAGTGATGATGATGTGGTGCTGGTGGTTGTAATGGTGATGGTAGTTGTAGTAGTAGTGGTAATGATGATGTGGTGGTGATGGTTGTAGTAGTAGTAGTAGTGGTAATAATGATGTGGTGGTGGTGGTTGTAGTAGTATTGGTAGTGATGATGGTTGGAATACTAATGGCAATGATGATGATGTGGTGGTTGGAAAGGGGGGGGGGGGGGTGGAATCCTAGGAACAAATTGACCTCACCGGAATTTGACGGAAGTTGCCCGGAGCCCGGAATTTTTTGCTCCAGACCGGAGTTTTTTCCTGTGAAACCGGAGTTTTGGCATCACTGCACTTCAATCTATCTTCTCTCATCTTTAATGATACACTCTTCACTTCGAATTCGTTCATTTCTCACTTTATCTTTTCTTGTCCAGCCAAGTGACCATCTCAACATCCTCATTTCTGCCACCATTTATGGAATTAAATATTAAACCCCAAAGCCAAATGATTTACCTGTCTCAACCTGTCCAGAGTGAGAATGGACTCCACTGCGGAGACACCCTTGATGTATTTCTCGATGTAAGTCTCTCCGTCAGGGGGAGCAACCTCGTTTTGAGAGGCAGCCATTTGGGCCAGAGTTTGCATGTCCTCCAGGTCCTCTGAACCCTGAAATGAGAATGTGTGTCAAATCGGTTAACTCAATTTGATTCTGAATGAATGTCTACACGAATAGGTCCTTTCTATTCTAAGATATACCGAAAGAAAAAAAAAATATATATATAAATTAAAAAATTTTTTTTTTCAAATTTTTAAATTCAAAACATTATTAAATAAATAATCTTACATTGAATGCAGCGTTGGTTCTGTCGAAAAAACCCCCCAAAACTTGTATATCGCCTAATTGTAATATCACCTAACAGGCATCATGTCTTGTCCTACATTTTTACGAGTTGCTGACAGCTAGGTACTCATTTTACACCAGAGTACGATTGACAGAATGCGAGTAAAGTGCCTTTTCAAAAGGACTCAACTATGCACCTTCCGATCGAAAGGTGAGTGTCATACCACAAGACAATATAGTTGCACGCTGAATGAATACTGAAATATACCAAGCATCAGCTGCACTGCAGTGGATTTCTATTAAAAGGTAACAGTGGCAGGCAACAGTTGAACTCATGTAACATTGGGTCACCTCTGGGATAAGTAGTAAAGACCACATTGCACTGTGCCACATGCACCACGTTCTATCACTCTTCAGATGTTCCCTACCTTACCAGTCATTCAAATAAGAGATTGGCTAGCTTTGTCTGTTAGATCTAACAGTAAACGCTTTGTGATAGATAAGGTTCCTATCCAAAAGGTAGCAAGCAATTGTTGCTGGTCATTTACATGGGTGCCAGCAGGAAGAAGTGCTGAAACCTGAAACTAAAATCTCGACACTATGCCAAACCTAAAAATGTTCCTACTGAAAATGCGGCCTAAACTTTACTCTTATTTCATCACTGTTTTTATACCATTATTAAATGATTACACAGCAAACTCAAAACACTGAAATCGGAGGTATTTGACTTCGAGATATCGCGAAACCGGAATTCCGTCATGAACCGGAAAACTGGCACCCATGGTCATTTAACATTATAGTGAAAGCTGCAAGAACTCCTACTCCATGGGCTCCGAAAGGACTACTTTACCTTGGGCATGTTGGAGACGACTTCATAGGTGATACCGCTGGCGTACAGGTAGTCCTAAGGGAAAAGGAAGAAGAATAAAAATAATTGTTTCTTGGGCAATGATTTTTTGAAGATAGAACATTTATTTCCATTATAAATCCATTAATAGAGAGCCTTGTAGCTTCAAATCAATCCATTGATAGAGATCCTTGAAGCTTCAAATCAATCCATTGATAGGGATCATTGAAGCTTCAAATCAATCCATTGATAGGGATCATTGAAGCTTCAAATCAATCCATTGAAAGAGATCCTTGAAGCTTCAAATCAATCCATTGATAGGGATCATTGAAGCTTCAAATCAATCCATTGAAAGAGATCCTTGAAGCTTCAAATCAATCCAGTGAGCTCGAGCTTCAAATCAATCCATTGAAAGAGAGCTTTGAAGCTTCAAATCAATCCATTGAAAGAGAGCTTTGAAGCGTCTAATCTATCTTAATTTTAAATAAAGGTAATAAGAGAAATACAGATATAAAGAGCAAAAAAAAAAAAAAAAGAAGATGAAAGAAAATGAGTAAGATGAAGTAGTGCAATCATGATAATAATAATAATAATAATAATAATAATAATAATAATAATAATAATAATAATAATAATAATAATAATAATAATAACAATAATAATAATAATAATAATAATAATGATGATGATGATGATGATGATGATGATGATGATGAAATATAATATAAAGAAATAAAACCACTAACTGATCCAACAATCCTGTTTTTGATCATGGACGTGATGGAGGAAAGAGACTGCTTCTTGTAGATGTTGATGCACACACGCTTCCTCAACACAATCTCCATAGACGCCGGGTGGCTCAGCCGTACCACGGCTTTCAGGATCATGTAGACGCGCTCGTTGGCGGGTGTGACGCGGTTCAAGTGGACAGAGTCGTGGAGTGATGAATCCCATGATGCAAAAGCTACCACCTGGAGTGGGATGGATGGAGTTACCAAAAAAAAAAAATATAGGGCCATGTTCAAGTTAGTCTATGAATCCCATGATGCAAAAGCTACCACCTGGAGTGGGATGAATGGAGTTACCAAAAAAAAAAAAAATATAGGGCCATGATCAAGTTAGTCTATGAATCCCATGATGCAAAAGCTACCACCTGGAGTGGGATGGATGGAGTTACCAAAAAAAAAATATATAGGGCCATGTTCAAGTTAATCTATAGATAGTATGCGCTTGGTTAACTCTCTTGAGTTCATATGCATGGAAAATCAAACATATTTGTTCGATTTCAATGAGGGTGAACTCGAGAGAGTTAAGGAGCTCACAACATTGCCATCCGGAAGTATAATGGAACGATGCACAAAACTTTGTGTAACCCTAAACGTTTATAGTCTGGTTAATACAGTTTGGTGAGAATTATTCATAAACGCGGATGGCAAAAAAAAAAAAAACAATAACAAAGACCTGAGTGACGTCAACTTCAAATTATCTATAGGCTTTCAGTGATGTGTACATATTTCCAGGTCTGATAGCCAAATACTATTATTATTATTATTATGGGCTGGACTTAATCTTAAGTGCGGGAATGTGGTCTAGTGGTATGACACTTGCTTTCAAATCAGAAGGTCCTGGGTGGTTCAGGCCTAGCTTGGCGCATAGTTGAGTCCCTGGAAAAGACTCTTTACTCACATTCTCTCACCTGTACTCAGGTGTAAAACGAGTACCTGGCCGTCAACAGCGTTGTCTCTGTCCGAAAAAAAATTGTCATATCACAAAACAGGCGTCATGTCATGCCCTAAATCTTAAGTGTTGCTGTTGGCCAGGGACCCTTGTAAAGCGCTTTGAGCACGTTTAGTAGATATTGCACTATATAAAAGCTATTTTTTTTCTTTTTTGTTGTTGTAATGGGCAAAATTTTTCATTGGTTTAAGAGTTATTTCCATTACAAAGAGTCCATAATTATTTGGGTAATAAGACCTGTCAATAAGCACACGTCAGTTTTTAACAATATCATTTGCAATAAAAAATATTTAAATAACTATATAAATAAAATACAAATAAAATGAAATAAAAAACGAATTCATTACTTTCAAAAATTCTCTCCCTCTCTCTCTCTTTGCATTTTATTTGTAATGGGCAGACGGAGGGAGGGAGGGAGGGAGGAGGGGTAAGACACACAACAACTTACGCTGTCCTTTTCTGAGTAATTCTTGTGAATGGCCAGATCAACGTAATCTGTGCTGTGTTCCTTGGGCAAGATAGAGTTGATGCCGACAGCTTGAAGTCCTTCTTTAGCATTGGGGGCCGACATGTCATCAGCTGGAAAACATCCATTGAGATTTTGATTTAGAGTCAGAGCACCAAATAATATGCAATCTAAAGTAGCAGCTACGTTTTTCTTCTTTCTTACATTTTATTTTTTTATTCTTTTATTCATTTATTTATTTATTTATTTATTTTGGATCCAATTATTGTTTTAAGATTAAAGACATATTTGTTTCTTTTTACAAATAAATTAAATTTTTTTATTATATTTAAAAAAAAAAAAGTTTAGTTGTTTCGTTAGTTTTTGTTGTTGTTGTTTGTTTACATTTTATCATTCATTATCTATTTTCAATCCATTAAAAATAATTCTATTTATTTCCAACATAATTTTTCTCCCTTTAACTTGATTATCAAAAGTTTACCACTCCATCTCATTTTTCTTCTTTTTTTATTTTAAACCTAATATTAATTTCTAAAACTTCTTTCCATCATCTCCTAGTCATGGCAGGTAGATTTATTTGGGATGTTTTTTCTTCTTTCTTTCTTGTATTTTCCTTTCCTGGTGTGTCAGGCACCGTTTCATACACACTACTCCAAATCTTGTTCCTCCAATCGTGCCTGCTCCCTACTTCTTTACTTTGACATTTTCAGGATTTCTGCCGACAAGACATGGTGGCAGTGACATTATTTTACTGATAACTGAAAAGTTATTATAGAGAAAACTGTGTCATTCACAGGTTTTGTTTATCTATGAATCACTCATTTTTATGAAAAGGGAAATAAAATGGAGAGGTACTCACCATTTAGGTCCAGGAAAAGTACTGGTGTGTGTTCTTCTATATTTGGCGGATGCTCCCTGAAAAAAGCAAAAAAATAAACAATGTATCCTCTGTTGTATTTTTATAACCAATGGGTATGGGACGATGTGTACTTATTTACAGGTCTGATAACCCAAATTGTGTGTGGGCTCATTGCTGTAAGGGAAATACTCTCAAACCCAACGCAAAATATTGTCCACTACCACAATGTTAAATCGATCCCATAATTATGTTTGGTTATCAAACCTGCAGATATGTCTTTCTTCTCTCCTCTCTCTCTCTCTCTCTCTCTCTCTCTCTCTCTCTCTCTCTCTCTCTCTCTCTATCCTCCAATATAATTTTGACAAATTTAAGGGATAGCTTGTCCTTGATCCCGCCTAATTGTTGGATGTGGCTTATGCAATGTTTTAACAGTCTACTTGACTGTGTCATTCTCTAACTGTGTAACTGGTCTTGACAAAATTTTATGGGAGAAACAAAACACATTTTTGCATGCATTCTTAATGCAAAGCAATATCTGTCATATGTTGTTAATATCTACTATTTATCCCACAACTAGGCCTTCTAAATGAGTAAGGAATTACTAGAAAGGCATTCTGTACATTATTAGCTACATTTTTTTTTCCTCTTCGAGTTAAATTATTTATGACTTACCATTCAGCAGGGGCCCCAGGTATATTACTACCAGCAGACGGTACCAATACAGCATTGCGTTCCTCTGTCAGATAAACCCATTGTTCGATCAAAGCCCGTTCTCTCTCTCCCCCCCCCCCACCTCTTTCTCTCTCTCTCTCCACAATTTATGACTTACCATTCAGCAGGGGCCCCAGGTATATTACTACCAGCAGATGGTACCAATACAGCATTGCGTTCCTCTGTCAGATAAACCCATTGTTCAATCAAAGCCCGTTCTCTCTCACAATCTGCCTCTGTCTTGTCTGAGGAGTAGAAAATGAAAAGAGGAAAAAATAAATTTAAATCATATTCTTTGCCAGAATTATATCCTGCAACAACAAATGTGACCAACAGCTTCAAAAAGGTTTTATGCCATCTGCTGCACGACATTGTTAGATGTGTCACCTATATAGGTGGAGGGTATTATAATATATATATAATATATATATATATATATATATATATATATATATATATAATATATATATTATATTAGGATTGAGTGAGTTAAAAAACAGAAAAACAGAAAAAATTATTCAAAACTTTATCTTAAATCAAACAAAATCTCTGGTTATTTTAGTGCTTGAACGTCTGTATACACAAACCCTATCCTTACCTTGTTTATTGATCAGCATCTGTATATGCTGGTCTAAATATTTTTTACGTCTGGCCAAAGCCTTGGACCAGTGATCCCTCAGGACAGTCAGATCCTCCTCCTGGTACGAGTCCAGTCCTTTCTGCAACCTTGACCTCACGCATACACAACCGATGGACAGGGAGTTGACAGACTCACAGATAAGGGGCAGAGTGCCCGAGTTGGAAGCTGTGGATCGGATACGTGCCAAAACCCGACGAGAGTGACCCTGGATAAAGAGAACAGAAAGAATCATACTGGATTAAGGGCAGTGTGGCTCAGCGGTATAGTCTTTGCTTCGTACCCGAAAGATACTGAGTTCGATCACCTGTCGTCGCGCTGTGTGGCCTTGAGCAAGTTACCTCACCCTAGCTCAATTTGCAGCACTGCACTGCGGCTGGCGCCTGGGTTATTCCAGTCTTCCCTTGGAATAGACCCTAGAGACAAACTTCCCCAATGTGATGAATAAAGGGAATTTTATTTTTTTATTTTATCTTATATATTTTCAAAATAATGACGCTAGTAATGAATACACATATATTTTTTAGATAAAAATCCAAATTTCAATTTTTAAAAAATCTCTATTATTAAGATTGCATGATTTATATTAGCAAACAGAATAAAAGAGTGCATATTAAAGAATAATGATGGTAGAAATGTCACAGGTAACTAACAAAACATTCGGATATTCTCAAGGAAAAAATCTGAATTTCAAGATACAAATAATCTATTTCATAAAAAATTACATTGATTTCCACCCTTTATCTTTTATAAATTATCACATAACAAGTCTGGAAGAAATAGAAGCTTGGGCAGGCCCACAAGAACCTCTTCTAGTGACTGTGAAGTGCAGAAAACTGTCTTGGCATGATAGCCTGAGCAGGATAGTCAAAGGAAGATGTGGCTGGACAATATAAAAGAATGGACAGAGATGTCGGTTCCAGAGCTGCTACATAGGGCTAGCAACAGGCAGGCATGGAGGAAGACTAACTTCTGGTTCACGCAAGTTCCCCCCCCCCCCCCCCGACAACCATCCGGTCATGGGTTTGAGTGAGTGAGTGACTTAACAAGTCTATAGAATTGATGCAGTGTTGTTCAAACTAGTTCCATATAATTTATTTCCGAGTTTAATAACATTAGATATATTTATAACTTTTCCTCAGAGAATAGGTCCCAATGAAGTAAAATATCAAAAATTTTTGGACAGGATACTGATCTATCGCAAAATACTTTCTACCAGATCTAACAGACTCCGCTACCCAATCACTGCTGGTTGAACATGTGGGTCAGAAAAAAATCTGGACTTCACCCAGGGTTGACCTCTGCCCCTTTTGCATGTGAATCGAGTGTGCTACCAACTGAGTTATCAAGACCCCCCCCCCCCCCCCCCCCAGTCTCAAAACAGTATTAAGTCGGGATGATTAAGATGCTTAAAATAGAATTTGTAGCCAGAAATATCCTGCTGAAGTTGACTTTATATGCTTTATAGAGGAGAAGGAATATCATAGTTTACTGTGGTAAATACCAACGTTTCATATTTTTGACCAGTTAAACTATAATTCGACTTTTTAGCATCTGGTCCATCCCGACATAATACCGTTTTGAGACGAAGGGTCACATATGAGAGAAGATTATTTTCAATAGTGGATTTAATTTTCTACCTGTCGCAGCTGCATGACTCCTCCACAGGGGACATCGGGCTTGGGGGTGACTTCGACCGGCGTGTATTCCCCTTGGTCATTCAGCTCGTGGATTTCTACCCACAGTTCTATCTTTCTCATCACCTCATTCCATCTGTCAGACAAATTTTATTTTGAATAGTATGTAAATTGACAAATGAAAAACTATATCAATGAGTAAAAAGTAGTCCTTAAGAGCCATTCGACCCATGGAGCCGGATTTTATCCCGGTTTCTATAGCGTGAAACAGACAATAGCAATTGCTCGCTACCCTTTGGATTGGATGCTAGTCTATTGTAAAGTACTTTCCACCAGATCTAACAGATCCAGCTACCCAATCATTGCTGGGTAGACAGGGGATGTCAAAAAAAAATCTGGATTGCACCCAGGATCGATATCGGTCCCTTTGAGTGTGAAGCGAGTGCTCTACCAACTGAGCTATCGCGACCCTCTAAGTAGATATTGCAAAATAAAAAATTTGGAGGCAGGCAAAGGTGTTGAGGATAAATATCTGAAGAGGGAAGTGTATGAGACCGCTTGCAAAACCTATTTTAGTCAGATTCGACTTTAAAAAAATGAATTATGCCCCTGTTAACCTAAACAAACTACATGATTGTATGTGTTAAAGTAAAATACTCATTAGTTCTAAATGCCTCATCAATCATACCATCTGAAACCTATGTGTAACCTTTAATGTTTAGAGTCTGGTTGGGATAATTTAGCGAGAACTAATCTCACATCTCGCAGTCAAGATAGTATATAATTCCAATAATATATTTTAAAATCCAATAAGAATAAGAAAAAAAACACACAATTATTTGCATTAATTACGCGTCCAGCATTCTTGATGGGCAAACGTGAACTGGCAGTCATATGATTCTTCATTTGTAACCCGCTGGTCTTGTCGTATGAGACTCACCTTCGGATCGGAAGGTCCAGGGTTCGAGCCTCGATCAGTGCATAGTTGAGTCCTTGAAAAAAAAGGCTCTTTACTCATATTCTCTCACTGTACTCAGGTGTAAAATGAGTACCTGGCCGTTAAAAAAAATTATCATATCGCCTAACAGGCGTCATGTCTCGTTCTACATGTTACGTGTTGCTGTTGGACAGGGACGCTTTGTAAAGCGCTTTGAGCACGTTAGTGGATATTGCGCTATATAAATGCTCTATTTTTAATAATTTTTTAAAAAACCCGATTCGGAAATGGAATACGAGGTAAAGTTATTATTCAGTCCAACACTGACTATCCGATCCATCTCCAAATCCAAATCCACCCACCCACCTGTCAGAAACCGATCTAGACTTGGCCTGGGCCGAGTTTGCCATCACCAGGTCCTTCCCAAATCCCTGGCTCCGATGGCCCCACACTTCGATGGAGAGGGCCCCGTCGGAACAGTGCTCGATGAACTCTTCGGTAATAGGGACCAAGAATTGCTGGCAAGGCAAGACGAAAAAGAATATTATAGAAACAATCAACAATCAACAATTTGGGTAGAAGAAAAAAAAGAGAATGATTTTTTAAAAACATGTTACAGACAACTGTACCCATTTACTGACACGATTATTATCACTGTTATTCTGTTTTCTTTTACTTTCTAATAACTATTATTGTTAGTATTAGCATCATTATCATAATCGTTATCTTCTATTATTATTATCATTATTATTATTATTATCATCATCATCATCATCATCATCATCATCATCGTCGTCGTCGTCATCATCATTATTATTATTATCATTATTATTATTATTATTATTATTATTATTATTATTATTATTATTATTATTATTATTATTATTATATTATTATTATTATTATTAGTATTATTATTATTACTATTATCACCTTTATTACGAAATATTATTAGAACGATTATCATAATTATTATCATCATCATCATCGTTAATACCATTGCGATCATTGTAATTTATTCCCCTTTTTTCCAACTTCAAAGCAAAATAGGCAATTAATTTACCTTGCTGTGATTGAAGACAAAATTGACAGTGCTGTCCTCCTTATTGTCGGTGGCATCGGGGTTGATCTCTGGCGGTACCACACACGGCTCCTCTTCCCCCCAAAAAGAGTATTGACAGAAGACGAAGTTCGACAGGGCTTGAGGCAGACCTCTGGCTTCTTTTATACAAACCTTTTAAAAAAAATTTTTTATTGAAGAGTAAATGTGTAAGTGTTGGGGGGGGGGGGGAGGAGGAGGGAGGGATGAAAAGACAAAAGATTTTAAAATATCAAAGAGGTTAATCACCAACGTTTAAAATAAAGAAAAACAAACAAAAAAAACCAAACCCCCCCCCAAAAAAAAAAAAAAACAACAAAAAAACAAAAAACAAAAAAAAACCCCCAAAAACAAACAAACAAAAAAATCCACACAAAAAAAAAGAAATATTGATTGAAATCCATCATGATACGTTTACCAACGAGTATGAGTATGACTAGAATTTAAATCTTCAAAGTTATCAATAACCATTCAATTCCTAATTTTAAAAATAATATGGGTGGGATTACTAAACTAATAACCAATAGCTAAACAATTCATGAAGTCATAAACATAGACCTGTAAATGAGCTATATAAAAATTGACTGAGACTGAAACTGAACCTCACTGAAACTCTTCGTATCGTATCAGAAAAATCCAAAGAATCGAGACGAATAGTAAATAGCAAGCTCACTTGAGCAAAACAATGGCAGAAAACTAATTTACGTGGGAATTAATTAGGCTACTTACAATTGCTTCTTATAATTAGGTACCCACATCAGTGAAAAAACGGTCAACCAGTTTGTTTACAACGTGAGGCAATCGAGATGTGCTTGTAGCAATCATATAACTTTCGATTTGAAGGTGTCTTCATAACGCACTTCCGGCTTTCGCATTAAACTTTTTCATACTTTTAGGTTCTACCAAGTAAATGTGGTCAATTTTGGCTAGACGAAACAGTGAAATTTATTACTTGGCGGCTCAGTTAAAATTGGCTAACATTAGGATCATGACAGGTTTGGAAAGTGAAAAGATAATTTCACGAAGGCTGTGTGAAAATACACTGGGGTGTGTTCAGACACGGCAATTCTAAGAAGCATCGCTTAGCCGTGGCAATATACCCTTCGTAAATATAAACGGCCCTTGAGCTATGCGTGGCGCTGTGGAACATTCCTAATTACTTCACTGTCATTCGACTACGATTCATGAATTCTTTCTTTCTTTCCTTTTTAAAAATATTTGAATTTGACGATTTGACTGATTCCAGTTAATTGACTGAGAATTTACAGGTCTATTTAAACAGTAAAATGGTGTGCTTGACAACAAATTAACTTATGTAAATAAACCCAATACAAAAATCTGTAATCTCAGTTTAGAACAAAAGAACAGAGAATAACAATAACATGGCAAGGGAAAACGGAAAAGGTGGGATAGAAGATAGCATATTTAGTCCTGCGTGTCCCCCTGACAATCAGACAGCTGGTCATGGGAATAAGTAAGCGAGTAAGTGTGTTAGTGTGCGGCTATGTGGTCTAGTGGTATGACACTCGCTTTCGGATTAGAAGGCCCTGGGTTCGAGCCTCGCGCTTGGCGCATAGTTGAGTCCTTGGAAAAGACTCTTTACTCATATTCTCTCACCGTACTCAGGTGTAAATTGAGTACCTGGCCGTTAACAGCGTTGTTTTTGTCCGAAAAATTGTAATATCGCCTAACAGGCGTCATGTCCCATCCTACATGTTAAATGTTGCTGTTGACCTGGGACCCCTTGTAAAGCGCTTTGAGCACATTTAGTGGATATTGCGCTATATAAAGTTCAATAAAAAAAACTCAATAAGACCAACCTGGATCAAGAGTGGGGCCCCCATAGGAACAGAGTTTTCATCATCGTTATCTTCCGTCATGTCGACGTATCGGTCCAAGATGGCGCCCCCTTGCTTGGAGATCTCAATGTGGAGCTTTCCAGCCACCTGGTTTTGGAGGGGGGAGGGAGAGAGAGGGGAAGGGGGAGAGAGGGAGGGAGACGGGGGAGAGAGAGAGGGGAGAGAGAGGGGGGGGAAGAGAGATAGAGAGAGAGAGAGAGGGGGAGAGAGAGGGGGGGGGGAGAGTGAAGAGAGATAGAGAGAGAGAGAAAGAGAGAGAGAGAGAGAGAGAGAGAGAGAGAGAGAGAGAGAGAGAGAGAGAGAGAGAGAGAGAGAGAGAGAGAGAGAGAAAGAGAGATTTATGAATTAGATGAATGGTTAAAAATTTCAATGGCGTCACAAAAAGGACGGGATGTTGATTCTTGGTGGAAAATAACGATAACAATGATGATGGTAATGACAAACAATGACGATGAGGATGATGTTGATGATGATTAATATTCTTATAATCATTTTCATCATCATCACCACAATCATTATTATTATTTTAAAAATTATTATTATCATTATCTTCATCATCATCCTCATTATTATTTTTATTTCTATTACCATTATTACATTTCATCATTATCATGATTTATATTATTATTATTATTATTATTATTATTATTATTATTATTATTATTATTATTATTATTATTATTATTATTATTATTAATCATTATTACTATGACAATGCCGCTGATGATGATGATGATGATGATGATGATGCTGCTGCTGCTGCTGATGATGATGACGACAACGTTGATGATATGACGATAATACGAAAACAGTGAGTTCAACAACCAACCAACCTCTCCCTGTTGACTTATAATGGGGACATGGTAGTCCAGCTTGACGTCGTGAAACAGACACTCCAAGAAAATGTTGGCTACTCCAATCAGGTTGTGGTTCTCTTGGGACTCGTAGAACGGATCGCCCACTTCTGGTGGTCCCTCATCCTGTGTGAATTGAAGACATTGTGGAAAATATATATGTAAATGTTGCTGCTCGAAGCTCGAGGAAATAAACAACAATGTGAAAAAGAGATGCCATTGGCTTGATACAAGCCCGGGTTTTCTAAGTGTGATTGCAATGCCTTAACCCTCTCCTTACCACCCATAGGAAAATCGTCACATTCGTTACGATGCAGCGAACAATTTTCTTATTCTGATTTCATTTTGTTATAGTTATAGCTATAAAAACTCGACACTGTGTTGCAGAGCCCCTTTATCTGAACATAATATAGAATATTATACTTGTTGCTAATCTGTTTAAAAATCTATTTTTGTGTTGGGTGAATTTGAAGTTTAGGGTACAGTTCTGAAAATAGCTGGTAAGGAGAAAGTTAACATCAAAATATGAAAGTATTCATTGGTCTCGGTTTTATGAATCTTTTTGGCAAGTTTGGGTATCAAAATGTAAGAAAGCTTTTTTGTCACTGTACATGTACAGTTAAAAACAGATCAAAATTTCTTGTTGGACATGAAAAATGGGGTCCATCAAAATTTTAAAAAACCCCAAAAAACTGACAAAAGCCGCAGTATAAATAACTAGATAAAACAACAATAAAATCAGATCAAATTTAATATAATTATGTTGTTTAAAACTTAACTTATTATAATGATGTCGTTTACAACCTTAACTGATTATAATTATGTTTAAAACCTTAACTTATTATAATGATGTCGTTTACAACCTTAACTGATTATAATTATGTTTAAAACCTTAACTTATTATAATTATGTCGTTTAAAACCTTATCTTATTATAATTATGTCTAAAACCTTAACTTATTATAATTATGTCGTTTAAAACCTTAACTTATTATAATGATGTCGTTTACAACCTTAACTTATTATAATTATGTTTAAAACCTTAACTTATTATAATTATGTCGTTTAAAACCTTAACTTATTATAATCATGTTTAAAACCTTAACTTATTATAATGATGTCGTTTACAACCTTAACTTATTATAATTATGTTTAAAACCTTAACTTATTATAATGATGTCGTTTACAACCTTAACTTATTATAATTATGTTTAAAACCTTAACTTATTATAATGATGTCGTTTACAACCTTAACTTATTATATTTATGTTTAAAACTTTAACTTATTATAATTATGTCGTTTAAAACCTTAACTTATTATAATTATGTTTAAAACCTTAACTTATTATAATTATGTTTAAAACCTTAACTTATTATAATTATGTCATTTAAACCTTAACTTATTATAATTACGCAGTTTAAAACCTTAACTTATATGTTTCAAATAGACAGTTTAAATGAAATGAGAAGAAAAGCTGGGGAAGTGACTATCCACAGTGATTACATTTATCAAAATAAAATTAAAGTAAATATCAGAAAGCACACTGAACAATGAATGACATATATATCTGACACGAGTTAAAATATAATAATCATCTAAAAACATGTGGGGGGCAGGGAGGGGGGGAGAGAGAGAAAAGGAGAGAGAGGGGGGGGAGAAAGAGAGAGAGAGAGAGAGAGAGAGAGAGAGAGAGAGAGAGAGAGAGAGAAGGGGAGGGGGAGAAAAAAAGAGAAAGTGGGGGGGTGGGACAGAAAGAGAGGGAGGGGGGGAAGAGACAGAGAAGGGGGGGGGGGGGAGAGAAAGAGAGAGATAGATAGATAGGGGGAGAGAGATAGATAGAGAGAGAGAGAGCGACAGAGACAGAGAGAGAGAGAGAGAGAGAGAGAGAGAGAGAGAGAGAGAGAGAGAGAGAGAGAGAGAGAGAGAGGAGAAAGACAGAGACAATATAAGGACATGGAAAGGGGGAGTGGTAAAAAAAAGCAACAACAACCAAAAATACAAGATGATACTAAGCTACAAATCGAATTACTGGACAAAAACAATCAGAGCTTTACTACTGTACGCTGCTAAAACGTCCCCCCCCCCCCCCCCCCCCCCCCCCCCCCCCCCCCCCCACCTATTTTGACCAGAACAGTAATTCCAATAACAATTGATTAAAACGATCTTCAACTTGTCAAACAAATACTCAAACCTGAGCATTTAAACTTTCTTACAATACATTGTAACTTATGTTTTAGGGACATTTAAGCTTTCTTACACAACTTAACATTGTTAACTTTGTACTATGTTTTAGGGACATTTAAGCTTTCTTACATTACATTGTAACTTATGTTTTAGGGACATTTAAGCTTTCTTACATTACATTGTAACTTATGTTTAGGGACATTTAAGCTTTCTTACATTACATTGTAACTTATGTTTTAGGGACATTTAAGCTTTCTTACATTACATTGTAACTTATGTTTTAGGGACATTTAAGCTTTCTTACAATACATTGTAACTTATGTTTTAGGGACATTTAAGCTTTCTTACAATACATTGTAACTTATGTTTTAGGGACATTTAAGCTTTCTTACATTACATTGTAACTTATGTTTTAGGGACATTTAAGCTTTCTTACATTACATTGTAACTTATGTTTTAGGGACATTTAAGCTTTCTTACATTACATTGTAACTTATGTTTTAGGGACATTTAAGCTTTCTTACATTACATTGTAACTTATGTTTTAGGGACATTTAAGCTTTCTTACATTACATTGTAACTTATGTTTTAGGGACATTTAAACTTTCTTACAATACATTGTAACTTATGTTTTAGGGACATTTAAGACTTTCTTACAATACATTGTAACTTATGTTTTAGGGACATTTAAGCTTTCTTACATTACATTGTAACTTATGTTTTAGGGACATTTAAGCTTTCTTACATTACATTGTAACTTATGTTTTAGGGACATTTAAGCTTTCTTACATTACATTGTAACTTATGTTTTAGGGACATTTAAGCTTTCTTACATTACATTGTAACTTATGTTTTAGGGACATTTAAGCTTTCTTACAATTACATTGTAACTTATGTTTTAGGGACATTTAAACTTTCTTACAATACATTGTAACTTATGTTTTAGGGACATTTAAGCTTTCTTACATTACATTGTAACTTATGTTTTAGGGACATTTAAGCTTTCTTACATTACATTGTAATTTATGTTTTAGGGACATTTAAGCTTATTACAATACATTGTAATTTATATTTTAGTGACATTTACGCTTTAATACAATACATTGTAACATACGTTTTAGGGACATTTAAGCTTTAATACAATACATTGTAACTTATGTTTTTGGGACATTTAAGCTTATTACAATACATGGTAATTTATGTTTTAGGGAAATTTAAGTTAATTCCAATACATTGTAATTTATGTTTTAGGGACATATAAGCTTATTACAATAAATTGTAATTTATGTTTTACGGACATTAAAGCTTATTACTATACATTGTAATTTATGTTTCAGGGACATATAAGCTTATTAATTTAAAAAAATCTTATTACTGATATGATATGATATGATATGATATGATATGATATGATAATGATCTATATTTTGGTGACATTGACGAGCAACTAAAATGTGGATGCATGGAGTACTCAAATAAAATACACCACTCAAAGAAATATATTTTGCCAGTGATGAGGATATAACAAATTGTGAATGGCTGACACATAAATACGAATACAATATAGAATTTTTTAAAAACAAAAAAACAAGAAAGTATAAAAATAAAATAAAAAGTGAAGCTTTTTAATATGGAGACTATATTTTTAATCCATTTATTTTTATTAATGAGGTACCAGTGACTGAGCTGAACAAGTGTCTGAGGTTCGATCCCCAGTCGAGGTCGACTGATTTCTTTTTCTTTTCTTTTTCTTTCTTGCTCTGTCTGGTACCTTTCATACACACATGTTCAAACCTTTATCTTATACTGGTGCCTGCTCCTAAATTTCTTTAATTTGATATCAATGACAGATGATTTGGTTTTTCATCTTTTGACAAACTATGATCGTTTGACAATGACTGCAAAACTCTGGCCCTAGCAGCATTGCTTTCTTGGGTAAATCACTTCACTTCACATTTTATTTTTCTCATTCGACTCAAGTGTGAATCAACACCATGCCTCTGTTACTAGGTTTGGGTAACTGGGTCTGTTAGATCTGGTGGAGAGCACGTTGCGATAGACTAGCTAGCATCCTCCTATCCAGGGGATAGCAAGCAACTGGGATAAAACTACCGTTCCACGGGCCTCTGAAAGACTGACTACCTTTTATACTTTTCTAGGAGCATATTGAATCCGTTGGAATGCTCTATGTATATAAATGCTCGTGGGTAAAAATTATTTAAAGCAACAAATTTACAACTCTCTTATGTTTAATTAAAATTCCACACAGTATTCATTACCAAGCTCTATTTTAGGACTTCTTTATCTTTTATACTAATCTATCTTTTGTTGTTTTGGGTCCTGAATAAATATTAAGTACGTTTGTTTTTTGTTTTTGTTTTTAAGGGTTTTACGGCGCTTGCAACACATTTAGGTTATATCAGCGCCAGAAATATTAAGTACATTGAGAAAAACAATAAATAAATAAAAAATAAAAATTAAGTACATTGAGAAAAAAAAATAATTGAAATGAAATGACAACAGTGCACATAAAAACTACTTATTTCTTGAACGTAAACACACACACAACAATAAAATAGCTTTAAAAAGTAAAACATTAAAAATGTATACCTTAATAACTTTTACTAATCCTTGTGGCGTATTTCACTCAACACACCAAAAAATATAGCAATACCAATGAAACAGTACTGATGAATGGCATGGATGTTTTTAACAATGAGAGGAAGATTGTTTTATCAGTCGACACATTCAATGAATATTCAAAAGCAATAAAATGTTAATTTTGATAATTGAAAAATCAGAATCATTCTTTGATAAATAGTAAATTAAAATTTTATAACATCAAAAAAAAATCTATCGTTTTCTCAAAATATAGTCGATTTCTCAACAACAAAAAACTATTGTTTTCTGAAAGCTTTTGAAGTGTTATAAGTTTTAATAAATCATTTTATTTTTTTTTGAGTTATCATTGTCAAAGACTATCATATCTAAAAACTTTTGGTTCTTTGTTTTTCCAGGTATGAAACCCTACATAAGAATGGATTTTGAAAAAATAATTTCTTTTGGATTGTTTTAACAAAAAATCCAAATCTTATTTTTCCTTTTTTTTTCAGCTTTTATCTGTTCCTCCCTTTTTAAATAATTTACAATGTGCAATGTCCAATATATTGTGACTTGATGTATGAAGCAAGAGCATTAAAGGAACACTTGGTCCATTTCAAATTTCTAGTACTGATATGATATATAACAATAAAACTACAACAGACCTGCCACAGGTTAAAAATAACATAAAATCCGTATTTTATTTGAAAAAAAAATTATTCAAAAAATATTTTAAACCCCAATCCCCCTTCCCCCTTTTAATCTTTATCATCCAAAAAAAAGAAGAAGAAATATTTCTATTCCGTCTCACAAAAATCAGTACTCCAAAATGCTTCAGAACTCTCATTAGGTTTCATCTTGGAAAAAAATACATTAATGAGAAAAAACGTCAATATTTTCATCAATATTCCTTTGATTCTGTCGTTAAAAATCCACGATCAGGGTGAGAAAACGTTGACTACTATTGCAGATAATATATATATATATATATATACTCAAATTTGGAAAGAGAAACATCTGAATTTGTCCAAAATATTCTGGAATGTTCAAAATTTTCTAAAAATACAGATTACATCTGTATGACAGGCAGGTCTGCGAGAAAAAAAACAACACAACACAAATGCATGCGTGAAAGCAGCAGACAACACCAACCCCAGCAAGAATGGAATAGTCAATGTCAAGGTCGTCGACCGTCTCTACCATCATGGGTCCTCCACTGGCTTTGCGCTCCAGGTACATCTCTCGCATGTCGATGACTTTGTTCTCCAGCTTCTCCAGGGACCAGATTTGAGAGTTGCGGTTCTTGCGCTTCACAAGGATGGCCGGCTCGCTGACAAATGCTCCTCTCTGTAATTAATACAGGAAATTAAAATTTAAAAAAAAAATGGTTTCTTTCTTTCCTTTATTTGTGTAATGTAAATGTTGCTGCTCGAAACTCGAAGAAATAAATAACAATGTGAAATTGAATGTAAGCTTTAATTTAATATACAAAAACAGCTGAAATGGACATTTCAGGTTTCCCCCTTATCACCAAAACAGGATGAATGAAACATTACAGACGAATGAGATAATGTGGTAGTGGCATTGTCAAGATGAATAAACAAATTCATAAATAAAATAAATTCATCTTAACACCTCCGTTACCACATTATCTCATTCGTCTGTAGTGTTTTGTTGATAAAGGGGAAACCTGAAACGTCCATTTCATCTGTTTTTGTATATATTAAATTGAAGCTTACATTCAATTTCACATTGTTATTTATTTCTTTGTGTGACGGCAATGGGGATGTATTGATGTGAACATCTTTACAGGTCTCGACAAAAGAGACCACTTATGGGTTTGATTTTAAAGTATGGTTATGGACAATGTTTTTGGCATTGGTTTGAGAGTATTTCCATTAAAACAATGAGCCCATAAAACAATTTTGGTTATTAGACCTGAAAATAAGAACACATCGGGAAGTATACATAGGAGTGATTATTAGAATTAGCAAAGAATAAAAACAATTAAAATAAATTAAAAAATAAAATTCCCTTTATTCATTCTGTAGGGGAAATTTGTCTCAAGGGAAGACTGGAATAACCCAGGCATGAGCCGTAGTGCAGCGCCGCAAATTGAGCTAGGGTGAGGTGACTTGCTCAAGGCCACACAGCGCATAGGTGGGTGATCGAATTCAGTTCCTTTTGGGTACGAAGCAAAGACCATACTGCTGTGCCCTAGAAAGCAGGGAGTTGCATACCATATTCCATTTGCAAAATTTTTTGGGTAGGTAGAACATTTCGGGGGGGGGGGGGGGGGGGGGGGGAAATCCTGAATGTTGTAAGGAGAGAGTGTTAAAATAGAAAAGTAGAAAACGGTAGGGGCTGCCAGAAGCTGGTGATTGTGAAAATACTAACGAAAGAGTGAAAATGGAAGTGCTTTGTATGGGAACAAAATGAAGCCCTTCCATTTTCACTCTTTCGTTAGTGTTAAAATAGAGTGAATTTGGCAAGAGCATTGACATACCCGTCTATTGGGAGATAGGTTGGATGCAGGTATCTGTAGAGTGACGTGGAACTCTGTCTGTTTCCCCATCTCTTGGGCAAGGATGTTGGCCTCTCTTACGATGGAGTTGGCTTTGACCACTTCCTCTCGGAGTTTGGCCAGTGACTGTTTGAACATTGTCTCTCTGGATAAGAGAAGAACACACACAACATAAAAGATTATAATAATAATAACAACAACAACAACAATAATAATAATAACAACAAGAACAACAACAACAATAATAATAATAATAATAATAATAATAATAATAATAATAATAATAATAATAATAATAATAATAATAATAATAATAATAATAATAATAATAATAATAATAATATAATAAATAATAATCATTGTTATTATTATTATCATCAACATTATTCATATTATTATTATTATTATTATTATTATTATTATTATTATTATTATTATTATTATTATTATTATTATTATTATTATTATTATTATTATTATTATTATTATCATCATTATTAAATGCACAAGACAATTGGGAGGAGCGACATTTAAATGATTTATTACACAAGATTTACAAAGATGGGCACAGTGTGTGTGTTTGTGTGTGTCCTTTGCATCCGATGGACTTGAACTTGAAATTCAACTATCTACCACAATACAGATCTTTTTCATTCTCTTTTGATTTACAACGCAGTTACAATTATTAACCAGTAGATTTTTGACCAATCAAAACATGGAATTTGTGACACACCCTCACATGTGCTCGGACAAACTTAGTTGGTTGTTTATAAATAGTAACCTGAATGAAATTGACCTCTCTCTGATCATTGTTATCGGGGGTTTTATTTTTACCGCCAAATGGGTGACTAGTTATCACATGATTTTACTCTATCAGATTATGACCGTTTTAAATTTAAACATAGTTTTCTGTGTTAGTTCTATCTATTGATCAAGCGGTAGAACAGTGAGTATTTTAATTAAACGCATACCATCGATAGTTAAAACCTGTGTAGTTTGCTGAACTACCAAACACGGCCATTGTTTACATTATGATGATTGTCCGAGAGGCGTGGCTATCTACCTGCCTATTGGTTTACAGTAGAAAATATTCACTCATTTATTCAACCATTACTTGGAATCAAGCGATAATGATATTTCCATGATGTTGTTTATTCTGTCTTCAAGACTATCCTCTGTTAGATAGTTTTCCGTGATTAACTCACTCAATCCTAGAGAGTTTTGCTACTTTTCAAAGTTGGGGAAAAAAATGTATTAAAAATAAGCATGTACATACATAGCTTTATTCAACTATAATTAACATACAAAAACTAAAAACATTAACTTTGGTACTACGCCTATAATTTGTCTCAGAAAAATGTAATTGATAGGCATGGGGTAAAAGTAACCTGGGTAAACTACGGATATAGTCGGTGTTAGTGTTAGGGTTGAGTGAGTTAAGATTTACCAAAAGTAGTTCTTCAGAGCCAAAGGCCCATGGTGTCGGGAGTTTATCCCCGTTTCTACAGTGTTGAACGGACAATAGCAATTTCTTGCTACCCTTTGGATAGGATGCTAGTCTATTGCAAAGTACTTTTTGCCAGATCTATCAGACCCAGCTACCCAATCACAGCTGGGTGGACAGATGGGGTCGGGTCAGGAAAAAAAAAATCTTGACTGTACCCGGGATCGATCTAGGTCCCTTTGCTTGTGAAGCAAGTGCTCTACCAAATGAGCTAACGTACCCCCGTTTTAACAAACATTTCATAAATCCTTGACTTCCTGTCAAAGACCAGGCGTCGGCTTGTAGGGTATAATATAAAAGAATTACCTTTCTTGAGCCCATTGCTGGTATTTCTTCTGTATAGAATTCTGTGACGAGGTGGGCGTGAGTTTTGAGGCGTCAAAAAGCTGAAGTGGGAAGGAAGGGGTGCCGGGGGACATCAGCTGGTTCTTCAACATCTGCATCTGTCTCTCATACATCTGCCTCTGTTTCTCTAGGGCCTCTGGGGATGGCAGTGTAATTCGTGTACTTTTCAAAAATAATTTTAAGAAAATAAAATTCCCTTTATTCATCCCATAGGGGAAATAATTTGTCTCTAGGGTCTATCCCAAGGGAAGTCTGGAATAACCCAGGCATCATCCGCAGGGGGAGATAAAGGGATAATCAAAGTGACGAAATTTGCATAAGTAATAAAAAGAAGAATCAACGCACTTCTACTTCCAAGAAAAAAAAATCCAAAAACAAAATTTAAAAAAAAAAAACAAAAAAAACATAGATACTCTTCGTTAATGCAATTAATAAATAAATGGAAATAAATAAACAAATAAATGCCAACAACAAAAAAATAAACACAAAAATTTTTAAAAAACAAATGAAAAAAACCCCCAAAACAACCCACCAAAACCAAGAGACAGACAGACAAACAAATAAGAAGAGTGGAGGAGGGTACTTTTTTTTTTTTCTTTTCAAAATTGATAATTACATTTAGATTGTAAAGTGCCCAGAGCTTGTGTTTTACACGAGAATGAGCGCTGTATAAATGTGTATTATTATTATTATTATTATTATTATTATTATTATTATTATTATTATTATTATTATTATTATTATTATTATTATTATTATTATTACCTTGTTTATCTTCCTCGTGTTGTTTTTCTATAGCTCCAATGGCCTCCTGTATGGGGTCATTGCCAAACTCGTTCTCCATCAGTTCTTGCTGGGCAAAGTCATAGTCGATCTTTTGTTCGGGCTCGGAGTTGCTGGGGCCTGGAATGGAAGGATTGATGGATGGGTGGATGGATTGGTGATTGGATGGTTGAGTGGGTGAATGGATGGATTGATGACTGTATGGATGGATGGACGAGTGGATGGATGGACGAGTGGATGGATGGATTGATGACTGTATGGATGGATGGATGAGTGGATGGATGACTGTATGGATGGATGGATGAGTGGATGGATGGATGGATTGATGAATGGATGAATGAATGGATGGATTGATGATTGGATGGATGAGTGGGTGAATGGATGGATTAATCACTGGATGGATGGAGTGATGGATGGATGGATGGATGAATGAATGGATGAATGGTGGATTGATGGATGGATGGGTAGATGGGTGGGTTGATGTATGCGTGTGATGGGGTGGGTAGGTGAATGGATACATGGATGAATGTTGGACAGGTGCGTTGATGGATGGATGGATGAATAACAGGACCCTTTGATAAATCTTACATATAAGGCACACACATACATACACAGTGCACACACACACACACACACACAAACACACACACACACATAGTACTTACTGTTGGCCAATTTAGGACAGTTCAGCCTAAAGAAGTGATTGTTCCCCCATAAAATTCTGCCTCCGTGCCTGACACACACACACACACACACACACACACACACATACACAGTACACACACACACACACACACACACATACACAGTACACACACACACACACACACACACACAGAGTACTTACTGTTGGCCAATTTAGGACAGTTCAGCCTAAAGAAGTGATTGTTCCCCCATAAAATTCTGTCTCCGTGCCTGACCCGTTTCTTTTCTCTGATGACCGATCCGTTGATGCAGGTTCTGAAAGAATGAACAAGAAATTTTTTTTATTGTAGATTGAAAACAATATTCATAAAAATATCTCGCAACCCAAAGAGAAAGACGAACTGAACACTTGTTTCCTAACAGTTATATTGTGAACATATAATATATATAATATATTTCCTTGGATTTACCTTGCTCAATGCGCTTCAAAATGTTTCATTTATTCCACCCCCCCCCCTCCCCCGCCAACCGGGCAGGCCATATGGAACGACATTTCCATTTTTTGGGAATCAATTCGGAATCCCCCCCCCCCCCCTTTTACGTGTTCAGTAATGAACAAATATGAATATAACAATCTCCAAATAAGGGGGGGGGGGGGGTAATAAATCGGGAACATTACAGGCTCAAAAAAAGCAAAAAAAACAAACAAAAACAAAAACAAACCCTTCTTCGGCCAATCACTAATTCGAGTTCGTAATAATTGACGAATTGAGATGCCAAATCTATACTTTTCTGGATTTTAAATGATGAAGGAATGTTTTTTTTTTATTACAGACTGAAGATAGGGTTTGGGTTTTGAGCCCGATACGTTAGGTGTTCGCATATTTTTTTTTTTTTTTTTTTTTTTTTTGTAAATTTTTATTTCTATCTTTTTAATGTTTTTTTTTTTTTTTTTTTTTTTTTTGGGGGGGGGGGGGGGGTGGTTCAAGCAAGCTGCTGTATTCTGTTTTGTTCATTATTGAATATAGAGGAAAAGAATCCAAATTTGGTTCCCATAAAATTATTAGGTAAAAGCTTTGGTGCTAAATCAACCATTAATAGTCATTAGAACACACAGAGGATACAATCAGATACTAAGAACCAAAGCCAAATAGGTGATGTATGTTATGTCATGTACGCTGTTCAGGGGTGACGGTGTATTGACGGACATGATAAGGGCTGTTTTATGATATTGAAATGTATGGTATATTATAATCACTTAGACGGTGTCTCGATGCTCTTGTTGTTGGTTTTTTTTGTTGTTGATGATGATGATGATGATGATGATGATGATGATGATGATGATGATGATACTTTTGTTATTGTTGTAGTCGATGTATGTACGCAGTTTAAGGGGGACGGAGCGGACGGAGTATTGACGGAGTTTACAATGGCTGTTTCAATATATTGCAATGTATGGTATATTATTATCACTTTGACGGTGTCTCGATGCTGTTGTATTTTTGTTTGTTTGGTTTATTTTGTTTTGTTGTTGTTGTTGATGTTGTTGATGATGATGATGATGATGATGATGATGATGATGATGATGATTTGGTTGTTGTTATTATTGTTGTTGGTGTTGTTATCGTGTGTTGTGTTCGTGTTGTTTTTGTTGTTGTTGTAGGTATCGTTGTTATTCGTGTTGTTTTTGTTGCTGTAGTTGGTGATAATGATGCTGCTGATGCTGATGATGATGATGATGATGATGATGATGATGACGTTGTTTCTAATGATAATTGTGGCAATAAAGATAAATATACAATAAATACAATAATCATGATGGCATGAGAACATACAAAATAGCTACATACCAAAACAACACACACACATTAATTAAAAAGGAAACACACCCCTAGTCCTAAACCTATAGTACATACACTCCACTAGATTTAATGAATGTGCTAGACTAGATAGCCAGGCATCTGCTTATCTTAGTAGGTATTAACATGACACCACCAGAGTTGCCGATTTGGCCATTTAATGCCAATGTTTTTAAAATGGGCGGTGTGTTTTGTTTTGTTGTTTTTTCTTCCATTGTTTTGTTTTTCTGTCTATCTTTCTTTATCAATTTTTTAAACCAGTTGGCATCGGATATTGGGTCAGGCATTTTGACACCCCCCCCCTCCTCCCCTTCCATCTGATCACACAATTTCACCTATTTTATAGATGAATTAACACTGGTTTCACTAAACATACAAAAGTTCACCCTTAAAATGGCAATATGTGGTAAAATCAAAACAAAAATCAATAGCAGCGGGACTTAAAAAATAATAATATAAATAAAAATATAAATAATGATATAATAGTTTTATTTTTTATTTTGCACATGTTAGCAGAAAAAAAAGCGAACATGCCTGGAAAAGTTAAGATATTTTAGAAGACCATGTGACAAATTCTCTGTGACATATTTGGCATGTTTTGTTAAATCAATCTGGCAACCCGGGACACCACAGCACTGGTGTGACGAGATTGGGGCCCCAGACAACATCATTAATTACAGTACAGTCCCCCCCCCCCCCCCCCAACCCTATGTAAGTCACAACGACAACACCCCCCCCCCCCCCCCCCCACACACACACACACACAACACAACACACGGACGAGCCATTCCCTTCCAATTTTGTTTGGGTTGCCAAAGGCTAATTAATTGGAAAGCATTTGAAACCATGTCTAAGTCTCAATAGCGACACCATTTCAACTGAACGCATGAATTGTTTTAAAAATAGATCACATCAAAAATCAACAACATCCATTTGATAATTGATGCTGTGCGTTTAAGTAAAATACGCAATATAACATAATCTGTCCGTTGGATAAAAAGAACAAACACACACAACAATGTGTAACCATTAACTTTTATATCTGGTCTGTTAGAACGAGTTTAGTGAGAACTAATCACTTAACTGATGGTAAAACAAACAATAATAAAGTCCCCAAAGCCCAGAGTGATGCCAGCTTCATTCAACCCATAATATGTTACAGTGAATGACAAAAACAATCGGATGGTGAAAAGGTTTGAACTGAGATATTGTCAAGTTTAGTTAGAAGGTCAATTGGATTTAGTAGTCTGATGTCACGCGCCCGGCAACGGCGGCCATCTTGGTTCTAAACAAAGAAAATCTTTACTTTTTATTCTTCATGCTGGCGAGAACTTTTCATTCCCTTTTCATATGCCTTGTGATCAGAATGTGTAAAAGTCAAAACATGATCAAATTGATGGTTTTTTTTTCCTCTGGATACGCTTTTAAGCTCGCCGGAGAAATATTTCATACGGCGTCCGCCATTGTTCCGATAGTTTAGAGCCAGTGTTACTAAGTTACCATACGTCATTAGGAAGGAAGTGACCGTACGACTATTGAATCCTATTGTTATCAAAAATGAGCTCATGACATAAATGATTAAATCAATCCTTTTTGTATATCTTCGGGAAATATTAAAGCTTAATTTCACTTCTAAATATTTTTTTTTACAGCTAGTCAAGTTGAAAAAGTATGAAATTTGAGAAAAGTTGCTGGCTACCTTTCTCATACATCTGACCATAACTTCATGAAAAATCACCCGATTTACTTCATATAAAGATTAAAATACTCTGGGGAGCATATTCTATTCTTTCAGAAAATGCAAAAGAATGCAAATCCAAAATAATTTTCACCTTCCGACTGATTATGTCATACACTAACACATGACATAATAATAATATATGTTCGATTGATAGTCTCTAGTCTACCAGATGGAAACATAAATTATTCGCAAAGAAAGAAATGGTTTTTGCTCACTTCAAAGTCAAACCTTACGGCAAACCCGAAACACTCTGGGAAGGTGGGGTACAAGCGTCGCTTTCGTTAACGTATATCCTGACACAAGGACTTATATTTTGATATCATTTTTAGGCGTGCGTCGGTCGCCTACCGTTGCCATCGTTAACTTCCAGCCTGACACTTAGACGATGGCTGCGGTTGGAGTGAGTCTAGTGAGAACTAATCATTCAACTGATGGTAAATTAAAAAACAAACAAACTAATAACAAAGTCCCCAAAGCCCGAGGTGATACCAGTTTCAATCAACCTGTAATATAGATAGTTCGAAGTTGACGTCACTCAGGTCTTTGTTATTATTATTATTTTTTTTTGCCATCCGCGTTTATGAGTAATTCTCACTAAACTGTATTAACCTGACTATAAACGATCATTGTTACACAAAGTATTGTGTGTTGGTCCGTTATACTTCCGATGGCAAAGTTGTGAACTCCTAAGCCAAGCGCATACTATCTATTGATATAACAATGCTTGGTTGATAAGTCTCTAGTCTACCAGATGGAAACATAAATTATTCACAAAGAAAGAGATGGTTTTTGCTCACTTCAAAGTCAAACTTTACGGGAAACCCGAAACCCTCAAGAATATCTGGGAATGT
Source organism: Berghia stephanieae (assembly GCF_034508935.2). Lineage (NCBI taxonomy): Eukaryota > Metazoa > Mollusca > Gastropoda > Nudibranchia > Aeolidiidae > Berghia > Berghia stephanieae. The sequence continues at coordinate 15,640,131 of NC_088370.1, forward strand.
AGGGTGGTACAAGCGTAGCCTTCGTTAATGTAGGCTATGCTATATCCTAACACAAGGACTTATATTTTGACATCATTTTTAGGCATGCGTCGCCATCGTTAACTTATAGATAGTTCGAAGATGACGTCAATCAGGTCTTTGTTATTGTTTTTTGCCATCCGCGTTTATGAGTAATGCTCACTGAACTGTATTAACCTGACTATAAACGTTCATGGATACACACAGTTTTGTGTGTTGGTCCGTTATACTTCCGGATGGCAATGTTATGAGCTTCTTAGCCAAGCTCATACTATCTATAGCCAGGTCGCTCTCGAAAGGTCGTGACAATACGGTTCCCAAATCCTCGGAAGTTTGCATGTAACTAGTCCTTCGGAGGATAACTATTTTAGTAGCAGGATGTATAGACAAATTCTAAGGATTGCTGGACGTAAAAGAGCGAGGATTGATGATCGTTGTTGACGACTAGCATAATATATATCAATTTAGACAAGAAAATAAGATACCATCACTTTGAAACTAGAAGACCAATTACACAAGGCATGTATCCAGTCCTACGAAGAGCGGTTTTAACCTTCGACTGAAATTGGAAAGTTTTTTGGTGTTTTTTTAATTTTTTTTTTTTTTTTGGACAGCACAATGTTGGTCCCTTTTCACTTGAAATAATTTGGATGTTGGCACCAGTGAAGAAAAGACCAGAGGGCGAAGGCAGTGTGTGTGTGTGTGTGTGTGGGGGGGGGGGGGGTGAGATAGAGAATAGATTGCATACCCAACACTCAAGACTTGCGATAGCCTAAGGTCTTAAGCCTTACATATTCTGAACAGACCTTAATTAGTGAAGCCCGCACGCTAACAGATTAACACGTGACGACAATAACATAATAGATAACGTCTAATACATAATAATAATAATAATATAACAATGCAGAAAAGTCAGAGGCAACCGATGTAGTACATTATTAGTAACTAGTAACTCGCCTCCGGATCGAGAGCTCGCAGTTCGCTTCCCAATAGATAGAATGCGCTTGGCCAAGGAGTTCACAACATTGCCATCCGGAAGTATAACGGACCAACACACAACTCACAAACGCGGATGGCAAAAACAATAACAAAGGCCTGAGTGACGTCATCTTCGAACTATCTATAGAGACAATGCAATGCGAATTCCTTTTTGTTGTTGTTCTCGTGGTTCTTGTTGTTGTGACCACGAACACGAAGTGATCTTTTAATCTCTCTCTCTCTCTCTCTCTCTCTCTCCCTCCCTCTCTCTCTCTCTCTCTCCCCCCTCTCCCTCTCTTTTTGTTTTAAATACCAATTACTCTCTATTCTGTTTTCATCTTCTAATGTATGTATATATATATATATCGCAATATCCATAATATGTGTTCAAAGCGATTTTCAAGGGGTACAAAGCATGCAGCACTACAGCATATTATGTGATCAATCGACATAATAACCGGATGAAATCAGTGGGCGGGTCACCTATAATATCTATATTGGACAACGTGGCACACACAGCACAGCGGTATGGCCTTTATTTTCTACACTAAAGATGCGGCTATGTGGTCTCGTGGTATGACACTCGCTTTCGGATCGGAAGGTCCTGGGTTCGAGCCTCGCGCTCGGCGCATAGTTGAGTCCTTGGAAAAGGCTCTTTACTCACAATCTCTCACCGTATTCAGGTGTAAAATGAGTACCTGGCCGTTAACAGCGTAGTCTTTGTCCGAAAAATTGTAATCTCGCCTAACAGGCGTTATGTCCAGTCCTACATGTTAAATGTTGCTGTTGACCAGGGACCCCCTGTAAAGCACTTTGAGCACGTTTAATGGATATTGCTCTATATAAAAGCTAAATTAAAATTATTATTTTTTAAAGATACCGGGATAGTGATCCCAGTTTTCCTCTTGAAATAGACCCTAAAGACAAATTTCGTCTTGGGGAATGAATGAAATGGATTTATTTTATTCCGTTGCCAATAGGATTCAATAGTCTGATGTCACGGCCGCCCAGCAACCAGCAGCTTGGTTCTAAACAAAGAAAATCGGTACTTTTATATTCTTCATGCTGGCTAGAACCATGTCACATGTCATGTGATCAGAATGTATAAAAGTCAAAACATGATCAGATTTATAATGTTTTTCTCCTCTGGATACACTTTTATATGTTCGTCGGAGAAGTATTTCATAAAGGCGTCCGCCATTGTTCCGATAGTTTATAACCAGTTACGAAGTTACTATTCGTTACTACGAGGGAAGTGACGTCACGACTATTTGAAGCCTATTCAGGAGACAAAAATTTACTGAACGTTTCCAAAAACACATAGACGAACATCTTTCTGAGAGCTGAACTCCAATGAAAAGACTTTATATATTTGCTTTTTTATTTTCAGTTTAGCGGGTGATTGGAAAACATACTGAGGGTTTATAACTGAATTCCATAAATATACGGGGAAAAGTTGGCGACCTTGTTTATTTTACTATGTCCGAACATTGTGATAAATACTCATATTATTATGGACAGTATGCGCTTGGCTAAGAAGCTCATAACATTGCCATCCGGAAGTATAACGGACCAACACACAAAACTGTGTGTATCTATGAACGTTTATAGTCAGGTTAATACAGTTCAGTGAGCATTACTCATAAACGCGGATGGCAAAAAACAATAACAAAGACCTTAGTGACGTCATCTTCGAACTATCTATATTGAGGGGCTGACCGTGGCCTTCGAAGACTAACAGCCTGACACAAGGACGTACTTTTAAAAATCTTTTTAGGTCAGTGTCAGGCTGTATATAGTATGCGCTTGGCTGAGAAGTTCACAACATTGCCATCCGGAAGTATAACGGACCAACAACAAAAAAAAAAAAAAAAACGATGTGTAACTATGAACGTTTATAATCTGGTTAACACAGTTTAGTGAGAATTACTCACAAACGCGGATGGCAAAAAAACCCCCAAAAAACAATAACAAAGACCTGAGTGACGTCAACTTCAATCTATCTATAAGTTTACGAATGTTCCGGGTTGACCGAGATTATGTTGTTAATAACATGTTCTTCATGTAGCTTTACCCTCACCATACCAACTATAGATAGAATGCGCTTGGCCAAGGAGTTCACAACATTGCCATCCGGAAGTATAACGGACCAACACACGAACTCTGTGTAACCATGAACTTTTATAGTCTGGTTAATACAGTTTAGTGAGAACAACTCACAAACGCGGATGGCAAAAACAATAACAAAGGCCTGAGTGACGTCATCTGCATACTATCGAGAGGAAAATCGTCACATTCGTGACGATACAACCAACATTTTTCTTATTCAAATTTTTTTCTGCATACATCATAAAATTTAAAGAAAATGAACAGTGTGTTGTAGAGCATGTTTTTCTAAAGAAATTTTATGTATGACAAGAACCTTACTGCTATTGAGTTTTTGAGTGATAAAAAATCTTTTTTTTTTCTTGTGTTAGTTGGGTGTGAAGTTTTGGGGAAAATCCGGGAAATGGCCGGTAAAGAGAGACTTAAGCAGCCCAACTTATGTATCTATCAGGGGATATAACCCGACAAACTAATTACATTGAAATAAGTAAATTCAATTGCGTCCCTTTGCTAAATGGCCGTTGGCGTCAGTGAAGGAAAAGAACAGAGGGTGAGGAGAGGGTGTGTGTGTGTGTGTGTGTGTGTGTGTGTGTGTGTGTGTGTGCGCGCGCGTGGGGGGGGGGGGGGGGGGGGGGGGGGGGAGGTGGGAGATAAAGAATAGATTGCATACTTAAGACATGCGATAGCCTTAGGTTTGGTCTTTGATCTATTTATTTATCTATTTATTTATTTATCTATTTATCTATATATTTATTTATTTAGTTAGTTATTCTGTTATGTATTTACTTGTTTATGAAACTTTACATACGATGATATGTTCATTTTATGTTTTATTGATAACTTTATATTCGTATTTATTTATTTAAATATATGTCTTCATTATCTTCTTTCTCTCTCTCTCTCTCTCTCTCTCTCTCTCTCTCTCTCTCTCCCTCTCTCTCTCCCTCCTCTCCTCTCTCTCTCTCTCTCTCTCCTCTCTCTCTCTCCTCCCTCTCCTCCTCTTCCCTCCTCTCTCTCTCTCCTCTCTCTCTCTCTCCTCTCTCCCTCTCTCTCTCTCCTCTCTCTCTCTCTCTCTCTCTCTCTCTCTCCCTCTCTCTCTCTCTCTCTCTCTTTTTAATTTTTTTTTTTTTGATCTTTGACCATTGAAATAACATTTTTTCCGCTAGTGGTATAACTCTCGCTTTCGGATCGGTAGATCCTGGGTTCGAGCCTCGCTCGGCGCATAGTTGAATCCTTGGAAAAGACTTTTTACTCACATTCTCTAACCGTACTCAGGTGTAAAAATGGGTACCAGGCCGTTAACAGCGTTGTCTTTGTCCGAAAAAAATTTATAATATCGCCTAACAGGCGTCATGTCCCGTCATACATGTTAAGTGTTGATGTTGGCCAGGGACCCCTTGTAAAGCGCTTTGAGCATGCTTATATTATTATTATTACTATTACTATTATTATGCCTTTTCCGCCACGACATCATAAGATATCGTCGCCTAGGCATTCCACGAAAGAATATTAGACAATTCATCAAACAAGATGTCTGATGTCAACAGGAATCACCCATGTTGTCCAAGTGAGCAAATTGAGGGTTAATAATCTTGCTCAAGGGAAAAAAAAACGAAAGTGCCTGAAGCCGGGCTCGAACCCGGGTCCTTCCGGGTCCCAGTGCAATGCCTTAACCACTCGGCCACTTCGTCCCCCCCCCCCCCTTGAGCATGCTTAGTGGATATTAATTGCGCTATATAAAAGCTCAATTAATTATAACATCTTACTTTGCTCCATCCAACGGCGTGACGTAGACATCCGAGTTGGAGTCCATCTCCACCACCGCGTGCTCGGGCTGGATCCCCAGACCACTGAGCTGTATGTCCTGTTGTTGTGGGGCATTGGGGCGGCCTACCAAGGTGTGCTCCTGGAATTAAAAAGATGGATGGATGGAAATTCAGGTTTAGTTATAGTTATATTATGCATGGTTTGCTGCTACGTTTTTAAGAAGAAAAAAAATATTGTTAAAATAATAATAACGATGATGATGATGATGATGATGGTGACGATGATGATGATGATGATGATGGTGATGATGATGGTGACGATGATGATGATGAAGAAGAATATGGTGTGTGTATGCGTGTGTGTGTGTGTGTGATAGATAGAGAGAGAACAGAGAAATTGAGAGAGAGGGAGATAGATAGAAAGATAGATAGATAGATAGATAGATAGATAGATAGATAGATATATATATAGATAGATAGATAGATATACAGATATACATATATATATATATATATATATATATATATATATATATAAGAGAGAGAGAGAGAGAAGAGAGAGAGAGAGGGATGATAGATAGATAGATAGATAGATAGATAGATAGATAGATAGAAAGATAGATAGATAGATAGAGAGAGAGAGAGATAACGGTCATCAAGCCAGGATATACAATGGATAAACAAAATCACTGATGATATTGGGTTATATAACACAGCCCAGTATCATATGACGCGAGGCAGTACACCATGATTGGAGGTGAAACAAATATCATGTTATTGTATTCACTCTCTATCTCTCAATCAATCAAACAATCTCTTTCTTTCTATCTATCTATCTATCTATCTATCTATCTATCTATCTATCTATCTATCTATCTATCTATCTATCTATCTATTTATCTATCTAGCTATCTATCTATATCTTCTATCTATCAATCTATCTATATCCTATATATTTCTTTCTTTCTCTATCTGTCTGTCTATCTATCAATCAATCCATCTATCTATCTCTTTTTCCCATTCTCATTTATTGCTTGCAGAAAAGCATCTGACGGATATTATTAGACACTTACAGTTCAACCATTCAAGCCCGAATGTATTATATTCTCCCTCTTCCCCCCCCCCCCCCCCCTCTCTCTCTCTCTCTCTCTCTCTCTCTCTCTCTCTCTCTCTCATTTGCATGCTTGCATAAAAGCAACTGACTTAAAGGAGGTTTAAGGGTTAATCCACACCGGAGACCGACTCCGACGACCCGGCTTGGTATGGATAGGTCTAGCGGATCTTCTCTTTATTCTCAGTAATTTTGTCAGTGCCCGACGTCTTTATCCGGAGGACGGCAGTGTCGGGTCGTCGGAGCCAGTCTCCGTCCGTGTGGGTTAGCCCTTAGAGTTCAACCATTCAAGGCCGAATGCATTATATTTTCTCTCTCTCTCTCTCTCTCTCCTCTCTCCCCCTCTCTCTCTCTCTCCCCCCCCCCTCTCTCTCCCCCCCCTCTCTCTCTCTCTCTCTCTCTCTCTCTCTCATTTGCATGCTTGCACAAAAGCAACTGACGTAAAGGAGGTCTGAGAATCAGTTGATGACGCGTTCCGCCCTACCAGTCGGCCCAATGCATTCTCATCGCACAGTAATCCAATCACCATTACAGAACCTATGCATATATTATTAAACAGACCTGCCAACCTTTCACATTCCAAAAGTGGAATCAGAACGCCTAAAAATAGGAATTTAAGACCCCCCCCCCCCCCCCCAAAAAAAAAAAAGGAATTTGACCTTTTTAACACCCCCCCCCCTCTTCGCACTTTTTTTATTCTTACCATTATCATCATGTTTGAAAATCGGAATTTTAGAGACAACGGCGGAATAGTACAAAAAGGAAGAGTGTGAAAATAGGAATGATTCCGCCAAAAGCGGAACGGTTGGCAGGTATGTATTATATCAATCGAAATTCTAGAGCTACCATCTTGAATACGAGAAGAAATAGTCCTATTTGGGGTAATGCGAGTGATTGACACTAATTTAATAGGGCATAAAGTCGTGGCGTCACACTTACTACTCTTCCGG
>NC_088370.1:15655908-15660908 GCF_034508935.2 Berghia stephanieae
TAAAAAGTGGTTTCAAACCGTAGTAAATAACCAAGAACAAACAGGCAGAAGATTTACAGAAAAAAAATATCCCCTGTCAAAAATACAATCACAAACCAAAGAAGCAGGATAGGCTAGTAAAGAGAAGAAGAAACGACATCACTATCGGATCGTACACCCATGCGAACATCATAGGCCACTTTGAACCCTCCCCCAAAAAAAACAATAAAAAAAAAAAAAAAAAAAACAACAAACAAACAAACAAAAAACACACCAAAAAAAAAAAACATAACAAAAACAACAACAACAAAATAAAAGGATAAAAAAAAAAATAAACATATCTTTTTAAAAATTGGCCAGAAATCCCGTCCTTCAAATATCGATCGATTATAATCACCCTCATCTTGTCAAGACCTCTCAAACCTGGGACTTGAAGGAAGTATTTAAGGAGAATAGAGAGAAAGAAAGAAAGAGAGAGAGAGGGGGGGGGGTGCGTGCGAATATAAGTATTTTAATAAATAGAATATAATTATAGTACTTTGAAGTTAGAGCACACATACACACCATCACCACCAAAAAATAAAATTAAAATAAAAATAAAAAACAAAACAAACAAAAACATTTTCTTTAACATGAGAGATCAATTGAACAAGATCTCTTTAACCCCCCCCCCCCCCCCCCCATCCACCCTCATTCTCTCAACCACCTACATTCTCCCTGCTCTCATACCCAACAATCCAATCAGAATAGATACATCAACAAACAGCGCAGCCACCAACCCAATAATGTCCACCACCACCACCACCACCACCCCTTGGTCACTTATTCCCACTTCCCAGAGGTTTAACCAGGCCAGTGACCATTACGTGGCGTGTATCCTACATCAACCGTACATCACATCAATAAATGTCTACAGAGATTCCCTTGGTGGATTACGTATCTACTTCCGCTTGAGGGGAAAAGGGGGCGGGGGGGGGGGGGGGGGGGGGGGGGGGGGGGGGGGGGGGGGGGGGGGGGGGGGGGGGGGGGGGGGGGGGGGGGGGGGGGGGGGGGGGGGGGGGGGAGGTACGTTATCTGAGGCAATGTATTCGTTTGTTGTTGTTTTTTTTTTTCCTCTCTCTATGTCTAAATAAATAATTCTGCTTCTACTTCATTCTTTTATATCAAATCCCTAGGCGTCTCGGTCCTCTCTCTCCCTCTCTACCCCCCCCCCCCCCCCCCCCCACACCCAGACTCCACCCCTCTCTCTCTCCCTCTCTACCCCCACCCCCCTCCCCCAGCCACCACCTCTCTCTCTCTCTCCTCTCTCTCTCTCTCTCTCTCTCTCTCATCGTATCTATTAATGTTTATAGATTACCTATATGTTCCATATTGGGTACCCAATGCAACATTTCCCTCCTCCGTCTATATATACATCTTAGTTCTGCTTCATTCCTTTAATCAACTCTCTAGGCCCTTACGCATTCTCTCTCTCTCTCTCTCTCTCTCTCTCTCTCTCTCTCTCTCTCTCGTTTTCCTAGGTGGAATACCTACCTACTTCCGGTTAGGATACACATAAGAAGATGTGTGTGTTTTTTCTATATGTATGTACATATAAACAATCCTCTTTCTACGCCCATCTTTCGTATCAAATCCCTGGGCTCCTAGACACCTCCTCCTCCTACTCATATATATATATATATATATTATATATATATATATAATATATATATATATATATATATTATATATATATCTCTCGCTTTCCTAGGTGGAATACCTACCTACTTCCGGTTAGGATACACATAAGAAGATGTGTGTGTTTTTTCTATATGTATGTACATATAAACAATCCTCTTTCTACGCCCATCTTTCATATCAAATCCCTGGGCTCCTAGACACCTCCTCCTCCGACTCATCTCTCTCTCTCTCTCTCTTTCTCTCTCTCTCTCACTCTCAATTTCCTAAGTGGAATGCCGTAAATATAAACAATCCTTTTTCTACCTCCGTCTTTCATATCAAATCCCTGGGCTCCTAGACTCTTCTTCTTTCTCCCCCTTTCTCGTCATCACACCAATACACGTCTACTGAGAATCCCAGGGTGGATTACCTATCTACTCCCGATTAGGAAACACAAGAGAATGTGCCCCCCCCCCCCCCCACCTCTATGTTTGTCTATAAACAACAATCCTCGTTCTACTTCAATCATATCAAATCCCTGGGCTCCTCTGCTCCCCTCTCATCCCCCCCCTCTCTCTCTCTCTCTCTCTCTCTCTCTCTCTCTCTCTCTCTCTTTCTTTTTTTTTCTCTCTCTCTCTTTCTTTTTTTTCTCTCTCTTTCTTTTCTCTCTCTCTCTCTCTCTCTCTCTCTCTCTCCTCTCTCTCTCTCTCTCTCTCTCTCTCTCATCACACAATAAATTACGATGGAAATTCCTGGGTGAATGACCTACCTACCCCCCGATTATGATCAACAAGAAGATGGTGTTCTTTGTTTTCTTCCTCTCTATGTTTGTCAATAAACAGAAAATGAAATAAGTAGAAAAAATACCAGAGGACAACAGAGAATAATAAAAAATTTCGCGGCGACAGTGGCTCGATCCCCAAGACCTTACTGATACGACAACTCCACCTGGTCATGAGAAGGACACGATGCAGTCGACGCCATTCACCATGCACTCAAATAAAAAGTGGTTTCAAACCGTAGTGTCTATCCTGAGTCCCTCTGCCCCGACTTCTTGAGGTCATGGGTTCAAGACACACAAACTCCGCGAAGTTTGTTTACAAGCCAGCAGTAATGCTATGTTCTATGTTTGTGTTGAGAATAGAGCTTTAGACTGGTTTAAGTATAAACACAAAGAAAACAGAGGTGATGAGATTACTAAACACCAACACAGCATTTATCTCAGTAAATGGAGACAAGCTGAAGGACACGTATACAAATTAACATGTGGGTAGCAAGCATTGTTTCAACAACCTGGAGGAACAGATGAAGACAAAAAGGCAAGAATTGGAAAAAGTAAAACATGCATTTATCACCCTCCGACCTATATGGAAATCAACAAATCTATCACTGAAAAACAAATTCAGAATATACAACACTAACGTAAAAGCAGTCCTTATGTATGGCTCAGAAACAAGGAAAGTGACCAATGAATACTCTTTGTAAAAAATAATAATTCAAACCTTCACAAACAGATGTCTTCGAAACATACTCGGTGATAGATGGCCTGAGGAAATCAGTAATAAAGACTCGTGGTTAAAAGCTGGTCAAGAGGAAATTAGCAAACAAATCTCAACAAGAAAATGGAAATGGATTGGTCACGACACTTTCAGAAAACCAACAAAAGACATTAGGAGAGACATTAGGAGACAAGTTGTGGACTGGAACGATCAGGGAAAAGGGAAGGTTGGGAGGCCAAAGAAAACACGGAGAAGGTCATGTGAGGAATAGGTGAAGTTGGCTGGAGGATGTCCTGGGGAGAGATGATTATGAAGAAGACACAGAACAGAATACGGTAGAGATGTACTGTTGAAGCCCTGTGTTCCACAAGGAATGAAAAGGATTAGATGATAACAAAACAATCCCTTTCTCCCAAAAAGATGAAGCGGTTGGACAAATAGAGACCATAATATTCTCCCGTCTGTTCAGATTATCGATTTGATTGTTTTTGTTATTGGGTGAAAAAGAGTTCGACGTCCGAAGAGTTCCAATTTTATTATCCTTTCATTTTGGACAAAAAAATAGTGTTCAATATTTTTGACAATCGATGGACAGGGAGGGGGGTCCTGGCCCAGGAGTCTTTTAATTTGGTCGTTGACATATTTAACCGATACGAAAGGGTGAGTGGAGAGAGAGAGAGAGAGAGAGAGAGAGAGAGAGAGAGAGAGAGAGCGACAGGAGGGAGAGATAGAGCGAGATAGAGAGAGAAAGATAGATATATCGAGAGAGAGATAGAGAGAGATAGATAGATAGATAGATAGAGAGAGAGAGAGAGTGAGAGAGAGAGAGAGGGAGAGAGAAAGAGAGAGAGAGAGAGAGAGAGAGAGAGAGAGAGAGAGAAAGAATACTCTCAAGTTTCATTTTTTTGACAGTGAACGATTTCCAATTTCAAACTGAAAACAGAATTCCTTCCAGAGCACCAAAGCAATTAACCCGTTATAGTCCGTTCTCCAGAAAACCGACCAATCTGCCGTACTCTGGAAAAAACCCATATTTGAAAATTTGGCCAGAAAACTCGTCCTTCAAATATCGATCGATTTAAATGACCCTCATCTTGGCAAAAACTCTCAAACCTGGGACTTCGCGAAGTCCCAGGTTTGAGAGTTTTTGCCAAGATGAGGGTCATTTAAATCGATCGATATTTGAAGGACGAGTTTTCTGGCCAAATTTTCAAATATGGGGTTTTTCCAGAGTACTGCAGCAGTGTAGATATACAGGCCCGCCTACTTGGAAATCTAAAAATTCGTAATTTTCGGGAGATTAAAATTGTAGTTACTATAGTTAACTTTAAAAATCAACATTTTACCCTCAAAAGGATTAAATTACCCCCCCCCCCCCATCCCCCGCCAAAACCTTTAAATTATATAGTGTTGCATGGACTTCCGTTGTAGAATAAATTTTAATGACTCGGAGCTGCTGACGATTTTATGATGTCATTCTCTCACCGCATCCATGCGTAAAACGAGTAGCCTACCTCGTCGGTAACAGCGTTGAATGTATCGAAAAGAAATTGTAATAACGCCTCTATCTATTTTTACACCTGTCCATCTATTTGTCTGTTAATCTACAATCAATCTAGATACCTATCTTTCAATTTATCTCTCTGTTTATCTACTATCTATCTTATATCTACAATCCATCTATATCTATATCTCCATCTTCTCCATCTCCCGCATCCTCCTCCTATATCACCAACACCACCATCTCCTCCTATCATTCTCTACTCCCCCCCCCCCTCCTCCAAACTCGACCATCTTCTAACTTCCTACGCCTCCACCGCCTCCCTCTTAACCCCATCCCCCCCCCCCCCCTCGCCCCACCGC
>NC_088370.1:15665111-15670111 GCF_034508935.2 Berghia stephanieae
CCTCCACCGCCTCCCTCTTAAACCCATCCCCCCCCCCCCCCCCCCCCCCCCCCCCCCGCCCAACAAAATCCAAACCCATCCTCCCACTCCAATAAAACCAAGTGGACACGGCAGCCATTGCAAGCAAGCTTGTCTGGAGACGGCTCTTAAGGCACACTTCATCGGAAGTCCCGGGACGTGACTTTGCGATTATTCGGAAGTGGCAGCCCCCAAGATTCCCATTGTCTTGTCAGAAAGCTAAGCAGTATGTAAAATACTTCTACAACTACAAGTTTTTTTCTGCAGCATCTTTTCACTGTTAACCATGATAAAATATACATTATATCTAAACGATAATAAATGAACGCGCTTTCAGCATTATATATATATATATTATATATTATATATTATATATATATATATATATATATATATATATTTTTTTTTTTTTTTTTTTTTTTTTTTGGACAAGTTGAGGGTCACTTTAATCGATCAAAATTTGAAGAACGCGTAGACTATTTCTAACCAAAATTTTGAAAATGTTTTTATTATTATATTATTATTATTATTATTATTATTATTATTATTATTATTATTATTATTATTATATTATTATTATTATTATTATTATTATTATTATTTATTATTTAAAATGTTGTGTTTTTTGTTTGTTTGTTTGGTTGTTTTTTTTTCAGAGTGTGGCGGACTTCTGTTATAGACTGACAAACCTTCTGTTCTTAAATTGGACACACACACACACACACACACAAAATATCGATGAATGGATTTCTTCGGAGTGTCAAAATGAAGAATTCTTTTATTGGGACAAAATAAGGGTCATCAAAATTGAATCGAACGATATTCAATGTAAGTAAAATATCTTTTATGGCCAAATCTTCATTTTTTAAAAAGCGTTTTGGTCGTATTTCTCACAGTGTCCCATTGTTACTAAACAGGCCGTTTGGAATCTATAGATAATCGCCTTGATGATGCCTCCCCCCCCCCCCTCCCCCGCCCCCACCTTTGATAGTTAGATTAACCAGGGAAGGGGTAAATGGGGACAAATATAGACTTAGCACCCGGACAGACACGTGGAATGACAGACTGACAGATACACATACATAGGCAAGTAACGATACAGACAGAAAAAACAAACCCCAAACATACATACAAACAAACAAACGTATAACCCGATGGATACGACGAAGAAAGGCTACCATCTGAGGGACACCCTAATCAGACACACTATCCAGCAAACAGAGCAAGGCCTCAAACAAACAAACAAACAAACGTATAACCGATGGATACGACGAAGAAAGGCTACCATCTGAGGGACACCCTAATCAGACACACTATCCAGCAAACAGAGCAAGGATAATGATTGAGGAAAAACGTCCATCATTGCAAGAAATTGGTTTTTGGTCCTTCTCCCAAATAACCCATTTACTCCTTTGCCTTACTCTGACGAAAAAACAAAACACTTTTTTAAATATTTGGAAAGAAAACTCGTCCTTCGAATATCGTTAGATTAAAAAATGACCCTCATTTTGTCTAGGGGACTCTATTCTGCGACTTCTCTGAAGGCTTCCATGAAGTCTCAGGGTTGAGAGTTTTTGACAAGTTGAAGGCCACTTCAATCGATCGAAATTTGAGGAACGTGTAATTCTAACCAAAATTTTGAAAATGTGTTTTTTGTTTGTTTTTTTTTTTTTTGGGGGGGGGGGGGGGTGGGGGGGGGGGGGTTTCAGAGTGTGGCGGTCTTCTGTTGTTATACACTGCTGACAAAACTTCTGTTCTTAAATTGGGCACACACAAACAAATTGCATCAAATATCGATGAATTTAGATTACCTTAACCAGTCATAAAATTCTCAAACCGGGACTTCTTCGGAGTGTTAAAATGAAGAATTATTTTTTGGGGGACAAAATAAATGTCATCAAAATTTGAATCGAGCGATATTCAATTCAAGTAAAATATCTTTTATGGCCAAATCTTTTTTTTTTTAAAGGCGTTTTGATAGTTATAACACCAAACAAACAAACGAAAAAACAAACAAACAAACGTATAACCCATGGATACGACGAAGAAAGGCTACCATCTGAGGGACACCCTAATCAGACACACTATCCAGAAACAGAGCAAGCCTCAAACAAACAACAGACAAACGTATAACCCAATGGATACGACGAAGAAAGGCTACCATCTGAGGGACACCTTAATCAGACACACTATCCAGCAAACAGAGCAAGGCCTCAAACAAACAAACAAACAAAACGTATAACCCGATGGATACGACGAAGAAAGGCTACCATCTGAGGGACACCCTAATCAGACACACTATCCAGCAAACAGAGCAAGGATAATGATTAAGGAAAAACGTCCATCATTGCAAGAAATTGGTTTTTGGTCCTTCTCCAAATAACCCATTTACTCCTTTGCCTTACTCCGACAAATAAACAACACTTTTTTAAACATTTTGGCCAGAAAACCGTCCTTCGAATATTGATAGATTAAAAAATGACCCTCATTTTGTCAAGGGCGACTCTATTCTGCGACTTCTCTGAAGGCTTCCATGAAGTCTCAGGGTTGAGAGTTTTCTGACAAGTTGAAGGCCACTTTAATCGATCGAAATTTGAGGAACGTGTAATTCTAACCAAAATTTTGAAAATGTGTTTTTTGTTTTTTTTTTTTTTTTTTTTTTGGGGGGGGGGGGGGGGGGGGGGTTTCAGAGTGTGGCGGTCTTCTGTTGTTATACACTGCTGACAAAACTTCTGTTCTTAAATTGGGCACACACAAACAAATTGCATCAAATATCGATGAATTTAGATTACCTTAACCAGTCATAAAATTCTCAAACCCGGGACTTCTTCGGAGTGTTAAAATGAAGAATTATTTTTTGGGGGACAAAATAAATGTCATCAAAATTTGAATCGAGCGATATTCAATTCAAGTAAAATATCTTTTATGGCCAAATCTTTTTTTTTTAAAAGGCGTTTTGATAGTATAACACCAAACAAACAAACGAAAAAACAAACAAACAAACGTATAACCCAATGGATACGACGAAGAAAGGCTACCATCTGAGGGACACCCTAATCAGACACACTATCCAGCAAACAGAGCAAGGCCTCAAACAAACAAACAGACAAACGTATAACCCAATGGATACGACGAAGAAAGGCTACCATCTGAGGGACACCTTAATCAGACACACTATCCAGCAAACAGAGCAAGGCCTCAAACAAACAAACAAACAAACGTATAACCCAATGGATACGACGAAGAAAGGCTACCATCTGAGGGACACCCTAATCAGACACACTATCCAGCAAACAGAGCAAGGCCTCAAACAAACAAACAGACAAACGTATAACCCGATGGATACGACGAAGAAAGGCTACCATCTGAGGGACACCCTAATCAGACACACTATCCAGCAAACAGAGCAAGGCCTCAAACAAACAAACAAACAAACGTATAACCCGATGGATACGACGAAGAAAGGCTACCATCTGAGGGACACCCTAATAGACACACTATCCAGCAAACAGAGCAAGGATAATGATTAAGGAAAAACGTCCATCATTGCAAGAAATTGGTTTTTGGTCCTTCTCCCAAATAACCCATTTACTCCTTTGCCTTACTCTGACAAAAAAACAAAACACTTTTTTAAATATTTGGCCAGAAAACTCGTCCTTCGAATATCGATAGATTAAAAAATGACCCTCATTTTGTCTAGGGGACTCTATTCTGCGACTTCTCTGAAGGCTTCCATGAAGTCTCAGGGTTGAGAGTTTTTGACAAGTTGAAGGCCACTTCAATCGATCGAAATTTGAGGAACGTGTAATTCTAACCAAAATTTTGAAAATGTGTTTTTTGTTTGTTTTTTTTTTGGGGGGGGGGGGGGGGTTCAGAGTGTGGCGGTCTTCTGTTGTTATACACTGCTGACAAAACTTCTGTTCTTAAATTGGGCACACACAAACAAATTGAATCAAATATCGATGAATTTAGATTACCTTAACCAGTCATAAAATTCTCAAACCCGGGACTTCTTCGGAGTGTTAAAATGAAGAATTATTTTTTGGGGGACAAAATAAATGTCATCAAAATTTGAATCGAGCGATATTCAATTCAAGTAAAATATCTTTTATGGCCAAATCTTTTTTTTTTTAAAGGCGTTTTGATAGTATAACACCAAACAAACAAACGAAAAAACAAACAAACAAACGAAAAAACAAACAAACAAACGTATAACCCGATGGATACGACGAAGAAAGGCTACCATCTGAGGGATACCCTAATCAGACACACTATCCAGCAAACAGAGCAAGGCCTCAAACAAACAAACAAACAAACGTATAACCCGATGGATACGACGAAGAAAGGCTACCATCTGAGGGACACCCTAATCAGACACACTATCCAGCAAACAGAGCAAGGATAATGATTGAGGAAAAACGTCCATCATTGCAAGAAATTGGTTTTTGGTCCTTCTCCCAAATAACCCATTTACTCCTTTGCCTTACTCCGACAAATAAACAACACTTTTTAAAACATTTTGGCCAGAAAACCCGTCCTTCGAATATTGATAGATTAAAAAATGACCCTCATTTTGTCAAGGGCACTCTATTCTGCGACTTCTCTGAAGGCTTCCATGAAGTCTCAGGGTTGAGAGTTTCTGACAAGTTGAAGGCCACTTTAATCGATCGAAATTTGAGGAACGTGTAATTCTAACCAAAATTTTGAAAATGTGTTTTTTGTTTTTTTTTGTTTTTTTTTGGGGGGGTGGGGGGGGGGGGGGTTTCAGAGTGTGGCGGTCTTCTGTTGTTATACACTGCTGACAAAACTTCTGTTCTTAAATTGGGCACACACAAACAAATTGAATCAAATATCGATGAATTTAGATTACCTTAACCAGTCATAAAATTCTCAAACCCGGGACTTCTTCGGAGTGTTAAAATGAAGAATTATTTTTTGGGGGACAAAATAAATGTCATCAAAATTTGAATCGAGCGATATTC
>NC_088370.1:15675111-15677611 GCF_034508935.2 Berghia stephanieae
ATCGATTGGACTTACTTACTTACTTATCCGAACCAGCGACCACCTGAGCTCTAGCCCTTCGGTCTTGTGCCATGACGTAGAAGTTAGACGTCTTTTGTAGTTGTTCCAGGTGACTATAAAGTGTGTTACTGATGCTTGGATTTGGTGGGAGGAATGTGCATCTCAGATCTTCAAGAGGTTGACATTCAAGCAAGTGGTGTGTTACTGTTTCATTGGGGTGTTGACATAGGGGGCAGGAGGGGGATGTGTCTTTTGTAATTTTGCTTAAATGGTTGTTGAGCGGTATGTGTTGTGTTCTTAGTTGAAAGATGATGCTTTGCTGGTGTCTTCTGAGCTTATTTAGGCAATCAGTCTTTACAGGAGTGGTCATATGGGAAAACATACATCTACCCGTGGTGCTCATTGCCCAACTGTTCATCCATTCTTCTCTCTTATTTGTTTTGATTATTTGTTTCGCTGTGTCTAAGGATACTGGAAATGATGGTTGTAAAAGTGTTGATCCGAGTCTGGCTAGTCTGTCTGCATTGTCATTTCCTGGTATATTTGAATGTCCCGGTATCCACTGGAGAGATAAGTCTACTCTGTGTGTTGTAAGGAATTCATCTAGTTGAGATCTTAAACTATTGAACGTTGAGGAGAGTTTATCTAAATCGAGAGCTTGGAGAACCGATTTGGAGTCTGTGAAGATGACAGTGTTTTGAAGTTTTGAAGGGTTTAGCTGGAAAACAGAAGAGAGGTGTCGCAGTGAGGCTTCTATTGCAACTGCCTCTGCCTCGTAGTTTGAGCAGGAGCTTCCGCAAGAATTGTGGATTTTATCACAGGTTTTATCTGGGTATTCTACTACAAACCCATACCAGCATTTTTAGTTCCTTTGTGGGCAGATCCATCTGTGTAAACATGTATCCAGTTGTCTGGGTATTCTTGTATTGTCTTCATTGCTAATGTTTGTATATCTGATTTGTTTCTATTTCTTGTTGTTTCTTCTACGAGGTTAGTCTTTATTTTTGGAAGTTTTAGTTCGGCGTATGGAGGTTTTTGACTGATTAAAAAAGATTTTTCTCTGTTTTCTGGGAGTCTGTGTCTTTCATTCAAGTTGTTAGCAATGTGTAGCAGGGATTTTTGTTTTAATCTTGTTCTTGGTTTCCATTTCTCTGCCAGAATTCTGTTTGGATGGTTTTCCTCTTTTCGTTTGTATCTTTCAACCATTTCAAGCACTGCTGATTCTCTGCGAAGTCCAAGTGGTTCCACATTAGTATGTATTTCACATGCTGCTGTGGGTGTCGATCTCAGGGCACCGGAGATGAAGCGAAGGGCTTAAATCGATTGGACGAAGAACAGAAAACAATACGATACAATAAAATAAATTAATCTATAAATCGCCGACATCCACAATGTACTCGGAGAAAAAAGTAAAGTTAAAAATGAATAGAACAGCTTCTAAAAGAGAACCAAAATTGTTTACAAAAAAAGAAACAAAAGAGAGAAAAAAATTGAGCTTTATATAGCGCAATATCCATTACGCTTTACAAGGGGTCCCTGGTCAACAGCAACATTTAATATGTAGGACGGGACATGACGCCTGTTAGGCGATATTACAACTTTTCGGCCAAAGACAACGCTGTTAACGGCCGGGTACTCATTTTACACATGAGTACGATGAGAGAATGTGAGTAAAGAGCATTTTCCAAGGACTCAACTCTGCGCCGAGGAGAAAAAAAAAGAGGAAAGAAACAAACGAAAAAAAAACACACAAACAGACAAAACAAACACGGAACGTTTCGCAACATTTCGCGCTCAAAAACTGTCCTCAGTCAATAAATTTAACCCATGTAAAGAGTTAACGCAAACCGCTTTCCTAATTGATTCAAAAATACGTACACAATGAATCACATTTTCATTATACAGTAATCTCTTTTTAACGATTCACTTTGCAGTCACATCAATATCAAAAAGGGGAGATGACTGACGTTAATGACTTATAAAAACGTTTGGATGTATATTAATGAGATTAATGAATAACAAAGTCTTTAATCCTAGGAAAACACAAACACTACAGTGACCTTCGCTCAAAAAAAAAAAAAAAAAAACAGAAAGAAAAAACAAAATACACACACACACACATACACACACACACGCGCGTAGATAAAAATATTTGGAAGAGAAAACTCCGGTTGAGTACTCGCTTCACACGCTAAGGAACCGATATCGAGGGTTATGTCAAGATTGAGAGTGTTTGACAAGATAAATAAATAAATAAATAAATAAATAAATAAATAAATAAATAAAATCCCCTTTATTCATCCCACATGGGATATTTATCTCTAGAGTCTATTCCAAGGAAGACTGGAATAACCCAGGCGTCAGCCGCAGTGCAGTGACGCAAATCGAGCTAGGGCGAGGTGACTTGCTCAAGGCCACGCAGCGCACCGGCGGGTGATAGAACAAGGTACCTCCCGGGTACGAAGCAAAGACCGTACCGCTGAGCCACGCTACCTCCTCA
>NC_088370.1:15685111-15697611 GCF_034508935.2 Berghia stephanieae
ATGGCTGCCGTTGCTGGGCGACGTGACATCAGACTATTGAATCCAATTGAGAAAGGGTTTCACAACATTACTAGGTACAAATGGCCTCATGCTTCAACAGTCACGCGAACTCTTGACAGACTTGTTTCCATTATAACTCGACGACCCAAACTGTTTTGGCCTTTTCAAAAACAGGAAAAAAAAAATTTAAAAAAATTAAAAAAAAAAACAAAACCCAAAAAACAACAACAACAACAACAAAAACTCCCCTCTCCTTTAAAGTCTGTAATTACTTTTAAAATTTCCACTTTGAAGTTATAGATAGTATGCACTTGGCTAAGAAGTTCACAACATTGCCATCCGGAAGTGTAACTGACCAACACACAAAACTGTGTGTAACCATGACCGTTTATAGATAGTGTGCGCTTGGCTAAGAAACTCATAACATTGCCATCCGGAAGTATAACGGACCAACACACAAAACTGCGTGTAACCATGATTGTTTATAAGTCTCCTTAATACAGTTTCGTGAGAATTACTCATAAACGCGGATGGCAAAAAAACAAAAAACAAAAAAACAATAACAAAGGCCTGAGTGACGTCAACTTCGAACTATCAGTAGACTCAATAAAAAAAATGAAAAAGGAGAAAAGCACTTTTCAAGCTTTTGACCAATCCATCAACTAAGAACATCTACTTACTGAATCATGTCATCATTTAGTTAGCGACGAGACTAAACATCTAGATAGATACTTTATTGTCGTGTCAAGTTCCCTGTTTATTTATAAATATTTCGATTGATTCAAATTAAAATGACCGTCAACTTGGGGGGGGGGGGGGAGGAGGGGGGGGGGGAAAGAGAGGAGGGGTGAAGAGAGGAGGAGGGGGGGGGGGCAAATGAAAATTTAAAAAAGCCCTCTCAAAACCTAGACTTTAGTAGAAGTCTTTGGGATTTGGAATTCGTTACATACATGGAATTCGTTTGGTGGTCAATGTTAGTCTAGTGGACATGCGGACATACACCCGAGTACGGTGGGAGAATGTGAGTAAAGAGCCTTTATCCAAGGACTCAACTGCGAAGCGCCGAGCGGGGCTCCAACCCAGGACTTTCCGATCCGAAAGCTAGTGTCATACCACAAGACGGCATAATAGCCGTACAAAGAAAGTAGGCCGAAGAAAAGGGTTTAGGCCAAAATGTAAAGAGCAAAAAAAATATTAAAAAATCGTTTTGTCAGTGTAAGTTTGAATATATTTAATGGAGATGGGAATGGCAGAAAAGTTATTCAGATGGAAAGAGAAGAAAGACGATAAACAAAAGAAAATAATAAACCCGGGAACAAGAGAAAAGATGTCGCAATTTCAGGAAATCAGGAAATAGCGAGAGGAATGAAGTCGAAAAGGTTCAAAGAAAATCCGGCAAATAAAATAATGATGGCAATATAGACGATAATTGGCTCTTTGTGTTAGCTGGAACAGATCCGATGGGGCTGGGTGAATTGGGAGAAAAAGGAGATAGGAGAGAGAGAGAGAGAGAGAGAGAGAGAGAGAGAGAGAGAGAAAGAACACGGACGGATAGAAGGACGGGTGTAAAGAGAGTCGGATAGACAATCAGATATATAGACGGAAGGATGGCCTTATAATATATAGAATGAAGTTGACGTCACTCGGGTCTTTGTTATTGCTGAGAGAGAGAGAGAGAGAGAGTGATAGACAGAGAGACAGAGAGAGAGAGAGAGAGAGAGAGAGAGAGAACACGGACGGATAGAAGGACGGGTGTAAAGAGAGTCGGATAGACAATCAGATATACAGACGGAAGGATGGCCTTATAATATATAGAATGAATTTGACGTCACTCGGGTCTTTGTAATTGCTTTTTGCCATCCACGTTTATGAGTAATTCTCATTTAACTGTATTAACCAGACAATATATACGTTCAAGGTTACACAGAGATTTGTGTGTTGTTCCGTTATACTTCCAGATGGCAATGTTTTGCGATTCTTAGCCACGCGCATACTATCTATAAACGTGTAGATAGGCAGATAGAGGGACGGACGCACGGTCAAACTGACAGACACGGAGACAGACTTAAGACATGATGGCAATACAGAAGGTTCTTTGTGTAAGCTGATTTTTTTTGTTTGTTGCTTTAGGTCTCTTCCAACACAATTGAGGTTATATGAGAGACCGCTGAAACAAAAAAACAAGCAATCTAACAAAAATAGTACAAATGTAAATCAAAATCATAACCTTAAGATATCATAAGCTAAATTATAAATAACCAAGAACAAACAGGCAGAAGATTTACAGAAAAAAAAATATCCCCTGTCAAAAATACAATCACAAACCAAAGAAGCAGGATAGGCTAGTAAAGAGAAGAAGAAACGACATCACTATCGGATCGTACACCCATGCGAACATCATAGGTATATGATTCAAGGGTGATGCTCCCATCCAACCACCCGCTGTGTGTAAGCTGAAACAGTCGGGATCTGGCTAAAGTGCTTTGAGACAAAAAGCAGGTTAAGGGAGGGGGAGTGATAGACAACAGACGGACGGATAGACAATCAGATAATATACAGACGGAAGGATGGCCTTATAGTCATGTATATAGGCAAATAGAGGGACGGACGCACGGTCAGACTGACAGACATGGAGACAGACTTATGACATGATGGCAACACAGAAGTTTCTTTGTGTAAGCTGAAACAGTTGGGATCTGGCTAAAGTGCTTTGAGACAAAAAGCAGGTTAAGGGAGGGGGAGTGATAGACAACAGACGGACGGACAGATTGACAGTTGGACGAACTGACAGAAAGACGGACGTACAGACAGACAAATAGATAGACAGTTGGACGGACGTATAGGAGTACGGGTGTATAATAACCAGACGGATGGACAGTTGGACAAACGGAATGCTAGAGGTATGGACAGACAGAAAATTCATCAGACGGACGGACGGATAGAGAGTTGGACGGATGGATGGAAGGACGGAAGTACAAGCAGTTCGACTTCGGACAGACATAAAACAAACGTTTTTATTGAGGTTACTAATCTGTGTTACAAACAAAGGAAACGATTCTCTTATAACACCTGGACCTTGCCGATACAATTGTTTCGATGCCTTCCATCTCGTCAGTCGACAATTATCCGTAGTGACCATACACACACACACACACACACACACACACACACACACATATATATATATAAAGCAGTGGAGAGAGAAAAAGTGAGTGAATAATATTCATCACGGAATTGAAGTGTGTTCTGAAGAAAAAACAAAAACAAAACAAAACAAACAAAAAATAAATATAGATAAAATCAACACATTTTAACCAAATTTGGTAAGAAAACTCGTTCGAATATCGATCGATGAAAATGACCCTCGTCTTTTCAAATACTCTCAAACTTAAAAAATACTTTCTTGTGAAGTCCCAGGTTTGAGAGATTGTTTTTTTTTCCCGATAAGACGAAGGTCACTTTAATCGATAGATATAATTTGAAA
Organism: Berghia stephanieae; assembly: GCF_034508935.2. Classification (NCBI taxonomy): domain Eukaryota; kingdom Metazoa; phylum Mollusca; class Gastropoda; order Nudibranchia; family Aeolidiidae; genus Berghia; species Berghia stephanieae. The sequence goes on from NC_088370.1 coordinate 15,688,596, forward strand.
GAAATAGTTGTTATTTTTGGCCAAAATTTCAAAAACAAATATTTAGGGTCTTTTGTTTGTGTGTGTGAGTGTGTGTGTGTGTGTGTGTGTGTGTGTGTGTCCTCTGCTCCCCCCCCCCCCAACCCCCAGTACGGTTTTATTCAGACGACCCAGAGTGAAGACAAAAAACAGGAAGTCAGCGATTTCTCCGGTTCTTACATCCATTTCCGTCTGTGGCACTTGGCCATATTTAAAATAATCTCTCCGCGTCTTGAAATGATAGCTTCACTTCCGCTTGTTCTCTTGATATCGGCAACGAAATAGGAATTTAAAACGGCGTTCGAATTTCAATTTCATACGATGAGAAGTATTTGGGAGAGGGAGAGAGAGGGAGGGGGAGAGGGAGAGAGAGAGAGAGAGAGAGAGAGAGAGAGAGAGGGAGGGAGGGAGGAGAGTGAAAAGGGGGAGATATGTGGAAAACATGGATCTCTCTCTCTCTCTCTCTCTCTCTCTCTCTCTCTCTCTCTCTCACACACACACACACTCTCTCTCTCTCTATTATATATAATTATCGATCTGTCTATCTGGCTCTGATTTCACTTTTTCTGGTGTGTATGTGCGCGCGGGTATTTGTGTGTGTCTGTGTGTGAGAGTGTATATCCCTCCCCGTTCCTATAACAACAACAACAAAAACCAACAAAAAGAACCAATATCATTTTTTTTAATATTTTAATCACAAAAGTTTAAAAACACTCCAATAAGAACAAAGACGAATGTTCAACAATCAATTTGAAAATCAATACTCAAAACAACAACAACAAAACACAACAACAAACAAAACAACAAACACAAAAAACAACAAACAACAACAAAAAGGTCCATCAAACCCATACGCCCAAATTTTTTTTTTTTTTAATTCTCATGTTTTGACATTTCTACTCACTTCATTTTTGTTACCAACATAAGTCCTCTCATCCCTTTTCTGAATTAAAAATTCACCCCAAATAGCTTAAAAGGTTTCACGAATGTTTACAACAGAGAATGCAATTATCATATTATTATGTAAAATATTGTTAACTTCTTGATGACGCTCTATAAATAATTCATCACGAATAATCAATATTTAACCTCAATCGACAAAGTAGAACATAAAAAAAACAACAAAAAAAAAATAAATCAAACAAAAAAAAAAAAAAAAAATAAAAATACACGATGATAATAATATTAATTAATAATATAATTAATAATATAATAATAATAAAATAAGTAATAATAATTTATTAATTATATAATAATTTATATTAATATATAATATAATATAATAATAATAATATTAACTAATATTAATAATAATAAATATGTAAATAATATAATGATTGTTTGCATCTTGTATGGATGGTCCAAACTATAAGTTATTTGTATTTGATATTTTACTTCATCATTTTGATGATCAGATTTCAATATTTGTTCCTTGACATAGTTCTTCCATACTATTCAATTAATTTTTTTGCATGTTTTTTTTTTTTTTTTGGCATAGTTTACACCCACATATAAAATTGAACCACTAAACAAAAAAATAGATTATCAAACATCATGTTTTTTTTTGTGTTTATATATTATTTTTTTTTTTTTTTTGCATAGTTTCCCATCACTATTCAATTTTTTTTTTTTTGTGCATAGTTTCCCCATCACTATTCAATTTTTTTTTTGCATAGTTTCCCCATCACTATTCAATTTTTTTGTTTTTTGCATAGTTTCCCCATCACTATTCAATTTTTTTTTTTTTGCATAGTTTCCCCATCACATCATATTCAATTTTTTTTTTTTTTGCATAGTTTCCCATCACTATTCAATTTTTTTTTTTTTGCATAGTTTCCATCACTATTCAATTTTTTTTTTTTGCATAGTTTCCCCATCACTATTCAATTTTTTTTTTTTTGCATAGTTTCCCCATCACTATTCAATTTTTTTTTTTGCATAGTTTCCCATCACTATTCAATTTTTTTTGTTTTTTTGCATAGTTTCCCCATCACTATTCAATTTTTTTTTTTTGCATAGTTTCCCACACTATTCAATTTTTTTGCATAGTTCATACTATTTTTTTTTTTTTTTTTTTGCATAGTTCTCCCCATCACTATTCAATTTTTTTTTTTTTTGCATAGTTTCCCCATCACTATTCAATTTTTTTTTTTTGCATAGTTTCCCCATCACTATTCAATTTTTTTGTTTTTTTTTGCATAGTTTCCCCATCACTATTCAATTTTTTTTTTTTTTGCATAGTTTCCCCATCACTATTCAATTTTTTTGTTTTTTTGCATAGTTTCCCCATCACTATTCAATTTTTTTTTTTTTTGCATAGTTTCCCCATCACTATTCAATTTTTTTTTTTTTGCATAGTTTCCCCATCACTATTCAATTTTTTTTTTTTGCATAGTTTCCCCATCACTATTCAATTTTTTTTTTTGCATAGTTTCCCCATCACTATTCAATTTTTTTTTTTTTTTTGCATAGTTTCCCCCATCACTATTCAATTTTTTTTTTTTTTTTTGCATATGTTTCCATCCCATCAATTCAATTTTTTTTTTTTTTTGCATAGTTTCCCCATCACTATTCAATTTTTTTTTTTTTTGCATAGTTTCCCCATCACTATTCAATTTTTTTTTTTTTTTTGCATAGTTTCCCCATCACTATTCAATTTTTTTTTTTTTTTGCATAGTTTCCCCATCACTATTCAATTTTTTTTTTTGCATATTTCGCCTACTATCATTTTTTTTTTTTTCATATTCCATCACTATTCAATTTTTTTTTTTTTTGCATAGTTTCCCCATCACTATTCATTTTTTTTTTTTTTTGCATAGTTTTCCTCCCATCACTATTCAATTTTTTTTTTTTTGCATAGTTTCCCCATCACTATTCAATTTTTTTTTTTTGCATAGTTTCCCCATCACTATTCAATTTTTTTTTTTTTGCATAGTTTCCCCATCACTATTCAATTTTTTTTTTTTTTTGCATAGTTTCCCCATCACTATTCAATTTTTTTTTTTTTGCATAGTTTCCCCATCACTATTCAATTTTTTTTTTTTTTTGCATAGTTTCCCATCACTCATTCAATTTCATTTTTTTTTTTTTTTGCATAGTTTCCCCATCACTATTCAATTTTTTTTTTTTTTTTTGCATAGTTTCCCCATCACTATTCAATTTTTTTTGTTTTTGCATAGTTTCCCCATCACTATTCAATTTTTTTTTTTTTGCATAGTTTCCCCATCACTATTCAATTTTTTTTTTTTTTTTGCATAGTTTCCCCATCACTATTCAATTTTTTTTTTTTTTGCATAGTTTCCCCATCACTATTCAATTTTTTTTTTTTTGCATAGTTTCCCCATCACTATTCAATTTTTTTTTTTTTTGCATAGTTTCCCCATCACTATTCAATTTTTTTTTTTTTTTTTGCATAGTTTTTCCCCATCACTATTCAATTTTTTTTTTTTTGCATAGTTTTCTTTTCTTTCCCCATCACTATTCAATTTTTTTTTTTTTGCATATTTCCTCCCATCACTATTCAATTTTTTTTTTTTTGCATAGTTTTCCCCATCACTATTCAATTTTTTTTTTTTGCATAGTTTCCCCCTCACTATTCAATTTTTTTTTTTTGCATAGTTTCCCATCACTATCAATTTTTTTTTTTTTTTGCATATTTCCCCATCACTATTCAATTTTTTTTTTTTTTTGCATAGTTTTCCCCATCACTATTCAATTTTTTTTTTTTTGCATAGTTTCCCCATCACTATTCAATTTTTTTTTTTTGCATAGTTTCCCCATACTATTCATTTTTTTTTTTTTTTGCATATTTCCCCATCACTATTCAATTTTTTTTTTTTTGCATAGTTTCCCCATCACTATTCAATTTTTTTTTTTTGCATAGTTTCCCCATCACTATTCAATTTTTTTTTTTGCATAGTTTCCCCATCACTATTCAATTTTTTTTTTTTTGCATAGTTTCCCCATCACTATTCAATTTTTTTTTTTTTTGCATAGTTTCCCATCACTATTCAATTTTTTTTTTTTTTGCATAGTTTCCCCTCCCCATTTTTCTATTCCAATTTTTTTTTTTTTTTGCATATTTCCCATCACTATTCAATTTTTTTTTTGCATATTTTCCCCATCACTATCAATTTTTTTTTTTTGCATATTTCCCCATCACTATTCAATTTTTTTTTTTGCATAGTTTCCCCATCACTATCAATTTTTTTTTTTTTTGCATAGTTTCCCCATCACTATTCAATTTTTTTTTTGCATAGTTTCCCCATCACTATTCAATTTTTTTTTTGCATAGTTTCCCCATCACTATTCAATTTTTTTTTTTTTGCATATTTCCCCATCATATTCAATTTTTTTTTTTGCATAGTTTCCCCATCACTATTCATTTTTTTTTTTGCATAGTTTCCCCATCACATTCAATTTTTTTTTTTTTGCATAGTTTCCCCATCACTATTCAATTTTTTTTTTGCATATTTCCCCATCACTATTCATTTTTTTTTGCATAGTTTCCCCATCACTATCAATTTTTTTTTTGCATAGTTTCCCCATCACTATTCATTTTTTTTTTTGCATATTTTCCCCATCACTATTCAATTTTTTTTTTGCATAGTTTCCTCCTTCCATACATATTCATTTTTTTTTTGCATAGTTTCCCCATCACTATTCAATTTTTTTTTGCATAGTTTCCCCATCACTATCAATTTTTTTTTTTGCATAGTTTCCCCATCACATTCAATTTTTTTTTTGCATATTTCCCATCACTATTCAATTTTTTTTTTGCATAGTTTCCCCATCACATTCAATTTTTTTTTTTTGCATAGGTTCCCCATCACTATTCAATTTTTTTTTTTGCATAGTTTCCCCATCACTATTCAATTTTTTTTTTTTTGCATAGTTTCCCCATCACTATTCAATTTTTTTTTTTTGCATAGTTTCCCCATCACTATTCAATTTTTTTTTTTTTGCATAGTTTCCCCATCACTATTCAATTTTTTTTTTTTGCATAGTTTCCCCATCACTATTCAATTTTTTTTTTTTGCATAGTTTCCCCATCACTATTCAATTTTTTTTTTTTTGCATAGTTTCCCCATCACTATTCAATTTTTTTTTTTTGCATAGTTTCCCCATCACTATTCAATTTTTTTTTTTTTGCATAGTTTCCCCATCACTATTCAATTTTTTTTTTTTTTGCATAGTTTCCCCATCACTATTCAATTTTTTTTTTTTGCATAGTTTCCCCATCACTATTCAATTTTTTTTTTTTGCATAGTTTCCCCATCACTATTCAATTTTTTTTTTTTTTTTTGTCATGAAAATTTCAGGAAGATGATACAACCCGTTAGGATACAGTCGCGTTTTTTGTAAATGATGCTATGTGTTTCGGCAAAAACACTCACAATATCCGCCAACCGGATATATATTACCAACACACAAAACTATGTGTAACCTTGAACTTTTATTTATCGACTGATTATACATTTAGTGAGAGAACTAATCACAAAGAGCTAAGTGACGCCAGTGTCGTTCCTTCTGTAAGTGGCAGACCTACGACACATCCCTTTCCAAATCGGTGATCGAGAGCTGGAGGACGAATCATTGACCCTCCAAAATAAAGTCCTGATTTATTGGGTCATTCAACCTGATGATGAATCGACCATTCCCGTGCAGTGCAAATGCAAAATTCTCTTTCTATCTTTTCTTCTGCCTTTCTCTTTGCCTTCGTTCCATCCTTCTTTCATTCTTTTTACCTTTTTCCCCCTTCTTACTTACTTTATTTCCTTTCACTCCATATTTCTTTCTTTATACTTTCCATCCTTTTTCCCCCTTTAACGTTCGTTCTATTTTCTCTCATTCTTTCTTTCTTTTTTTACTTTCTTTCCATTTACTTTTTTTTTTTACTACTTTCTCTCGACCTTTCTTGCTTTCTTTTTACTTTTTATCCTTCTTATCTCCCTTTTTCTTCCGTTTCTTTCTTTCCCTTTTTTAAAATCTCGTTCTATTTTTACTTTCTATAGTACTTTCTTCCTGTCTTTTTAATTTCTTTCTTCAATGACCTCGCCATTCTTTTACATTATCGGATTAACAAGTCGCAGCCCTTTGAAAGGTCAAAGGTTGGATGTACTAACATGAAATGTGACCAAACAGTTTAAAACGGTATGAAGGGGGCAGGGGAGGGGAGAGGGGGTTCAAATGCTGGAATTTGGAATTTATAGGCCTCCAAACACACCAACAAAAAAAAAAAAAAAAAAAAAAAGGAAAGGAAAGAAAAGAATATTTTAGTTTTCAAGAAAATGACGCCTATTATCTTTAATGGACCATATTATTATAATTTATCTCATTCAAAATTCGTAATTCCGACCCAAAAATTCTTTCTCTTTTGATTGGTCACGGATAATGGACATGATCTATAGATAGTATGCAGATGACGTCACTCAGGCCTTTGTTATTGTTTTTGCCATCCGCGTTTGTGAGTTGTTCTCACTAAACTGTATTAACCAGACTATAAAAGTTCATGGTTACACAGAGTTTGTGTGTTGGTCCGTTATACTTCCGGATGGCAATGTTGTGAACTCCTTGGCCAAGCGCATTCTATCTATATTAACTTTCCATGTGCTCGAGGTCATTGGTCACATTGCAAAATGTACTCAAAGTGACCCACTTAGTGAAAAGTGTTCACAGATTTTTAAATATCTAACATCACGATTGGTTATTTGATTCAACTTGACACATGGGTTTGTTTATAAAATTTGTAAGCAAAGCAGCGTGTTTACAGTTGTTAAGAAATATTCAATCGCTGGACAGTAACAAATCGTGTGATTGATGACTTGGTTGGACGAAAACATGAATATAGATCGCTCCCATTGTCTCAGCGATACGACGACATAGACTACAACAAGAAATGGAAGTGAGTAGGAAAGTGCCAGAAGACAATAGAGAATAAAAATGTCGCGGCGGCGATGGGGGGTTCGAACCCACGACCTTACTTGTAGGACAACTCCGCCTGGCCGGGAAGAGCGTGACTCTACCGCAAAGATTGGAATCTTTATAGATAGAACGACTTTGACGTCACTCAGGTATTTATTATTGCTTTTTGCCATCCGCGTTTATGAGAAATGCTTACTAAACTGTATTAACCAGACTATAAACGTTCAAGGTTACACAGAGTTTTGTGTGTTGGTCCGTTATACTTCCGGATGGCAATGTTATGAGCTTCTTAGCCAAGCGTATACTATCTATAGGAATTTTAAACTATCGATATTCAAACAAGTTTTTAAAAAAAAACCCAGAAAAACAGGGAAAAAAAAAAAAGATCCACTATTTCTCTGGTCGACACAAACGAGGAAGAGGACGGATCGTGGCCTTCGTAAACTCATGGCCTGATACTGGCAAACAGGAGATGACGTCAAAAGACAAGTCTTTGACCACAAAAGAAAACAAATCGCGAGTTATATTTAACAGTCAAAAAAAAAAAAAAAAAAAAAAAAAAAGGAAAAAAAAAAAAAAAAAAAAAGGAAAAAAAAATTAGAAAGAAAACTCCGTGTTTTGTCAGACAGAATCCATCAGCTAGTGAATCTATTAAGTGTGGGCATATCACCATCTGCTGTGAACTACCAGGACGCCGTTTCATTCGTTTAGTAGTTCCTTAGCGATAATTGGTATTCCCATTCACGCCACTTACGGCGATCCTATCCTATCCTATTCTATACCGTAACAGTCTCCGACAGAAACTCCAGAAAACGTAACAGGAAATGCGATCACATAAAAAAAATAAAAATCGATCCTTTACAATTAGAATGTATGTCGGACACTGGCCATACACAGTTTTTTATTTCATTTTGGTCAGAAATGGTTGGATCTCAAATGTCACCCAGGTCTTTGTTATTGTTTTGTTTTTTTTTTTGCCATCCGCGTTTATGAGTAATTCTCACTAAACTGTATTAACCAGACTATAAACGTTCATGGTTACACATTGTTTTGTGTGTTGGTCCGCTATAATTCCGGATGGCAATGTTGTGAGAACATTAGCCAACGCATACTATCTATAAATCAAGATATATTCCTACGGCCCCCAGTTCTCTTAATTTTTTTTTTCAAATTTGTGAATTCCAAGTATCTGTGTACACCCAGGTATATTCAAAAGAAACTCACCTTTTAAGAATATTTTGAAATTGAATGCTATTGTAATTCGCTTCAACAGTCGTAACGTCACTACCCTAGTAATGACGCATATTAACTTAGTAACTGGCTCTAAACTATCGGAACAATGGTGGACGCCCTTATGAAATATTTCTCCGACGAGCATAAAAGCGTATCCAGTATCCAGAGGAAAAAAAACCATTATAAATCTGATCATGTTTTGACTTTTACACATTCTGATCACTAGACATGAAAAGTTCTAGCCAGCATGAAGAATAAAAAGTACAGATTTTCTTTGTTTAGAACCACGATGGCCGCCGATGCTGGGCGACATCAGACTATTGAATCCAATTCATTGAGTATATAGTCTGGGAACGATGTGTACAGATATGGATATGTCTGACATCCGAACCCACTTATGGGCCTAGTTTAACGTTGTTGTAATTGACAATATTTTGCGTCATTTTTTCAAATATATTTTATTTTGGAGATTTCCATAACAACAATGAGCCCATAATGAATTAAATTGGGTTATCAGACTTGCAAATAAGTATACGTCTTAGGAAGTATAATAATATAATAATAATAATAATGATGATGATGATGATGATGATGATGATGATGATGATGATGATGATGATGATGATGATGATGATGATGATAAAAATAATAATAAAAAAGGTATTTTGCCAGTTTACGTCAGTCTGGGAAAACATTAGTTGGCTGGAGGACTGCTATTTGAACGAAGTGTGTTTATTATCGTGTTGTCCGAGTCAAGTGTGTTTATTATCGTGTTGTCCGAGTCAAGTGTATTTATTATCGTGCTGTCTGAGTCAAATTCGTGACTGGAACTGTTGACAAG
>NC_088370.1:15700111-15705111 GCF_034508935.2 Berghia stephanieae
AGAGAGAGAGAGGGGGAGAGAGAGAGAGAGAGAGAGAGAGAAGACACCAGATATTTTAGCCACCGTAATATTGGAAGGGCAGAAATAAGAAACCGATGAGCGAATCAGTATAACAACAAAACATCACCTGTCATCGACTTCCTATAGATTGGCTTGCAGAAAGTAGACGATCAAATTGTCAAGTGTTTCGAATAGTCATCCATCCATCATCCATTCATCCATCAGTCTGTCCATCCATCCATTCATTCATCCATCAGTCTATCCATCCATCAATCCATTCATCCACCTATCCATTCATCCATCACTCTATCCAACCATCCGTCCACCCATCCATTCTTCCATCAGTCTGTCCATCGATCAATCCATCCATCCATTCATCCACCCATCCATTCATCCATCGGTCTGTTGTCCATCCATTCATCCATCAGTCTATCCATCCATCCATCCATTCATCCATCACTCTATCCCCCCATCCATTCATCCATCACTCTGTCCATCGATCCATCCATTCATCCATCAGTCTATCCATCCACCCATCCATTCATCCATCGGTCTGTCCATCCATCCATTCATCCACCCATCCATCATCCTTCTATCTATCCATTCAATCACCGACCCTAACACTAACATACAACTACTTACCATTCTATCCATCCATTCATCCATCAGTCTGTCCATCCACCCATCCACCAATCCTTCGATCCATCCATTCACCAACCGACCCTACTAACAAACAACTACTTACCATTCCATCCATCCATCCATTCATCCACCAATACATCCATCCATCTATTCACCCACCCACCCTAACACTAACACACTACTACTTACCATTCCCGTCCAACCATCCACCCATTCATCCATCTATCCATCTTTTCACCCACCCACCCTAACACTAACACACTACTACTTACCATTCCCGTCCACCCATCCATATCCATCCATCCATCTAACGAGCCAATTGCTTATCAACCTACCATGCTGTATCATATATCCGTCCACCAATATTCCTCACAATTATTCTGAATCTCTTCTTCCATCTAAACCCCATCCACTCTCCACCTCTCTCTCTCTCCCTCTCTCTCTCTCTCTCTCTCTCTCTCTCTCTCTCTCTCCCTCTCTCTCTCCCCTCCTTCCCCCTCTCTCTTTCTCTTCCCCCACCCCCTCTTTCTTTCTCGATCTCTCTCTCCTCCCCCCTTCGACCTCTTTCTTTCCCCCTCTCTCTCTCTCCTCCCCCCCCCCCTCTCTCCTCCCCTCCCTCTCTCTCTCTCTCTCTCTCTCTCTCTCTCCTTCTCCCCCTCTCCCTTTCTCTCTCTCTTTCCTCCCCCCTCTCTCTCTCCTCCTCTCTCTCTCTCTCTCTCTCTCTCTCTCTCTCTCTCTCTCTCTCTCTCTCTCTCTCCTTCTCCCCCTCTCCCTTTCTCTCTCTCTTTCCTCCCCCCCCCTCTCTATTTCTCTCCCTTCTCCCCCCTCCGTCTCTTTCTATCTAATAATAATAATAATAATAATAATAATAATAATAATAATAATAATAATAATAATAATAATAATAATAATAATAACAATAATAATAATAATAATAATAATAATAATAATAATAATAATAATAATAATAATAATAAGAAGAAGAAGAAGAAGAAGAAGAAGAAGAAGAAGAAGAAGAAGAAGAAGAAGAAGAAGAAGAAGAAGAATAAGAATAACAATAAAAAACAATAATAATAATAATAAAATAATAATAATAATAATAATAATAATAATAATAATAATAATAATAATAATAATAATAATAATAATAATAAAATAATAATAACAATACTAATAATAATAATAATAATAACAAAATAATAATAATAAATAATAATAATATAATAATAATAATAATAATAATAATAATAATAATAATAATAATAATAATAATAATAATAATAATAATAATAATAATAAGTGCATCCTTCTTCTACTGAATCCCTTACATAAAACAAGTTTTGACATGTCCTCAGCGTAATCCGAAATATCTCCACATAATGAAAATGTTGCTTCTTGAAGCTCGAAGCAAAAAAAAAAAATAAAAAAAAATAACCCGAAACCACCCCCCCCCCCCCCAAAAAAAAAAAAAAAAAACCCGATAAGTGTTGAATTGTAAACTTCAATTTATTAGACGACGACAGATACTGTGGACGTTTCGGGTTTCCCCATTAACAACAAGAAATGAAGTGAGTAGAAAAGTGCCAGAAGACAATAGAGAATGAAAATTTCGCGGTGACAATGAAATGGGGCAAAACATGAAGAATGAATCAGTGTGAATTAGTGTTCCATTCATCGTGTTTTGTTGATAAAGGGGGGATTTATATAGCAAGCTGAACCCGGTCTTCGACGAAATCTTGATCTGGAAAAACTAACAAAGGATTATTATCTCCATAACAGAATAATTTTATATTATCATGAAAATACCGGCATCGCTAGATTCCGAATTGAATATCGGTATCGTTCAATTTCAAGTTTTTTTGGAGTCAAATCTGTGAATCGATTCTATCCATGGACCCAATAATGGCTCACTCTGAAAAGTATTATTTCTATAACAGAAGAAATATGAAAATATCGGCATCGCTAGATTTCAAATTGAATATCGGTATCTCTCAATTTCAAGTTCTTTGGAGTCAAATCTGTGAATCGATTCTATCCATGGACCCAATAATGGCTCACTCTGAAAAGGATTATCTCTATAACAGAAGAAATATGAAAATATCGCTAGATTTCAAATTGAATATCGGTATCGTTCAATTTCTAGGAATCGATTCTATCCATGGACCAAATGGCTATGAAGGACGACTTTTTCAAAAATATATTTTTGATCACCGAGTCATCTCTGGTTCTTCGGAAAAAAAAAAATAGCCTGCTATAGCAGAAGAAATATTATCAAAATATCGGCATCGCCGCTCGACTCCAAATAAATATCGGTATCGCTCAATTTCAAATTGTAGTCGAATTTGTGAATCGATTCTATCCATAGACCCAATGGCTATGAAGGAGACTTTTTTTTTAAATATATATTTTTGATCACCGACGAGTCATCTCTGGTTCTTCACACACACACACACACACACACACACACACACACACACACACACACACGTAAAACAAAACAAAAAAAGCCTGCCACAGCAGACGAAGTCATTAATCAATTTCACTCAAAGAAGACGAGAGAGACAGAACGCCATTGATGTAGAAAGCTTATTTCATTGTCAAGAATCAGAATCCACGAGCACGTGATGTGATCGAGGCCTGAAGGGAGTTTGGAATATATAAAGTTAAGTTTAATTGAAAGGCAGAAATCAGTGCACCATGATGTGGGGTTGGGTAAAGGTAGATTATGAACTTGAGCTTCTAGAGAGTTAGAGAGATATAATATATAAAAGGAGACTGGGTGTGGGGGTGGGGAGGGGTGAGAAAGTGTGTGGTGTTGGTGATGGGGGGGGGGGGGGTTAGTGAGAGAGAGAGAGAGAGAGAGAGAGAGAGAAAGAGTGAGAGAGAGATACTAAGAGAGACAAAGACATTGAGAAAGAAAAAAGTATGAAAACACACCGACATATACACACATGGACACACACTCACACGCACACACACACACACACACACACACACACACACTACCACACGGAGTGAAAGAGAAAATATCTGAGAGAGTATCTCTCACAGACAAAAGCACCACTAACAACCCATTTAATCTGTAGCGAAAACATGCTCCAAATAAGGCCTGAGATAAACTGAGTTGTCTCAAGTTCGAGTATAAACTGAACACTACCCGAGATGATAATACAAATATGAATACAAGGGAAAAGATTAGATCTTTGGAAGTACAGGAAGAAAAACACTAACATATTATAGAGAAGTAAAATGCAGAAGAAAACAAAAAAAAAGAAGAGAGAGAGAGTGAGAGAGAGAGAAAGAGAGATAGAGAGAGAAAGAGAGAGAGTGAGTGAGAGAGAGAGAGGAGAGAGAGAGCGCTGAAGAGAAAGAGTGAGTGAGAGATGGAGAGAAAGAGAGTGACAGGGAGAGAGAGAGAGAGAGAGAAAGAGAGAGAGAAAGAGAGAGAGAAAGATGGAGAGACAGAGAGAAGATTGATAAAGAGAAAAATGGAAAGTAGGTGAGAGATAAAAGCATGTGTGTGTACGTGTAAGCGTGCGTGCTTGCATATATGAGTCTGTATCTGTGAGTGTATGTGTTTGTCTGTGCGAGTGTATAATGTGTTTGTGTGAGTGTGTATGCATAATACTATAAAATCGTGAAAAATAAAAAATTCTGATGGGGAAATAGCAATCAAGCAATTACACGTCCTAAGTGGCTTTAAGTTTAAGAGTGAGACTCCCTCTCTTCCCCCCTCCCCCCCCCCCCTCATTCCCCTCTATTCAAACCCAAACCCCAAACACAAGTGGATTCAATGTATTGATTTGTCGACACAACAGATCAATAACCAAACAACCAATCACTCTTCACAACCTTTCAACTTTCCACGGATCTGATTTTTATTGTTTTGTTTTGTTTTGTTTTAAATTCTAGTTTTGTTTTTTATTCGTTTCGTCAATTTTCCATTCCAATTTTTTGGTGTTGGTTTTGACAAATTATGTGGCACATATTTGCAGGTCTGATAACCGAACAACGCAATTATGGGCCTGATTTAACGTTGTGGATAATAGGATTCAGTAGTCTGATGTCACGCCGCCCGGCAACGGCGGCCATCTTGTTTCTAAAGAAAGAAAATCATTACTTTTTATTCTTCATGCTGGCTAGAACTTTTCATTCTCTTTTCATATACTTTGTGATCAGAATGTGTAAAAGTCAAAACATGATCAAATTTATGTTGTTTTTTGTTTCCTCTGGAAACGCATTTATGCTCGCCGGAGAAATATTTCATACGGGCGTCCGCCATTGTTCCGATAGTTTAGAGCCAGTGTTACTAAGTTACCATGCGTCATTAGGAAGGGAGTGACTAAACGACTGTTGAA
>NC_088370.1:15710111-15712611 GCF_034508935.2 Berghia stephanieae
TCGGGGACAATCAATTAGGACTAAATTTTCTAAGACAGTTTCCTTCCGAGAACTCTGTTAGAGAGAATGGAATGTATTGCCAAGTCACGTAATCAACAGTCTCCTTCATCAGACAAATGGTCTTGATTCACTCAATCCTAGAGATTTTTGCTACTTTTCAAAATTGGAAAAAAATGTATTAAAAATGAGCATCTCATAGATAGTTTTATTCAACTATCATTAACATGTAAAAACGAAAAACATTAGCTTTGATAATAATCCCCTATAATTTGTCTCTCAGAAAAATGTAATAAATAGATAGTTCGAAGATGACGTCACTCATGTCTTTGTTATTGTTTTTTGCTATCCGCGTTTATGAGTAATGCTCACCGAACTGTATTAACCCGACTATAAACGATCATGGATACTCACAGTTTTGTGTGTTGGTCCGTTATATTTCCGGATGGCAATGTTGTGAGCTCCTTAGCCAAGCGCATACTATCTATACGGGTTTTCGTCTACCCGGGCCATCGATCACATGATTTGCTACGGCTGTCCAATGAGTGGATATTTTTTTTTAAATAAGCAAACACGCTGCTTTGTTTTAATATGAAAGTTGGTTGCAAACATACCTACTATGAGTCAAGCTGAAGTAAATGACCTATTTTAATATTGGATTTTTCGAAAACAATTTTCATTATGTAGGCCATTTTTAAAAATATAAAAATAAATTGAACCTTTTATAAAGCGCAATAAATACCCATTAAACGTGCTCAACGCACTTTACAAGGGATCCCTGGCCAACAGCAATATTTAGCATTTAAGACAGGACTTGACGCCTGTTATGCGATATTACAATCGTTTTTTTTCTTACAGAGATAGCGCTGTTAAAGGCCAGGTATTTATTTTACACCTGAGTACGTCGAGAGAATGTGAGTAAAGAGCCTTCTCCAAGGACTCAACTATGCGTCGAGCAAGGCTCGAAACCATGGAGCTTCTAAACCAAAAGCGAGTGTCATACCACTGGAACACATCGCCGCACATAGCATTTTGCAAAGTGCCCGATGACTTCAAGAATATGGACAAATAGTGTGGATCATCCCCAATGTTACTACAGCTTTAGATACATTCATGGGCCATCATTAGCCTGTCTTATCAATTCATATTTCTTTATTTACTCTACATTACTCAACACTTCTATTGTGTGCGTGTGTGTGTGTGTGTGTGTGTGTGTGTGTGTGTGTGTGTGTGTGTGTGTGAGAGAGAGAGAGAGAGAGAGAGAGAAATGGCAATGTTGTGAGCTTGTTAGCCAAGCGCACACTATCTATAGACAATATCAATAGCTAAAAGCTCACAGCATTGCCATCCGGAAAAATAACGGACCAATACACAAAACTATGTGTAATCTTGAACATTTATAGCCTGGTTAACACAGTTTAGTGAGAATTACTAATAAACATGGATGACAAAAAAAAACAAAAAACAAAAACAAAAAACCAATAACAAAGACTTGAGTGCCGCCAACTTCATTCTATCTATATCCGCATGGCGGATGTTATTAGTTTTTTTTTACTAAACACATAGCATCAATACGATTTCAATTATTAACAAAAAAAAATCAAAAGACTTTTCTTTAATTCTTAAGGGATTTGTTGTTGAAAGGGTGAAGGACGAAGGGGAGAAGAGGGGTGGGTGGCGATGGGGGGTGGGGCTCTTCTTTCAAATAAATAATATTACAGTGAAAATATTCTGGAGCAGACGAGAGCTGAGAAAATTGGTTCTCAACTTTGTTTTCGTAGTTCGTCTCTCTCTCTCTCTCTCTCTCTCTCTCTCTCTCTCTCTCTCTCTCTCTCTCTCTCTCTCTCTCTCTTGTTCTCTTTCTCTTCAACCCCCCCCCCACCCTCCCCCTCTTTATTTCTTTCTTCTCTCTTCATTTCTATATCTCAATTTATATATTTATGGCGGTCTCAAAACAATGACAATGAGATGAGTGACGTCAATTTCGTTCCTTCCACAGAGGGAACGAAATTGACATCACTCAGCTCTATTATTATATTTTTAGACAGCCGTGTTAATAATTAGTTTGTTCTCACTAAATTCTATATATAAATTAGACGAATATAAACATTTAAGGTTACACATAGTTTTGTGTGTCGTAGAATTACGAGATTTTGACTCCAACTACAGAGCTGCATTCGCCTCTTTGACAAGCATAATTTAATTCCTCAAATCCTATATACAGGACGTTGAAGCATGTGTGGATCATGGTGACAGCAAATCATTGAGATGACTAATGTGACTTTTCATGTTTTCCCTTGGAAACTACGGTTTTAATAAAAATAATTCAAGTAGGCAGCTCTGGGTAAGTTATATCCGGCGGGTGGATGATGTGAGTATTTCACTTGAACGCATAGCATCACCATAAGCTACAAAGTCTCACGCAATGGAAATTATGAGCTGTATAGGCATTATTTGCTTCATGACATCGACAAATCGTTCAACATAACTATCATTATTATCG
>NC_088370.1:15725111-15727611 GCF_034508935.2 Berghia stephanieae
CCCTGGACCTCCGAGTGTTAGTCTGATGCTTTCTTAACTCATCCTTTTTGCTCAGTTAACTGCCGTGCTTTGGAAAGACGCATGTTTAAAAATTTGGCCAGAAAACTCGTCCTCCAAATATATCGATCATTAAACCCTCTCCTTACCAACTATAGGAAAATCGTCACATTCGTTACGTAAATGGAAAGGCTTAATATGGAAACAAAACTGTTTTGTTCCCATACGAAGCCTTACCATTTTCACTCTTTCGTTAGTATTTTACGATCATCGGCTTCAGGCAGCCCTTACCGTTTTCCACATTTGTTACGGTACAACCAACCTTTTTCTTATTCAAATTTCTTTTGCATATCATACATAACATTTCAAGAAATGAACAGTGTGTTGCAGAGCATGTTTTACTCAAGAAATTATTTATCGCAAGAACTTACTGCTATTGTGTTTGAGTGAGAAAAAATCTATTTTTGTGTTAGTTGGGTGTGAAATTTTGGGGAAAATCCTGAAAATGGCTGGTAAGGAGAGAGTTAAATGACCCTCATCTTGGCGAAAACTCTGAAACCTGACGACAGAGTTTTTGCCAAGATGAGGGTAAATTAAATCGATCGATATTTGAAGGACGTGTTTTCTTGTCAAACTACAGTACGACAAATTAACAAGTTAATAATGTGTTATAATATCATAATATATATTTTTTTCCAATTCTTGTACCAAGAACAAAATAATATTTTGCACGCATTCACGACTCGGATTAGAAACCTCACTGATTTAAGATATCTATCCATCTATCTATCTAATCCCTCCCTTTCCTCTTCTCTCCTCATTTCCCTCTTTCTGGATACATTCACAACTCCCGCTATCTGTGCCCGCCACTCCCCCCCCCCCCCCCCCCCCAACCACCGCGCTCTTTTTCTTAATTTAGTGTGTGTAATTTGCTCGAGGTGTAGAATCCAGACTCATTAAAACCCAAATGATAATATTAATATGGAAAATAAAATGACTGTTATCATTTGAAATTACCAGGTCACAGGGAACAAGATTCCCCATCAATCAATCCACGATTCTCCAATAAAACACTGCCAATCTGTACACTGACAAAACGCCATATTATTATTTATCTTCATGGTTAGTTTGGATTTTTCAGTTTGCCCATTAAAAAAGCATCTCTAATAAACATATAATATCAACATTATCTTCAACACGCCAAAAATCCATGATTCTCCAATACTGCCAATCTGTACACTGACAAAACGCCAAATTATTTATCTTCTTGGTTTTTTGTTTGTTTTGTTTTGTTTTGTTTTTCATTTTGGCCATTTAAACAATATCTCTAATAAATACATGATATCGAAATTATCCTCAACACGCCAAAATCCATGATTCTCCGATACTACCAATCTGTACATTGACAAAATCTTCTTGGGTTTTTTTTTTTTCTTTCTTTTTTTTTTTTTTTTTTTTTTTTTTTTTTTTTTTTTTTTTTTTTTATTTTTTTTTTTTTCATTTTGGCCAGAGAAACATATCTCTAATAACAACATATTGAAATAACCTTCAACACAAATTTCTTAAAATTGAGACTTGTTTGAAAAAGTATTATAGACTGCTTTGAAGTCTTAATTAAGTCTATGGATTTTTGACAAGACGAGGATCATATTATTATCTAAATACTGGTTAAAATCTCCCTGGAAGTTTGAATACAGTCCTCCGGAGGACAGGGTACGTAGGTGGTGCATTGTGCAACTGATCTTCTGGTTCAAGAGTGATTGCGTCTTATTTTCTAGTCTAAATAAATGCTGGTCATCAAGAAAGATAATCCACTCTCGCTCATTTACGCCCCGCAATCGTAAGAATCTGCCTGTAATCCTGACTGTAAAATAATTCTGCCACCTTATGATTCAATACGTAATCTTTTCATCATCAGTCCTCCGGAGGACTAGTTACACATTTCCAATGAGTTTTGAACCGGAAGAGAAGAAGGTGTGACGACACGACAAGACTCAACTTCCACTTCCCATTAGTCGAAATCATAAATTTTAAAAATGACGGCAAAATCCTTCTTGTTCTGTCAGTAACAACAAGAAATGAAGTGAGTAGTAGGAAAGTACCAGAAGACAATAATAGAGAATAAAAAATTTCGCGGCGGCGAAAAAGGGGGGCTCGAACCCGTGACCACCATACTGGTACGACAACTCCGCCTGGCCGTGAGGGGAGATCGTGACTGTCTACCGTATGAGCTATCTACCACGATCCCGCGTTCTGTCAGAGTGCGGTAAATGAATAGTCTTGCTCAATATTATACGATGATGCCTGTGGCAATATATGGGAGGTTGTATGGTTATTATTATTACGCGGTTTTATTAGCACAGTGAAAACATGTTCAAAGTGGACGAGTTTCTACAAAGACATAGATATATAGATAGATAAACAAATAGATAAACATGAAAATAAACAACGTTTCTTTTCATAGCGATGAATCAATAAACAGATCGATACATTGTGCGCGGTA
>NC_088370.1:15740111-15742611 GCF_034508935.2 Berghia stephanieae
TGCCAGGTACTCATTTTACATCTGAGTACGGTGAGAGAATGTTAGTAAAGAGCCTTCTCCAAGGACTCAACTATGTGCTGAGCGAGGCTCAAACCCAGGGACTTCTGATCCGAAAGCGAGTGTCATACCACAAGACCACATAGCTGCATACCTTATCACTTTACTTGCAGACTTTCCAAATTGAAAACTTCAAGTTTAGTCATTTTTATGTCAATTTTTAGTAACTTGACAAAGAATTTAGTAATTTCTGAAATCGTGTAGGAACAACCACAATTTGACATTGGTGAACACTTCAACATTACATCGTCATGCTGATGCTCTGTAGAAATGTTTTATTATTGTTATAATTTTTATTATCATCATCATAATCATCGTTATTATTATTGTAGTTATTATTAATATTATTATCATCATCATCATTATTATTATTATTATTATTATTATTATTATTATTATTATTATTATTATTATTATTATTATTATTATTATTATTATCATCATCATCATCATTAGGCTTTGACGTCAAGTCACCCACCTGGTGAATCCTCTCTGTCTCTTGTTGTTTCTCTTCCCACGTTTTGGAGACTTCCTTCATCAGCTTCTCCGATTCCGTAAGACGCTCCTCAATATCTTGAGCACGCATGTTTTGCTAAGGAGAGAGAGAGAGAAATGAAAGATGATGGGATGTCTTTAAAAAATAACAATTTTCTTATAAGAAGAAAACTGAGCCTTATCAAATTACAGCCATTGTGTGTGTGGCTTCATTTTATTTCCACAACAATGCATTGATTTTTGGTAAGAATTTCACAACAAATTAAAACAAACAAACAAACGAAAATTCTCTGAAAAGATCATATTATGGTCTTTTCTATTCAGGGGATTTTTAAAAATCTGTTTGTTGTTTTGTTAAACAAAAAATAAATACATAGAAAAGTCTTTGAAATATTATATTAAACTCAAACCTCGGCTGTAAAGGGTTGTAAATTAATATGTATCAGTGCATGACATAATCAATTGGAAGGTGAAAATTTTTAAATTATTTTTTTTTTAAATTATTATTTTGGTGCATTTTCTGAAAGAATATACTCCCCAGAGCATTTCAATCTTTATTTGAAGTAAATCGGGTGATTTTTCATGAAGTTATGGTCAGATGTTTGGGAAAGGTATCCGGCAAATTTTCTCAAATTTTGTACTTTTTCAACTGGACTATCTAGCTGTAAAAAATATTTAGAAGTGAAATTAAGCTTTCATATTTCCCGTGAAGATGTACAAAAAGGGTGGATTTAATCATTTATGACAAGAACTCATTTTGGATAAAAATTGACCTTGTAACTAAACTTGGCAATATCTCTGTCCAAACCCTTTCACCATCCGACTGATTGTCATTCACTGTAGCATAATATACCAGAATGGAAAAAGGGTCACTTCCCAATACAGTCCTGTACTGGACAGCAGATGGGAAGAGAAAGCGGGGAAGACCCAAAGAATCCTGGCGAAGGACCATGGAAAAAAGAATTAATCCTGTCCTGGAATACAGCCAACGCAAAAGCAGCCGATCGCAAAAAATGGAGATGTCTGGTGGATGCCATATGTGCCTCAAGGCCGAAGAGGTAATAGTAAGTAAGTAAGTTAAGAAGTAAGTAAGTAAGTAATAAGTAATTAAGTATTAAAAGGTAAGTAAGTAAGTAAGTAAGTAAGTAAGTAAAAGTAGGAGTAAGTAAGTAAGTAAGTAAGTAAGTAAGTAAGTAAGTAAGTAAGTAAAAGTAAGTAAGTAAGTAAGTAAGTAAGTAAGTAAAGTAAGTAAGTAAGTAAGTAAGTAAGTAAGTAAGTAAAAGTAAGTAAGTAAGTAAGTAAGTAAGTAATAAAAAGTAAGTAAGTAAGTAAGTAAGTAAGTAAGTAAGTAGTAAGAGTAAGTAAGTAGTAAGTAATTAAGTAAGTAAATAAGTAGTAAGTAAGTAAGTAAATATGTAAGTAAGTAGTAAGTAAGTAATTCAGTAAGTAAGTAGTAAGTAATTAAGTAAGTTAATAAGTAGTAAGTAAGTAAGTAAGTAAATAAGTAGTAAGTAAGTATAAGTAAGTAAGGAGTAAGTAATTAAGTAAGTTAATAAGTAGTAAGTAAGTAAGTAAAGTAAGTAATAAGTATAAGTAAGTAGTAAGTAGTAAGTAAGTAAGTAAGTAAGTAAGTAAGTAAAAGTAAGTAAGTAAGTAAGTAAAAAGTATAGTAAGTAAGTAAGTAGTAGTCGGTCAGTCAATAAGGAAGTAAAACAAGGAAGGTAAGGAAGTGAAGGAAGGAAACAAGGAAGGAAGGAAGGAAGGAAGGAACAAACATATACCTTTGCCTCGCTAAGCTGTGCCCGTAACACCTCCACCTCTTCACGGAGCTCTCGGATGATTCGGGCATTGGGATCCTCGTTGACCACGGCGTGGTTGACGATCCGCTTAGCCCGGTCTGCGTAGCGCAGGGTGGACAGGGTCTCCTCGTAGTTGTCGGCGGCTGGCG
>NC_088370.1:15747611-15790111 GCF_034508935.2 Berghia stephanieae
AGAGAGAGGGGGGGGGGAGAGAGAGATAGAGAGAGAGGGAGGTAGGGATGGAGAGAGAGAGAGAGAGAGAGTGAGAGAGAGAGAAGTGGAGGAGGGGAGAGGAGTGTTGAAAGAGGAAAGGGGAGATAGATAGTATCCCGTACTGCCAGTAATGAGGATGGGATGCGAAAGAGAAAAGTATCTAGGGAAATTCGATGGATAGATAGATAGATGATGCAGGTATTGACATCAATGACAATCGGATGTGAAAGGAATCTTATCGCTAAGTTTTGACTCTCTGTTCTGCGACACTCTTATAAATAAAATATTTATATTTTTTTTTAATAAATAAATTTTTAAAAAAAGTAGCAAGAAACACATTAAAAGAAAATAATAATTTAAAAAAAAAAGTCTTCCTTGAATTCCCAGGGTTGAATGTTTTTGACAAGATGAGGGTAGTTTGAATCGATCGATATTTGAGGGACGAGTTTTCTGGCCAACTAAAAACAAAACACAAAAGGACTATCTTTTTTTTTCTTTTTTCTTTTTTTCTTTTTGGGGGGAGGGGGGGGGGGAGTTGGATTTGTTGTGTAGATTGTGTTTACGTGTGTGAGTGTGTTTATATCTTCTTTCAGAGTAAGACAGTACAGAGATTCGATGGACGGCCAGGTCATGAAGGCATAATCTATACGACAAAGTACAATAAGAAGTGAAAGTATCGAGACTCATCGCCAAAAAGTTTTCATTCTCTGTTGTTCTCTCTTCCGCCATTTGTGTGGCACCGATAGCGCAGTTGTTAGAGTACGTAGGTACTCGCCTAAAACTAAAAGGCAGTAGAACCGGTATCGATTCCGGGTGCATCTCCCTCTTCCACCTACTCCCACCTGTTCGTACGGCGGATATTGTGTAGTTGCATCTGTTAGATCCTGCAGAAAGCACAGTGCGGATAGACTATATTAATAGTGTCAGTGCATGACTTAATCAGTGGGAAGGTGAAAATTTTGGATTTGCATTCTTTTTGTATTTTTGTTTGTTTTTTTTTTTGTTGTGTTTGTTTGTTTTGTTTGTTTGTTTTTTGTTTTTGTTTTTTTGTTTTTGTTTTGTTTTGTTTTTTGGCTTTATTTTATTTATTTTTTATTTTGACATTTTCTGAAAGAATATACTCCCCAGAGCATTTTAATCTTTATTTCATGTAAATCGGGTGATTTTTCACGAAGTTATGGTCAGATGTTTGGGAAAGGTATCAAGCAACTTTTCTCAAATTTCATACTTTTTCAACTTGACTAGAAAGCTGGGGAAAAAATATTTAGAAGTGAAATTAAGCTTTGATACTTCCCAAAGTTGTACAAAAAGGGTTGATTTAATCATTTATCACAAGAACTCATTTTTGATAAATATTGATTGGCCTTCTAACTAAACTTGGCAATATCTCAATTCAAACCTTTTCACCATCCGACTGATTATGTCATTCACTGTAACTTAATAATAGTCATATTATTCAAGCAATTTTTAATGAAAAATAATCACCTCCGGCTCCAGGGACTTGATGGCCGAAGGACTACTTCTGGCATCTCTCCATCCACTACATGTCTTCCTATTGACAGTTCGAAGTTGACGTCACTAGAGTCTTTGTTATTGTTTTTTGCCATCCACGTTTATGAGTAATTCTCACTTAACTGTATTATCCAGACTATAAACGTTCATGGATACACACAGTTTTGTGTGTTGGTCCGTTATACTTCCGGATGGCAATGTTATGAGCTTCTTAGCCAAATGTATACTGTCTATTGACAGTTCGAAGTTGACGTCACTCGGGTCTTTGTTATTGTTTTTTTAGCCATCCGCGTCTATGAGTAATTCTCACTTAACTGTATTATCCAGACTATAAAAGTGCATGGTTACACAGAGTTCTGTGTGTTGGTCCGTTAAACTTCCGGATGGCAATGTAGTGAGTTTCAGAGCCAAGCGCATACTTGGTTAAGAAGCTCACAACATTGCCATCAGGAAGTTTAACCGACCAACACACAAAACGGTGTGTAACCTTAAACGTTTATAATAGTCTGGTTAATACAGTTAAGTGAGAATTACTCATAAACGCGGATGGTAAAAAAAAAACAATAACAAAGACTTTAGTGACGTCATCTTCGTTTGATCTATATTGACTGGCAACAATCGAGCGGCGCTTGCAGATCGTAATTTGGGTCACAACAATACTTGAAGGTCAGATTATGGACAGGTGTCAAAAAAAGATGGCACCGGATATTGATCACTGGGCAAAATACAACGAACGAACGACTTGCTTGGGGTGACAAACAGACAGACACTTGGATGGCAGACTTAGAGGAGAACGCGATAAATATAGAAAGAAAGAAAGAAAGAAAGAAAGAAAGAAAGAAAGAAAGAAAGAAAGAGAGAACGAAAGAAAGAGCGAAAGAAAGAGAGAGAGTGAAAGAAAGAAAGAAAGAAAGAAAGAGAGAGAGAGAGAGAGAGAGAGAGAGAGAGAGAAAGAGAGAGAGAGAAAAGAGAAAATAAGAAAGAAGGAGCGAAAAAAGGACGAAAGAAAAAATAAACGAAATATAGAAAGAAAGAGAGAAAAAAAGGACGAAAAAATAAAAATAAATAACAAACGAATGAATGAATGAAGAATGTAAAAGAAAGAAAGAAAGGAAAGAGAAAGAAAGAAAGAAAAAAGAAAGAGAAAGAAGAAAGGGAATATAGGGAAAACTAGAAAGAAACAAAAAGAGAATAAAATGCGATAGCAAGAAAGAACGAAATATAAAAAAGTAAGAAAGAAAGAGAGAAAAAAGACAAAGATTTAATGGTTGAACAAAAATTGACTATAATAATATGATTGAGGACTCAATTGGAACAGGGACGGAGTAAAAAAAAAAACACCATCTACTATTTTATTTTTTAAATATGTCGATTTGTTAACACCCCCCCCCCCCCAAAAAAAATCGAACAAACACAAAATAAATAAATGAAAGCAATTCTTTAAAAAAAAACAAAATACGTCATGGTCGATTGCCTATATGATGGACAGGACATTCTCACTAGCGCGCGTATCGTCAACTATTAAAAAAAAACGTTTCTAGATTTAAGAGTAAACTATTGACAAAGACAAATAGACGGACACAGTCATCGATAGCCGCATTCATAATACATATTATTATATAGTATAAATCAGGTCAGGGTGACACACATATTTACGATCGTGATCACTCGCTCAGTCGAAAATGATGACGTCATCATATGATCACAAACAACGCTGCTATACACTAATAAAACGCCTTTTCTAAAAATACATTTTGGCCTGAAACCTTTGAGTTCATTTCTTTTTTAATATTTAAAAATTGAGCTTTTATATAGCGCAATATCTACTAAACGTCGTCAAAACCATCACAAGGGGTCATTGACCAAAAGCAACATTTGATATAAAGTACGGGACATGACGCCTGTTATGCGATATTACAGTTGTTTCAGAGGAAAATAGGGCTATAAACGGTCAGAAACTCATTTTACACCTAAGTACGGTGAGAGAATGCGAGTAAAGAGCCTTTTCCAAGGACTCAACTATGCGCCGAGCGAGGCTCAAACCCAGGCAGGACCTTCCAATCCGAGAGCGAGTGTCATACCACAAGACCACATAGCCGCATAATATATTGATGGAAAAAGAAAAGAAAAAAAAAAAAGAAAAATAACGCGTTTTGTCGAAGTGTGGCAAAATACCCGTAAGCAAAATAAACAAATCGCCAGGCTCTCATCTCAATCATTTCCGAGTCATTTTTCATGTCAAATTTCCACGGGAGACAATCGGAGTCATTAGAAGAATGCGTTTGTCTTTTGTCCAAAACGATGCTCTGCTCTGGTCATTTGGATATTGTGGTGGTATACGGCAATACAGACAGCAGCCGCTTCATTTACTAGATGCTCGTGCAGAGAGAGAGGTGTTTGTTACTGATTCAGTTCAAACCCAAAGCATTTCTTATGCTGACAACGCGGTGATCAGAGTTAAACACAGTGACACAGAGTGAATTCGGCAAGAAATTAAAAGGAATTCTAATGCTGACAACACCGTGATCAGAGTTAAACAGTGACAGTGAGTGAATTCGATCAAAAAATTCAAAGCATTTCTTATGCCGACAACACCGTGATCAGAGATAAACAGTAACAGCGAGTGAATTCGACAAAAATCAATCAGAGATAAACAGTGACAGTGAGTGAATTCGATCAAAAATCCAAAGAAATTCTAATGCCGAGAACACCGTGATCAGAGTTAAACACTAACAGTGAGTGAATTCGACAAAACCGTGGACAGAGACAAACCAGTTTCGTTATTGGGTGAATTCGACGAAACTCCAAAGCAATTCTAATACCGACAGCATCGTGAACAGAGACAAAACCGTTTCATTATTGGGTGAATTCGACGTGAACAGAGACAAAAAAACCGTGAGTGAATTCGACAAAAAATCCAAAGTAATTCCTGTGTCATCGAACTTTCACAGAACACAGAACTGGCTGCTCGAGTGTGTACTTCTAACAGGATATTCGCATCTAAAAGAAAAAATTAGCGTAAAATAGAATGCATGTCTTCAATAAAGTGTAAAAGTCAAGTAATATTCTAAGGACACCGATTGGAGATTAGCCTTGGAATATTCGAGGTAATTTTAAAATTTAATCTAATATTTTATTTACAGCAGGTAAAACATAGGAATTTTACGCAGGATGTGCGATATAATATTTGTTTAAAATTTTAATTCAAGAAAATATTACTTGATAGAAACCGAAACATTGACTTAGATTCTACGGACTAAGAATGGCATCCCCCGTGTGGTGTCCGGGGTCCCTCAACTGAGAGGGTGCAAGAATAGCCCAACGCCAAGCCAGCATGTCGTAAAAGGCGACTAATGGTGTGTGACTCCCCATTTTTTTTGAGTCACCTGGTCTTCCAGGTTGGGGGTTGTCAAAGTGTTAACACCCCTTCCCTAAAACTCAAACCGTTACAGAAACGCTGACGGACAAATCAAATCCTTTTTTTTTCAAACTTGGGCGACCGAAGAGTTTCTGCAATGACTGAATTTATGAAGGACAACAGACAAATCTGAAAGAATTAAAGAAGCTGATATACAGAGATGTGATAAAGACATGGAACGAGATAAAAAAAAAAAAGTTAACTCAGGAAAGAGAAGGATAGAAACTGTTTGTCTGTGGCCTATACCCTGACTCAGTGTGAAAAAAAGCAATGATGATGATGATGATGAAGAATAGCATAGTCTAAAAACAGGTTTGAAAATAAAAAAACAAAACAACTCATGCTCGCCTTAAGCTACTTTCCCGTTGACACTTAAGGTCGTTCTACAGTAACGTGACAATATAAATAGATTAAGATGATTTATTTCAATATTTCAATTTGGAATAACTACCATATGATTATTTAAAAAAAAAAAAGATAATAATGATAATAATATAATAAATATTCTTAATTCTTTCATGTGATTCTTAGGGTTTTGATTGAAGATGCAAATCAAAGTGGAAGTAATGGAAATGTCGGTGATGGTGTCTATGGCCATAGTGGTGATGATGATGATGGCTGTCGGTGTCAAGGGACAGAGTGGGCCAGTCACTACAGGTAATATTATATATCAAATTATTTTTAGCAGTGCTGATGGTGACAAAAAGTGAAAAAGTAGGAAAATGTTGAACGATTGCCTTTAAGCCCCATTTTTACAGCACTAAACCCCACTTTTAGAGCAATTGAGATGATAGACTATCATTGACACTCTAGCTAACTTCTTGAGAGTGGGAAACTGCACCTGTGTGTTCCACCACACATCAACTCTCTCATTGCTAGCACATTGTTTCGAGAAATTGTAATTTTTAAAAGGAGGAAATTCCTCCTCTGGACTCCAAAATCGAGGATTTCCGCGGATCCGAGAAAAACCATCAGCACTGTTTTGTAACAGATTTCAGTCAATCTCACTGTTGTTGTTGTTGTTGTAATTGTTGTTGTTGTTGTTGTTGATGATGATGATGATGATGATGATGATGATGATGATGATGATGATGATGATGATGATGAAGACAATACTGTTCTTGTTGCTAAATCTAATTCTGATGATGATAACGACGACAGTGTTGTTATTAATGATGATGATGATGATGATGATGATGATGATGATGAAAATGATGATGGTGAGGATCTTATAAAGATATTTATTCCCCCCCCCCCTCTTGCAAGATAAAGACGATGAATAAACTGGATTCCCCGTGAAGAAAGATGACTGCCGTAGCATTTTAAACATCGAAAACGACTTAAAATTACGTCCATTTTTAACTCAATCGGTATGTTTAAAAGAAAAAAAAAGTGGTAAATACGTATATTGAATGTTTTTCTCTCCTCCCCCTTTTAGAATCCACTGTGGTCGGACTTGGAGATGACTACTTTTATGACGACACAAAGACGTCATCGAATAACGCACAGACACCGAATCCAACATCAGAGGGGGTGAATCCCAATACGCCGCTCGTTCCAAGTCCATCTTCTCCAGGATCACCATCCGAGAGCGGAGGAGCACCAGCCGGCGGAGGGAAGAACAAAGAATCCGCCGGACGCCATGCTGGAGGAGGTCTATTCTTCCCATTGTACGGGGGAGCTATCAATAGAAATCCTAATTTTCCCGGTCCGGGTCCAATTTCTCAGGATTATTGGGACAATTCTCAGAATGTAAGAATGGGTCAACCATTTCCTCCTCACATGGGAAAAGCGGGTATTGGTGCTTTTCCTTGGATGAAGCCTGGACAAGCAGGAGTTCAAATGCCCGTACCACCTTGGCATCCGATGCAGGGACAGGGGAGAGTCGCCGCCGGACCATGGTGGGGTGGTGAAGACGATGGAGTAGGGTGGGGTATGTTAGGAGCAAATGGTGTCAGAGCCGGTGGGGTGCCTATGATGAACCCAGGTGGGGGTTGGATGGGTGGAGGAGTTCCCGGGGGATTTGGTGTTGGGTTGGCAGGTGAGATGGGTAGAGGCTATCCTTACGGCGAGTTCGAGGGCGATGAAGGTTACTGGTATAACGGTACTTATTATTATGGAGGCGGTGAGATGGAAGGTGAAGGAGGGGGGTATTGGTATAACGGGACGTACTATTATAGCCCTTATGGTGAAGACGGAATGGAGATGGAAGATGGTTATTGGTATAACGGCACCTTTTATTACGGCAACGAAATGGATGAAGGCATGTTTGAAAATGAATACTACGAAGACGGGTACTGGTATAACGGCACGTTCTACTACCTTCCAGAATTCGATGACGGTTATTGGTATAACGGGACCTTCCATTACATGCCCGAAGCCGATAACGGATACTGGTTTAATGGCACGTTTCATTACCTACCCGAGTACGACGAGGGATATTGGTATAACGGGACTTTTTATTATCGGCCTGAGATGGACATGGAGATGGGTGAAGGAATGGGGGATATGATGGAAAATGGCTTTTACTACAATGGTACTTTTTATCCCGGTGAAATGGAGGACGGGGGTTTTGGTTACGGTGGGTATGGCGATGACGGGATGGAGATGGATGAAGGTATGAATAATATGATGTGGTGGCAGCTCCACCATCCAAGATGGAGAGACAGGACAAACGACGCACTGAAACCGCCTGGTATCGATATTGGCAAAATGGGTACTGGAGTCGGTTGGAACTCCTACATACCGGGATTGAAACCGGGAGCGATACCTGGACCAATGCAAACCCCGTATGGCCCAAACTTTGCCCGGTTCCCAAATATGCCGTATGGTCAAATGCCTCCGCCGTTTCGAGGATATCCTCCATTCCAGCAGCAGCAACTGCCTCGTCCTCCATCTTCTCCACAACAAAACACGGGTTCGCAACAGACTGATCAATCCAAAACAGACCAAGGAATTCAGATAACTCAACCAGTGTTCGAAAAGTTACAACAAAAAAAGCAGCAGCAGCAGCAAGCGGTACCACCACCGAATCGACTGCCAAACCAAAATGGCAATCCTTTCTTGCGTCTTCGACAACCACGGCCACCGCCATCTCAAAACAGAGACTACATTGAAAGAAACCCGATGAGATCAGCAATGACCGGCAAAGGAAACGCGCGAAACACAAATACTGACAATGTTAGGAACAACAATAACAACAAAGACAAAAACACACTGTTGGGAGCTTTGGGAATGGGTGGTATGTCTGCATCCGCTGCTGCTGGAGCTGGAGGCTCCGGTGCACACGGCACGAGAATATTGAACTCTAGACGTAGATGGCCTCCAAGGCGAAGAATGAAAGGCAACAGTCGTCGTAGAGGTGGACCTCCGGGATATCGGCGAGGTCCCCCTGGGGGGTCAAGAAGAGGACGTATTTTACGTGAAAGATTACGACGACCAGGCAAGCCAATACCTGGTAATAGCGGTGATCCCTTTGGAGTGAAAATCAGCGGTAGTAATATTGGTATCGGTAATGGTAATGTTCCTGGTACAGGTAGAGGTGTCAGTGGAGGCGGCCCGATGAATTTCAATGATAAAATCAAACCAGGAAGTATGGCCATGTCAGCTGGAGGGTTGACTGGAGGCACGAATAGGAAGCTAGCGATGGGCAATCAGCACCCTTCTAACGTTATAAGGAAAGAGGCTTCAAGTCCGCTTGATCCCTACAGAAGTTCGCCGGCATCGACGCTCGGAATTCTATTCGCAAGTTTACTAGGGTTTTTATTGATCGTATCGCCTATGGCTTGCCTCATTCATAAGTATAGGCAAAATAAAAAGACGAAAAAGAAGACTTTTCTAAGACGACCTGAACTTGGATCGGTGGATGAAGGAATAATGGACGCAATGGTGAGAACGGAACTGGGAGGGGCTTATGGCTGTGACGAGGGAAGAGGCGGGGCGAGATCGAGCGGTGAAAAGTCAAAAGGGCGTGGTTTGGAGCGGACTGATCTTGTCAGAATGGAAGAGGTGGTTCGGTCAAAAAGCGGGAAGAGCAGGTTTGGCGGTAGTGTCGGTTGTTGGGGAGATAAGGGGGACCAGAAGAAAAAGGGCACTGACAAGAAAAGAGGTGGCGGTCAAATCGTAAAAGGGAAACCGGAAGTTGGGATGGGGCTGATGTCGTCATATGACGACGACTGCGAAACTGCTGGTCCGTCTTCCTCTTCTTTTACACGAAGGCACGAAGAGATGGGAAGAGCGGTCAGAGGGTTGGATAGCTATGACGAAGAGGAGAGAAGAAAGAGGAGAATGAGATTGAGAGAGCAGCATCATGCGAGGGGTGGGAGGGATGAGGATAGGCAGGCGGGTCGTCGTCCTTACACGGTGGTGGGTCTCATGTCAGAAAATGACGATGTACAGATTGTGTGAAGATGCATCTTATGTGAGCCAAGGAAAGTTTTGTTGTTGACGTCGTTATAGCTGTTAATTATGTCCTTGTCATCATCATCATCGTCATCGTCATCATTATCATCACTATCGTCATCACCGACATTCTGTTCAGACTGTTTGTTGTCGTTCTTTTGTTTCGTTTCTGCTACTGTAATAAAGAAAGAACTTACTTCTATTTTGTACTGATGTTTAACAAAATAAAAAAATTAATATAAATAAAGTCATCGTCATCGTTTTCAGAATTGTTTCGATCTATTGTGCTCAGAGAGAGAGAGAGAGAGAGAGAGAGAGAGAGAGAGAGAGAGAGAGAGAGAGAGAAAGAGAGAGAGAGAGAGGGGAGGAGGAGGAGGAGGATGAAGAGGAGGAGGAGGAGGTGGATTGCAAAGGTGGAAGACCAATCTTTTCACCTTATCTGCAACTGTGTCGGACTGTTTATTCCGGGTGATAGGCAAGCACTTAAGGTGGCTATTTTATAGGTCTTCGGTTCACGGTGTTTTCAGAGGGCCAAAATATACTTTATTTTAAATTCTCGAGTCAAAAATAAACGCATCAAATGTTTATTCGACTAGTTTCAATAAAAACATACGATAACTGACGTAATTTTCAAAAGTGTATGTGCACTGTATGTTGATTGAACAACTGAAGGTGCATACTATAAGATAATAGTTAAAAAGCCATCCGTGTCAATAGTTTGACAGGCATAGATAGCAACAAGAGGTCACAGAGGAACCATCAATTGAACACAAAAAGCTCGTCGATCGTGAAGTTCGAAGGCTACGCTCGGATACGAAAGCCAATGACTAGTTACTGTTGTTGTTAGACGATCCGGTTTATTGGATTGAGACATAGGTCATAGCCACCTTTGAAACATGCCAAACAGCCGAATTAGTCAGCCCCACAGTTTGTGAGCGTTTACCACAGTATTTTGAAACACGAAGAAGGATTGCATTGCCACATTTGACGCGGAGCCTTCGTAAACTTATTACACAAAAAAAAAATTAAAAAAAATCATGAGTTGTATTCAATAGTTCAACCAATGGGGTCATTTCTTTCCAAAAGCACCACTAAAAACTCACGAGGCGGTGCGCGGAGCACCGTGGCCATCGTAAACCTAGTTCTGACCCCCAAAATATGTCACAAAAGAACACGATGATCACCACACCACAGTAAAAAAAGTGAGTTGTCGTTACGAGTGCTAAGGAAACAAATAATTCCAATGGCTGATCTATTGATTACAACTCACAATATTAACTTTTTTTTGACGGTCTTCGCCTTCTTTAATGACGATTTTTTGGTTATAGATAGTATGCGCTTGGCCAATAAGTTCACATCCGAAGTATAACGGAACAACACACAAAGCTGTGTGTAACCATGATCGTTTATAGTCTGGTGAATACAGTTTAGTGAGAATCACTCATAAATGCGGACGGCAAAAACAATAACAAAGACCTGAGTGACGTCAACGTTACACTATCTATTGATTAGTATCAGTTTATGAAGGCTACATAGAGCGTGACGTCAAATGACAGGTTAGGTTGGCCACAAAAGAAAACAAATCGTGAGCTGTATAGATAGTATGCGCTTGGCTAAGAAGCTCATAACATTGCCATCCGGAAGTATAACGGATCAACACACAAAACTGTGTATTCATGAACGTTTATAGTCAGGTTAATACAGTTCAGTGAGCATTACTCATAAAGGCGGATGGCAAAAAACAATAACAAAGACTTGAGTGACGTCATCTTCGAACTATCTATTGAATAAGTCAACCAATGGAAACATGTCTTTCCTTGAGCACTATTAACAACAACTCACTAGACGGTGCAAAAACTTTTTTTTTTTTAATAATTAAAAAAAAATAATTAAAAAAATTAAAAACACACAAAAAACGTCAAACTTGTGGGTTCTTGCATCGTTAACTTATAGCCTGACACTGACCAAAAAAAATGACGTTAAAAGACAAGTCTTTGGTCACAAAAGAAAACACATTGTGAGTTGTATTCAACAGTTCAACCAATGGAATCACTTGTTTCCTTGAGCACTACTTACGACAACTCACTTGGCGGTGGAAATACCTAGAAAATGACGTCAAAATATAAGTCCTAATGGGTTCTCGTGTCAGGCTTATAAGATAGAATGCGCTTGGCCAAGGAGTTGCCATCCGGAAGTATAACGGACCAACACACAAACTCTGTGTAACCATGAACTTTTATAGTCTGGTTAATACAGTTTAGTTAGAACAACTCACAATCGCGGATGGCAAAAACAATAACAAAGGCCTGAGTGACGTCATCTTCGAACTATCTATAGCTTCGGTCAGGCTATATACGTTAACGATGGCTACGCTACGTCTCACCGTAGCCATCGTTATGTTATAGCGTGACACTGAAATCCAAAAGGACTGGCGTGTTTGACGTCATTAATTGGTTTTGCACCGCCTAGTGGGTTGTCGTTAGTAGAGCTCATGGAAACAAGTTATGTCATTGGTTGAACTATTGAATACAACTCACAATTTGTTTTCTTTTGTGGCAAAGGACTGGCATTTTGACGTCATTTTTTTTGGTCAGTGTTAGGCCATAACTTGACGAAGGCCACGGTCTCACAAACCTAAAATGACGTCAAAAGACAAGTCCTAGTGTCAAGTTAATAGTAGCCATCGTTAACTTATAGCCTGACACTTCACTAGAACCTTCTAAGACTTGTAGTTTGACGTAATTTTCTGGGTTTGTGTAACGTCTGGCGAGTTGTTAGTTGAGCGCAAGAAAACAAGCTATTTCATTGGTTGAACTATTGCATACAACTCACGATTTGTTGTCTTTTGAGGCCAAATACTTGCCTTTTGACGTAATTTGTTGGTCAGTGTCAGACTATGGCTACGGTCTAACGAATGCGACGACTGACGACAGCAGCGTGCATAAAAGTAATGCTAAGGACCTGTGACGACCAGATTGTTAAAAATAGCGAGGCATGTACTGGGTCGGCTGTGGCCAACAGTAATCGGACGTATTGATGAGGTCTTTTAACTCCTTGTCAAAACACCTTCTCCCATATCCCTCTGTATCTTAATGATAATGGACAGATAGACTTACACACGATAAACGTGTTCAATGGACGGGAACCAATAATAATACCAGGGCATTTTTCCTTCTACTACACTTTCCAGCCAAGACACACGAACACACACGCACACACAGACATAGAGAGAGAGAGAGAGAGAGAGAGAGAGAGAGAGAGAGAGAGAGAGAGAGAACACTGATATATAAACCATAAAATAACATACACTCGTATTTCACACACACACACCCACACACACACACACACACACACTAACAAGCGCGCACACAACACACGGATTGGGAAACATAATACAAGCAAAACCTTATGGTATACAGCCAAAATACAAGACTAAATACCATGGACGACATTTACATCTGACCAAAAATAAATATTCACATTGCTTGGACAATTTACCGACACTGGTTAACAACAATTTGACTACAATCGTGAGTACTAGCCCAATTCGGGCTGTTAATTATCGCTCTTTATAATGATCGAAAATTGACATTGTTGTCAAAAATTAAAACGCACAAATTTACCCATGTCAATTTTTTATTTTCAAAAATATATAGACTAAATCATAAATAAATAAAATTTAAAAATAATTTTATAGAAGTTCATGGTTAATCATAGTTTTGGGTGTTGGCCCGTTATGTAGATAGAATGAACTTGACGTCACTCAGATCTTTGTTATTGTTTTTTTGCCATCCATGTTTATGAGTAATTCTCACCTTACTGTATTATCCAGACTATAAGCGTTCAAAGTTACACTTAATTTTATCTGTTGGGCCGTTACACTTCCGGATGGCATTGTTATGAGCTTCTTAGCCAAGCGCATACTCTCTATAAACGATAAGGTTAAACATAGTTTAAACTTAGTAAGTTAAATCCGGCTGACGAATGTTTTGAGTATTTTTGCTAAACACACGGCTTCAATATTTTTTTAAAAGCATGAGTTTCGTTAAAATGCTCACGATATATGCCAGCCAAAGCTAGTGCAACCAACACAAAAACGTATGTGTATCATTTTTTGCTTGTACTTGCCTGGTGGTGAAAATTTGGTGACGAAATATCACCTCGATGGCAGTCTGAAAGCAATACGAAATCGTCGAGTGACGTAAACCGATATGTTATAACATACAAAATTTCGTATTCTATAGATAGTATGCGCTTGGCTAAGAAGCTCATAACATTGCCATCCGGAAGTATAACGGACCAACACACAAAACTCTGTGTATCCATGAACGTTTATAGTCAGGTTAATACAGTTCAGTGAGCATTACTCATAAACGCGGATGGCAAAAAACAATAACAAAGACCTGAGTGACGTCATCTTCGAACTATCTATTCAAATATAGAAGGGAGGAAATTGACGCCACTCAACTCTTTGTTATTGTGTTTAGACAGCCATTTTGGCGATTAGTTCTCACTAAATTATATCAACCAGACAATATAAAGTTTAAAGTTACACAAAGTGTTGTGTATTGGTACGATATATCCGGCTGGCGGATGTTGTGAGTGTTTTACCATAACAAATGGCATCAATACTTCATTTTCAGAGACGAGAAGAGCAAAGTTCAAAATGTACCAGTCAGCGATTGTGGCCGTTGCGGTAATCGGCGGGACGATCTCCCTTCTGGTCATCGCCAATATCGTTGTCGTCGTCATCTTTTACAACGAGTCGTCGACGACGAAGGGAGGAGGAACGTCATGTCGGAGACGCAGGGATGAGCGGAGGGAACGGCAATTGGCAGAGAAGGAAGACGATGGATGTGACACGCGTGAAATGACGGGTAAATACTAAATTATTTTTTTTAAATAATTGGGCTATATATATAGCGCAATATCCACTAAATGTGCTCAAAGCGCTTTACAAGGGGTCCCTGGTCAACAGCAACATTTAACATGTAGGACGGGACATGACGCCTGTTAGGCGATATTACAATTTTACTACTCGATGACTTTTAAATTATATTATTATTATTGACGGTATGCGTTTAGGTAAAATATTCACAATATCCACCAGCCAAATCAAACATACCAACACACGAACACGGTGTTTAGCCTTTGACGTTTATATAGTCTGATTTATTATCATTTTGTAAAAGCTGACCACTAACTTGCTGTCCAGAAATATTCACATCGAGTTAAATTACGTCAACTTCGTTCCTTCTATTGTCACAGACAATAAAAAAAACCCTATAATAACCAATAACAACAAGAAAAACAGCAACAATAAATTGATCAATTGAATGAAGCAATTAACCAAATATCTACGTCATTAATGAATTAACACTAGCTTACTTGCACCAGAATAATAATTATCAATGACACAAAAAAGGGGCGAACAGAAATCCTTCAACCATCATCATCTTCATCATCATCATCA
The DNA here is from genome assembly GCF_034508935.2 of Berghia stephanieae. NCBI lineage: Eukaryota > Metazoa > Mollusca > Gastropoda > Nudibranchia > Aeolidiidae > Berghia > Berghia stephanieae. The sequence goes on from NC_088370.1 coordinate 15,762,437, forward strand.
TCATCCTCATCATCGTCATCATCATCATCATCATCATCATCATCATCATCATCATCATCATCATCATCATCATCATCATCATCATCATCATCATTGTCCTTCCTCGCCCTCCATTCTCCATCCTAATCAACAATAACGTTGACCATACCTTCATCCTACCAGACTATCAAAGAGGACCGCAAAGTAGGAGAACACAACAAACAAGGGAAACAGGTCACGAAAATTCACAGTATATTTTCGACGTCGACAAAACCAATCACCCAAATGCCATACAACGACATCACACAAAAGGCCACTTCAATGCAACAGCGGTAACACACGACAATATCGCCCATGGGGGGTTTCACGATGTCTTCCAGAGAGAGACTCTCACCGACCAAATTCCATGTCCAAAAGACTCACCACAACATCATTCCCACCCTCCTTCTTCAAATAGAATAACACACAAACCATGCCCATCATTCAATGACTCAGACCAAATACTAAAAGTCGTTAAAGATAAAATGTTCATAAATTACAATCGAGGCGAATTTACTACAAATCAAGTAAATCATTCGACCAGGATATCACACTACAGTATGAGGTACGATCCCAGGTGTCCCGTGAAACTGGTCACTTTCAACTACAAACATTCCGGGGGGATACAGGAACAGAAAAATGAAGTGTTCGGCGATAAATTATATTCAAGTACGCCTGCAGCATCCGCGAGGATCCAAAAGACGGATTCAAAAAAAACATCAGAGCCCCTGGGTTCGGATATGACACCACGCAAAGATTCAGAACTGGAATACGAGTCCGATTTAAGCACGTCTGCGAGGGCTCGAGATGGTACCCCAATCTCAACATATCAAAATCTGCCAACAACAATTGATAAAATCTATTCGGGAGCAGCATCATTGCATCCAATAAATTATTATCTAGAACATTCTGACATGGAGCATTTGGATATAGAATCACATGATACAAATACTAATCTTGACGATGGGATAGAAGTCCACCAAGACACAAATGACGTCATAACACATCCGCACGTAGACAAAGTTAACCCTATTCGTTCAAGAATGAAAAGAAGACTATCCGACAGAGCTCGCGGATTAAAAGAAGCCCGTATGATGGATTTTGGCACCACCACACTATCAATGACGGAAACTGGCGTAGGCGGTGACGCCATAGAAGCGCAAACAGAACGCGCACAGCAAACAGGAACAGATAACCAAAAGAAAGGACTTTATTTTAAACATAAAGATGGGAGACCGTGTACTAACACTACAACTGAACACGTTCAAATAGAGCAACATATAAAACGGGAGGACATGAAAACATCACGGTTCTTCTCTTCTTTCTCGTATCCTCAGAACCGCAGACCCAACATGGCCCTCAATGATTCGAGAAACGAAGTCATTAATCATCACGAAAACCCTGTTGACTCTGTAATCGTTGAGGTGGATGAAGAAGACGACATCAATGATCTAAAAGATTGTGATAACAGTAAAACAACGTATGGTGTAAGCGATAATGACTGCCTACCAAAACCACCACCGACCACTTGGTCCAATTCAGACCACTCTGTCAAGATTCACTCATCGAAGCCGAAGGATTGTATGTCACAAAACGAAAAAGTATCACATTTCGCCACTACAACTGCGCTGCAAAAGTCCCATTCCATTAACGACACAGAAAAAACACCGTCTGCAAAAGTCCCAGAAAATTCAATTCCAAAAGGTTTTGAATGCCTTGGCGGATTTTATAACGAAAGGTCTCCTAATAACAACAATAAATTGCATGTAGCTGATGCTCAGGTCAGTGAAGATCACCAGGATGGTCGCCAAGAAAACGTCAACTTTAGAAATTCAGCTACAAAACGAGACGCATTAGACATAAATTTAAAACCTTTTGAATCTAATGAAACATCGAGCAGTGTTTTAATCCAACCGAGCAGGGCGATCACAGTAAACGACAAACACAATAATTTAATCAAAGATTCTTTAAGTGAAGACAATATTATAATCTCAACAAGTAACAAAGCCCAAACACCATCAAATCCCAAGCAATCACACTACAATATTAATAGCCGCACTGCACACTGCTCATTCTCTGACGATTCATCGGCATTTCATGATGAACAGCGTTGTCTAAATGCGTATGATAACCAAATCGACGGCTCCAGAGACATTTCCCGTGTTCTGAGCGAGTCCTCCAGATCGAATCTTCACGATAACCCCGGATACTCTTCAATACAATACCGAATGTTCCCCACACGACAAATGAGAAAGAAACACAACGATACAAAGACTAACATTGTCCATCTAAACACCGGGGGTGCCACCAATTTTCTTCATACGAATGCTCGACAAATAAAGGAAACAAGACTTCACTCCGGGAGGCTGCCTCGTCATTTAAGTCCTATAACATCATTGTATACCCTTAGCGAGGAGGACCTCAAAAAGTATCATGACACAAGCATACCAACCATAGACGATCTGGTTCGTATCGACATGGAGGAGAAAAGAAAAAGAAACAGATTGATATTCTCTGCATCAGACAATAAAATGTCAAATATCCACCGGCACCAAACACCATCAATACATCCTACAAATCGCACCTCCAATTTACGTTTAGATTCGACGCAAAACACTTCTAAGACAAAGTCTAAATCAGTCAAAAAGCCTAAAAAGTACAACTTAGGATTTCATACAAACACGAGGGGAACGAAAACAAATAATAACAATAATTTGGTAGATTTCCATACAGGCGTATCAGACCGATATCATTCTATAAGCCTACAGAGAGGATCTTCACTCGAGATAGCACAGCTACGATCCCAAATCACCAATAAACATCCAAAGACCCCCAAAACCCCTTCAGGTCACCATGAATTCTACGACACGATGCCCCAGCAACAAGAAATAGAATTTCATTCTTCGAAAACGGGCATCGACACGGCGGAATGTCAGCACATCGGAAATTGGATTCTTAATATCAATTCCACTCCGCGAAGCACTCTTTCGCACAATGACATCCAAAGCGTATCTAGTTTCACTTTGTCGGACTTCGACTTCGGCGAGTCTGACGTCGACGCCATAAGCAAAGAGTACAATTGTGATGACATAGGTGGGGGTTGTGGCAATGTCAAGGACGTTCACCTTTGAGGTTAGCAAATATTTACAAAATGTTTAAATTCATGTTTTCCACAAAAGATTGGTAAACCATCATCCTATACGTGCATTAAGTCTCTCCTTACCATCCATTTTCAGGATTTTCCCCAAAACTGGACACCTAAGTAACACAAAAATATACTCTTTAACACTCAAACACAATAGCAGTAAATTCTTGTGAGACATACTTTCTATAGCAAAACAAGCTCAACAACACACTGTTCATTTCCTTTAAATTTTTTGATGTACAAAAGAAATTTGAATAAGAAAAATGTTGGTTGTATCGTAACGAATGTGACGATTTTCATATAGTTGGTAAGGAGAGAGTTAAAAATGAGCATGATTATGCATCTGTATAATTTGATATGCTTTCTTATTGCTATTGTTGATGCTGATGACGATATTGCTGTCGTTGTCATCGTCAGCGTCATTATCATTATCGTCGTTGTTTCTGTTGCTGTCGTCACCGTCACCATTGTTGTCGTGATCACCCTAAAATTGAGTATTTATACAGCGCAATATCCACTAAACGTGCTCAAAGTGCTTTACAAGGGTCCCTGACCAACAGCAACGCGTAACATGTAGAACGGGACATGGCGCCTGTAAGGCTATATTGCAATTTTTTTTCCGACAGGGACAACGCCATTAGCGTCCCTGCCTCGAAGAGATAAATTAGAACACGTCCGAATTCGAAAATCAAGAACCTTTTTCATCGTGCGGCTATGTGGTCAAGTGGTATGACATTCGCTTTCGGATTGGAAGGTCCTGGGTTCGAGCCTCGCGCTCGGCGCATAGTTGAGTCCTTGGAAAAGGCTCTTAACTCACATTCTCTCACCGTACTCAGGTACAATTCAAACGAGTGAAAATAAGTACCTGGCCGTTAACAGCGTTGTCTTTGTCCGAAAAATTGTAATATCGCCTTACAGGCGCCATGTCCCGTCCTACATGTTAAATGTTGTTGTTGACCAGGGACCCCTTGTAAAGCGCTTTTGTAGAGCACATTTAGTGGATATTGCGCTATATAAAGCTTTATTTATTATTTTTTTATCTTGTACAAAAGTGACATGGCCGTTTTCAAAGTGTACTGCGATATGGTAGCCTTTATAACAAAAATCTCGCAAATTTTACATCTTAGACCATAAAAGTGAAGGATTGAATGAACGAGTTGGACCAAATTTTGAACAAGAGAGTTCATATAAACAAAAGGCGATGAGTGACAAAGAAATGACTTTACCATGCGTACGAGTTCAAAGTCATACACATATTTTTTTTTTTTTAAATCATATTATGCCCTTCCGCCACGACATCATAAGATATCGTCGCCTAGGCATTCCACGAAGGAATATAGATAACTCATTAAACAATATGTCTGATGTCAACAGGAATCACCCATGTTGTCCAAAGTGAGCAAATTGGGGGGTTATTAATCTTGCCCAAGGGAAAAAAATACGAAAATGTCTGAAACGGGGCTCGAACCCGGGACCTTCCGGGTCACAGTGCAATGCCTTAATCACTCGACCACTTCGCCCCTCATATACATATATACATATATATAAAATTGTTTATTTTTATCCAGTACCCGTACTTAACAACCTCACGCTTCTTCTCTATTGCTTATCTACATAAAGCTACTTTAAATGCTGTTGGAATTCACAGCTCCCATGACCACTCGAGTCAACAAGGACGGATTAAACGTGAATTTACAAAGGTATGCCTGCCATGTATTCCTCACATGAATGCTCAGATCGGGCCCATAATGCTTTGTCCCTTTTCCATATTAACATAATGGCCGATCAACACACTGTGCAGGTCTTCTAAGGCGACATGATTGGATGCCGGAATAAAGTTAGTTCAGGCCGTACGGCTATGTGGTCTAGTGGTATGACAATCGCTTTCGGATCGGAAGGTCCTGGGTTCGAGCCTCCCTCGGCGCATAGTTGAGTCCTTGGAAAAGGCTCTTTACTCACATTCTCTCACCGTACTCAGATGTAAAATGAGTACCTGGCCGTTAACAGCGTTGTCTCTGTCGGAAAAAAAATTATTATCGCCTGGCAGGCGTCATGTCTCGTTCTATATGTTAAATGTTGCTGTTGGTTAGGGACCCCTTGTAAAGCGCTTTGAGCACATTAAGCGGATATTGCGCTATATAAAAGCTCAATTATTTTTTTTCCATATTAAGATAATGGCCGATCACAACGCTGTGCAGGTCCTCTAAGGCGACATAATAGGGTGTCGGGTGGATTGAAGTTAGATCAGGCCGTATGGAGATTACAACGGATTTGTTGAATTCGAATACATCTCTATGCATGGGTCAAATAAAATATCTCTCTCAGCCAGGCGGAGGGTGCCGTGCCGTGTCAATTGGACCCCGATTTTGGAAGTCTTGACACCCGTGATATTTTTATTCCGTTTTCATCAGGCACTTCTCCATACCCCATATTTCTCATCAATATTGGTCAAAAAGGGCATTAACTAAGCTAGCTTTTTGTCTCGCTTTGCCTCAGCTACGGAACACATCTCAAGAGTGACTGGATTTACGAGCGTCCCATATTGAGGATTAGAATTCGTCGTCGACGCCTGAGGTGAAAACTAGAGGATTGTGGGTAATCTTGAGACATTGACAGACAACTGACTGTCAAGCAGAGTTATCAAAATGACGAAAGTAAAAAGTCGTAGCTAGGGGCGATAATTCTGATGGGTCTTTTATGGTGGGATCTTTTTAAAAATAGTGTATGTGGTATAAGTCCGGTATCTTGAATGCGGTCAGTGATCGAATCGGATACTAGAATTGGAGGCGGATATGTAGTTATTAAAACTAACCAATGACGAGATGGCTGAGCGAATAAGGCGTTGCCCTTCCATCCCAGGGAACCATACACGAACTCTGGAGTCACATCTTGAGAATTAAAAGAAAAAATGAAATAAAATAAATAAAAATGCAACAACAAAAAGAAACAAACAAACAACTTAATCCCTATCCTATCGCTCACTTTGGATAGACGCCTTGGTTATTTCGGTATTTTATCAGAGAAAGATCCGAAAGAAAGAAAATCCCAAAAGATGAAAGAAAAGGAATCTTTTCTTTTTTTTTTTCTTTCAATGTTTAGATTTATTAACTTTTTTTTCTTTCATTTTTTTTATTAGTCCACGAATGCCATTTTCTTTTTAAACATTGTCAAAATATAATATATAATACGTTCTCAATAAATATATTATACTATGTGAATGTCATGTGACTAAATTATCTAACGTTTGAGTTGAATTGAATAATTGTTTATATTTTCATTTTCTTTGGAAAAAAAAAGGGGGGGGGGGGGTGTTTTGTTTCTTGTTTGTTTTGAGATTGTTGTTGTTTTTTCTTTTGTTTGTTAATTTTTTCTCTTGGAAAAAAAAGTTCATTTGAATTTTTGGAAATAAAATGTTGGAGAAAAAACTGTGATTTTTTATGTATATCTAATTGCGTATGTATGTATGTATGTATGTATGTATGTATGTATGTATGTGTGCGCGTGCGTGCGTTTTAAGTGTATTGAACCCCATTAATAACAACACGTTACTTAGGACGCAGAGCAACCCGGAATAATAATAATAATAGACCGGGGTTACAATGAAGCTACATATCAATTCGCCTACACTGTGATAGCGGGTGGTGACAAATTTGACAGCCGAGTCGGGGACACAATGGAGCCCATTGTTCCATTTGTAATAACACCTATAAATATAATGTACTACATACAGTACTACCACCTGGCTAGGGGGTAGATATGATATTAAAGGTGTCAGTGCATGACATAATCTGTCGGAATGTGAAAATATTGGATTTGTAATGCTTTTTGTATTTTCTGAAAGAATATGCTAACCAGAGCATTTTAAACTTTATTTGAAGTAAATCGGGTGGTTTTGCATGAAGTTATGGTTAGATGTAGATATGGGAAAGGTATCCAGCAACTTTTCTAAAATTTCATACTTTTTCAACTTGACTATCTGTAAAAAAAAAAATTTTGTTTTAGAAGTGAAATTAAGCTTAGATATTTCCCGAAGATGTACAAAAAGGGTTGATTTGTGATGTACAAAATAAATCTGAATTTTTAAAAAAATGTATATTGTGTCGTAACAAATGTGACGATTTTGCTGCAGGTGGTAAGGAGAGGGTTAAAGCAATTCAACACTACGATGGCACCCAAAGGAAAAGAAGGGGATGAAATAATTGAAAACCCGTACGTAATAAGTTGCGTTTAAAAAGATTGCAATAATCCGACGCCGAATGGAGATTTGATATTATAATTAATAATAATAATAATAATAATAATAATAATAATATACCCGAATTATATCAAAGTTGCCCCCCTTTCCTCAAGATACCTCCATCAATGAATCTATTCCCGTAATAAGTTGCGTTGCGTTTAAAAAGATTGCAATAATCCGACGCCCCATGGATATAATTTGATATTATAATTAATAATAATATACAAGAATTATAACAAAGTTGTCCCCCTTTCCTCAAGATACCTTACCTATCAATGATTCCATTCACCTCTGCTGCGTCATTTCACCACCTTCAGCTTGTATATTTATACAGTACATAATAATAACGCATGATGCTGCTTCTCTTCCCGTGATAATGGCAGTTATCACGGAAATCAGCAGTAACCAGGATACTGCATTTTTCGGAAGAACAACAGAATTGGAGGCAGATCATTCTATTGTAATCTGTAAAAACGCATTTTAAAAAAATGGCCAGAAAACTCGTCTTTGGACAAACAATCGCTTGAAATGACCCTTGTCTTGTGTGGGGGGAAGGGGGGGGGGGGCTATGAGGTCTTGTGGTATGTTTGAAATAAATAATGTGAAACTGAATGTAAGCTTCCAATTTAATTATGAAAACCGGATAGAATGGACGTTTCGGGTTTCCCCTTTATCAACAAAACAGGATGAATGAAACACTACACATGAATGAGATAATGTGGCAGTGGCGTTGTTAAAATGAATAAACAAAACAAAGGAACATACTATTTCCTGCCCATCAATGTTTTTTTGTTTATTCATCTTAAGAAAAACAAAACAATACAAAACAACAACAAAAAACGGACGAAAACCCCTCTCAAACCTGGGATTTCAAGAAAGTCCCAGATTTAAGAGTCATCGACATGACCACGGTCATTTGGATCGATAGAAATAATTTGAAGGACGAGATTTCTGGTCAAAATATTTTTTAAAAATTGTTTTCTCAGAGTACGGCGGCGGTATTGAACCGAGGTTCTCGACCAATTATTTAATTTCATTTTGGACTTTCAATTCGAGGAGACGTGTGTGAATGTATGTGTGTATGTGTGATATGATAAATGACATACACACACCCTACACCAATATACAGGGTGTAGCTATCCCTAGATATGTCTATGCAGCACCGTGCATTCGTGACGGTGTCTGTGTCACGCGGTGCAATTTTGACTATTAATCTATGTCATAATGCGTTCGAATCGAATCAATTTTCATATAAAAATAGAGGATAACATTAATAGATGGATTCCATGCAAGGTATTATATCTAGAGGACGTAAAGACGGTTTCAAAATTTAAGTTGTAGGCAAAAGGAGGACTCTTATCCACTTTTCTGTTGAATTTTAATCGTATTTCTGTGATTGGTAAAAATAGAGGACAACATTGAATGGATTCCATGCAAGATATATCTAGAGGACGTAAAGACGGTTTCAAAACTTAAGTAGTAGGCAAAAAGAGGACTCTTATCCACTTTTCTGTTGAATTCCAATCGTATTTCTGTGATTTGTTCCGTATGAGAATTCGATATAAAAATAGAGGGTAACATTAAATGTATTCCATGCAAGATATATCTATTGGACGTAAAGACGGTTTCGAAATTTAAGTAGTGGGCAAAAAGAGGATTCTATTCACTTTTCTGTTGAATTTCAATCGTATTTCTGTAACCGTTTTCAAAATTTAAGTAGTAAACAAAAAAGAGGACTTTTATCCACTTTTCTGTTGAATTTTAATCGTATTTAATTTATGTGATTTGGTTCCGTATGACAATTCGAATCGGATTCAAATTATTCATTGTGAAGAACAAGCAAGAATAGTAAAGGAAAAACCAAGGAAGTGTGATTCAATGTTATGTGAAAAGAAAAGAAAAATTCAAGAGATAATCAGGGGTGGTTTAGAATTTTGAATTTTGTATTTTATAAGATTAATTATAATTTAACTGTGATTAATTCCTTAACTGTGATATCTAAGAGATAAGGGGTGGTTTAAAATTTTGAATTTGGTATTTTACGATTAATTATAATTTAACTGTGATTAATTCCTTAACTGTGATATATTAACTATATAAAAGAATAAATTCCTGGGGAATTTTTTTTTTTACGAATTCGTTCATTGTTTAATTCTAGGAATTCTTTAACAATAATTAGATTACCATATTTGTAGTTTATCACGTAAATATTATACACATTTCAAGAATCACCCCTCTTTGAAATAGGCCAACTGTACAGGAAAAGCTACTTATTTTATAACCATAGACCAAGAACAACAATAATAATAAGATTACCATATTCGTAGTTTATCACGTAAATATTATACACATTTCAAGAATCACCCCTCTTTGAAATAGGCCAACTGTACAGGAAAAGCTACTTATTTTATAACCATAGAACAAGAACAACAATAATAATTAGATTACCATATTCGTAGTTTATCACGTAAATATTATACACATTTCAAGAATCACCCCTCTTTGAAATAGGCCAACTGTAAAGGAAAAGCTACTTATTTTATAACCATAGACCAAGAACAATCAAACGAAAAAGTCATCTATCTGATTATCGAAAGGCAGTAAGAAAGATCTTAATTTTTAAATATTTTTTAAAAGTCAAACAAAGTATCAACGGAAGATTAGAATGGCTGTTGAACTAGCAAATCGCATACAAAACGCCCTAACCCAATCCACATTATTACCATCATCATCATCATCATCGTCTAAGCTGTCTCCACATAAACTAATCTTCATTTCTCTTCTGCTGTTGTGGATTCATCACCCATCACCGTGGTCCAACACGAACCTCCTCGTCCAAGCCGCATGCCCGTCGCCCCCTGACTGCAACGTGTGCGACGCATCTCAAGCCGTGTGCAAAATTTGTCCCGATGATCCGGACATCCCTGCCACGGTCAAGGATCTCAAAATCCTCCCCGGAGGATGCAGCCTTCTGTCCAGATACGGGCTGCTAAGAGCGACCACTTTTTCCAAATACACTGAACTAGAGACGCTGACCCTAAACCATGCCAATGTCATGAGGTTTTTCGGACCTGTCTTCAGCGCGAACACCAAGCTTAGAGTTTTAGCCATGGCTCAGAACAGCATTCGGAGCTTTGATTCCCAGACGTTTCAGGGACTGGGAAATCTGGAGGAGTTAAATTTAGCCCTCAGCAACATCCAGCAGTTGATACCGAAGTCTTTCGTGGAGCTTAAGAATCTTAAAAAATTAAATTTGTCAGGTGAGTGGTGAGCAATTTTAAGTATTTAAGTAAATAAATGAACAAATAAATAAATAAATAAATAAATAAATAAAAGAAAATTAAACGGAAAAAAAGAAAAAAGAAATAAATGGTTTTAATAATTAATTCATTCATTCATTTTCTTAAAAAAATTTAAAAATCCTTTTCATTTCCCCTGATATTTCCTTTTTTATCGACCAGATGTGAACGAATGTCAATTCAGGAAGGGGGGAAAGTGGCGGGGGGGGGGGGGGGGGGGGAGTTCTACTGAACTTGTACGCGGACAAACACATCGACCGAACCCTATCTGAACACTCACTGAACTCCTATAAAAAGGCATTACGTATACTTACATGTAGGATATATTGCATTATAGTTATAGTAAAAAAAAAAATTAAAATTTAAGAGTAATTGGCCGAGAGTGATATCATCTCAATATTTTCTTCTATTAGATGCCGTTCATCCGGTGGTCTGAAAATATACGGAGGATTGCTGTCCTTTTTTTTTTCTTTGTTTGTTTGTTTTTTGTTTTGTTTGTTTTTCTTAACTTAACATAATTCCATAAATATTGGGAAAATCGGCAACCCTGTTTATAGACCAAATCTCTTAACGTACAGTGGTTTAACTCATCTGCTAATCCGCCATAATTTTATATTTTTCTATAACAACACCAGGAAACAAACTACCAAAACTGACAGTCCACGACTTTGACGGACTCGACAAGCTGGAGTACCTAAGCCTGGCGTCGAACGAGGTCAATTCCATCGAGTCCGGGACATTCCAGAAGCTCGCCAACCTCCAAACGCTCGACATCTCCAAGATGAAACTGACGTCACTTCCGCCACAAGTCGTGGCAGGAATGACGTCACTGAAAAGTGTTGACGCTTCGGAAAACCAAATAACAACCGTGGCAGACGACAGTTTAAAATCGACGTCTCTTGACCTTTTGGATTTATCCTCGAATCAAATCACGAACATCCCAACCGTGGCCATTCAGACAGCAACTGCTGCACCAAAAGCTTTGAACCTTCAAGCCAACAAAATCACCAAAATTTCATCCAACGATTTCCAACGCGTCTCCATCGACGATTTAAACCTCAGAGACAATTTGATCACGACCATCGAACCGGGTGCATTTCAGGGGAGCCGTATCGGTAGCCTTGACCTTCGCGGTACGGCTTTGACCTCTTTACCTAAATCCTTGAACTCTCTGCTCACGTCATCAAACACGGAAATCAACATGAAAGCTGTTTTAAATTGGCGGTGCGAATGCGACGCCTTGTGGTTCTCCGATTATTTGCAAAAATCCACATCCAGTGAACCACCCACCTGCGGTGTCCCATCCAAATTCAGGGGATACGACTTACGTTTTATCCACAAGCAATTGGAAATAGATTGTCGACCGACAACGACTACCACCACAACCACTACCACAACCACTACGCCAAAAACCACACGATCAACATCTACCACCTCTACAACAGCTAAAAAGGTTACAAGCGTAACGTCTAAACCAGCAAACCCTTCTTCATCAACGTCTTCAGCATCCTCTAAAGTAACTGGGAAATCACACGGACAAACGCAAAACCAGTCAACAAAACAATCTCCATTACAACCAAAACCAAATACACTACGATCGACAACCCAGGGAACTTCGTCTTCGAAAGCAACTCAAAAATCACAAGCGGGAAACCAGAAAACGACGCCAGCAAATAAAAATAGTAATAAAAACAGCAGCAGCGAAGATGACAACAACAACAACCAAGATGCGATGTTGATAGCGCTTGCTATCATGACAACCCTCGCACTGTGCCTGGCCATAGTGGGCGTCGTCACAGCCTGTTTCGTGTGCAAAAAGCAAAAAGGAGGAAGGAGCGACAGGCGTATCCAAGATACACCAATCACAGCACGCAAAGAGATCACGTGGAAAGGGCGAATGGAGGCGATTCATGGATTTTGAGAAAGGCTCAATTTTAAAATGAAACCCGGGGAATGACGATCAATTGGGTTTATACTTTTAAAAAAAATATTGGAAAATAAACAGATGTGGCCTACGGTACCAAAACGATGTTATGTCCAGATAATTTACATGCTAGAAATTCAATTTATGGACGGTGTTAAATGAAGGTATTTATTTCAACTCAGATTCTTTAAATTGAGCTTACAATTTATATTTAAGCATGTATCATGTTTAAACGATGTAATGCCGTTTGTTTTGGGGTTTTTTTCGGTTTTTGTTTGTTTTTTTTTTTTTGTTTTTTTTTTTTTGTTTTGTTTTTTTTTTTGACAATTGGTTAGATTTCAAAACAAACAAAATTTAACTCATCCATTTAGGAATACAGGGGCCCAACCAAGTTAATGTTAAAGCAACGGCTAAAATTTCACGAACGACATGTGCCGTTATATAATTCCTTCTTAGCTATTTGACCAATTTAGCTTACAAACATTAATTATACCAATGGGTTACAAAGGATAGGATTTATAACTGATGTTGTCTGTTGGTTGTTGTTAACTGTTGATGTTGACTCAATACAATTTCACGGTATCAAAAGAATGTTTAATTGTTTTACAGACTCCGATTGAAGAACCAGCAAAAAGAAAAGGAAAAAAAAGAAAAAAAAAAACAGAAAAAAACCCACAAAAACGTGCGGATAAATAAAGGCTGATCTAAGATTTTAAATATCGTGGAAAATAAGTTAGACCGAGACCAACGTGTACCTATTTGCATGTCTGACAACATTGTGAGCTCATTATTGTAATGGAATTCTCACCAAAAAAAAAAAAAAATGACGCAAAATATTGTCAGGCCTGCATATATGTACAAGTTGATCGAGGCAAATCTTTTGAGTCATCAACGGTCAGAATCGGCCCAGTAACAAGTAAATAATATGTAGGCGCGAGCAAAAATAGGCCAGTTTATTTTTCATATATCTAACAGATGTCATACAAAACACTTTTTAAACAAACAAAATTAAAGATTCACATAATTACATATTCATTTTCTAACTTTTCAATATTTTAAACTTTACTTTGAGGGAAGGGCAATATTTTAAAAGCAAACGGAAGTAAGGATTCAAGAAAATCAACATCGAGCCCCCAATGAAATAAAATGATTTTACGGTCATAATCTGCCGACTGACGACGTGGAATTCACAGAAACATGTGTTTCGGACATAAATAAGTGAGTGACTCCATTTATATATTATATTAGCTCTAACCAACGTTATCGAGCACTCTTGTACCTACAAGTACCCAACAACACTCAAATATATATATATATATATTTATATAAATTATTAAAAGAATTATATATATATATATATATATATTAATATATATATATATATATATAATTCTATATAAATGCTCTAGCTTTTTAAAAAAGACATATATATATATATATATATATATATAATATATATATATATTATATATTATATATATATATATATATATATGTCTTTTTAAAAAAGCTAGAGCATTTATATAGGGCAATATCCACTAAACGTTCTCAAAGAACTTTACAAGAGGTCCCTGGTGGTCGACAGCAAACACTTAACGTGTAGGACGGGACATGACGCCTGTTGGGTCAAAGTGTTGTTTTTTTTTTTTTAATTTAAAAGGTGTTCCGTCAGTATACGACGGCGGAAAACTTTTTTTTTTTTAAATTGAGCTTTATATAGCGCAATATCTACTAAATGTGCTCACAGCGGTCCCTGGTCAACAGCAACATTTAACGTGTAGGACGGGACATGACGCCTGTTAGGTGATATTAAAAAAAAATTCGGACAAAGTCAACGTTGTTAACGAGCCAGGTACTCATTTTACACCTGAGTACGGTGAGAGAATGTGAGTAAAGAGCCTTTTCCAAGGACTCAACTATGCACCGAGCGCGAGGCTCGAACCCAGGACCTTCCGATCCGAAAGCGAGTGTCATACCACTAGACCACATAGCCGCACTTCTATTCTGACATCTGCCAAGCAAGGCAAGTAAAGGAGGACGGACGGACTTACTTCTAGGACTTTCGAATTATTAGCCAATTGACAGAGGTGTCTTGTCTCTCCTTCCTTAACTCATTCAACCCTAACACCGACTTTATCCGTAGTTTACCCCATGCCTATTTCTTACATTTTTCTGAGACAAATTATAGGCGTGGTATCAATTCTTATAATGTTAATGGTAATTGAATAAAACTATCTATGCACATGCTCATTTTTAAAACATTTTTTTTTCCAATTTTGGAAAGTAGCAAAAATCTCTAGGATTGAGTGAGTCCTTATATTTCAAAGTGTTAAAATTTAACACTTAACTCACTCAATCTTTAATAAATAATGAACTTTATAGTTGACCTCCTTGAGAGCCATTGGCCCCGTGGAGCCGGAGATGTCCCGGTTTCTATGGCCAGAAACGGACAATTGCTTGCTATCCTTTGGATAGGACGCTAGTCTATCGCACAAAGTACTTTCCGCCAAATCTAACAGACTCAGCTACCCATTCACTGCTGGGTGGGCAAGATGGTCAGAAAATTTTTAAAATCTCGACTGCACACGGGATAGTTGACCTCACTGGGCGTAAACAATCATGTCCTCCCGTCCTACATGTTAAGTGTTGCTGTTGGCCAGGGACCCCGTGTAAAGCGCTTTGAGCATGTTTAGTGTATACTGCGCTATATAAATGCTCTAGTTAGAATGTCGATCTTGATTCCTTTTCATCTGTATTTCGGTTAGAAGTTTAGCTAGAGTTTGGTTGTCATAGAAACGCTCCGCCACGCCACAAAACGCCACGCGCCATTTCAAATTTCATACAGTGGCGACCTTTCTGTACTCTCGCACTCTCACCATATCCGTCACCGCCGTTAGCATTAGCCAGGTACACATTCACACCTGAGTCGTCGTATCGCGTAATCCCCAAGCCCCCCCCCCCCCGAAACTTTGAGTGTTAGAATAGAACAACTTGCAGTGGAGTTGACCTTTAGCTAGCTTTATGGTTAAGATTGTACATTCACCTTGTATATTGAATTGGCGTCAAGTGGTTTGTTTGTGCAGTTTTGTCCTGCCCCAGCTAATTTGGGATAAACAGCGGACGATTGGCATGACGAAACTTGAGGGGCAGGGCCGGTTAGAGAGTTGGGGGGGGGGGGGGAGTGTCAGATAGAACACAAAGGTGTTGGGGAATATGAGAGGAGGGGTAGGGGCAGGGAACAGAGAGTTCCAGGGAGGAGGTTGGCGTAGGTGGTGTCAAGTGTGGTAGCGCAGCACTCGAATGACTAGTTTTGTTTTTGTTTTTAGGTGTTTAACGGCGCTTTCGACACGATTTAGGTTATTTAAGGTTCCGTCGAATGACTAGAAAAGGTTAGATAAAGAGGGAAGGGAGGAGGGTGAAGAGGGAGAGGAGGAATGAACCTGGAGGAATATGAGAAAAATCGTGGAAAAGTTAGAGAAAGTAGGAGGAGGAGGTGGAGCAAAAGGAGGAGTAGGAGCATGAGGAAGAGGAGGAGGAGGAGGAGAAGGAGAAAGGCACAAAAGAAGAAGAAGAAGAAGAAGAATTAATGAATGTATAAAGGAAAGAAAAAAAAAAAAAGAACTAAAGCAACAGAACAAAGAAAGAAATGCAGACAAAAAAATAATAAAGTAAAAAAGAAAAAAAAAGAAAAACACAAAAAGAAACTGTAAGAAACGCGAACTAAGCACATCTGTGACGTCATCAGACTCACCCCGGATGCCTGGTCTGTCAAAGTCTGGGAGAGGACGATGTTGAAGACAGCGTGTGACCTTGAACTTTCGCTATTCATGTTGGTGGCGGCCACTGTCCTTGACTTGTTCCCCTCGCTCATCAGATTGTGAATTTCCTGGGGGAGATAACCACAGATAACAAGGTCAATAAACGCTTTAGAAAGACTCATTAGCTCCCCATTCATTTCCGGGAAAACCTGATTTCACTATACCGTATAACAAAAACAATACGAAGCACCCCTATTTTTCTTACTTAAAACAACAAAAAAAAAAAAAATAAATAATAACAAATAACAAAAAATATACCAAAAAAATAAATTTAAAAAAATAAATAAAAAACAGCTCAAGAATTTTTTTCGAGGTAGATTTTGATAATAAATAATATAGATAGTGTGCGCTTGGTTAAGAAGCTCACAACATTGCCATCCGGAAACTATGTGTAACTTTGAACGTTTATAGTCTGGTTAATAGTTTTGTGAGAATTAATCATAAAAGCGGATGGTAAAAAATAAAAAAAAAACAATAACAAAGACCCGAGTGATGTAAACTTCGTTCTATCTATATTAATGTTTTTGTCCAACCAAGACTGATGATGATGATGATGATGATGATGATGATGATGACGACGACGACGGCGATGATGATGATGATAATGATGATGATGATGATGATGATATGATATGATGATAATTATAATGATCATGATGACGAAGACGACGACGATGATGATGATGGTAACGATGACGATGACTTCTAAGAAACTTCCCAATTCAGCACACCAAATGAGGTTTTTGCGAGTACCCCATACGTACCTCATATGACGACACTAAACACATAGATAGGCCGTCCACATAGGGACCCAGTATATTGTGCTCTCGCACCTTGAGGTTCTGTTTGGATCTGAAATAATAATAATAATAATAATAATAATAATAATAATAATAATAATAATAATAATAATAATAATAATAATTAATAATAATAATAAATAATAATAATAAATATAATAATAATAATAATAATAATAATAATAATAATAATAATAATAATAATGATAATGACAATAATAATAATAATAATAATAATAATAATAATAATAATAATAATAATAATATAATAATAATAATACAATAATTATAATAATAATAATAATAATAATAATAATAATAATAATAATAATAATAATAATAATTATAATAATAATAATAATAATAATAATAACGTACCGAAAGATTAGGAAAATAATATCGCTGTGACTGTAATTCGGAGCGTTTTCTAAAATGAACCTATATAGGGAAGTATCTACTATTAAATGTGCTCAAATAATAAGATCTGGACTTGCAGCCACCCATCCCTGTGCGATTTAATCGAGAAAATATCATCAAAAGGGAAACAATCCATGATAATAAAGAGTCTCAAAATAAAATAGGTTGCTTCCCTTGATATCGCAATCGATTGGCGTTGGGACTTTGAAGAAAATATTCTTGATTGCTTCCCTTTGTCCAATCAGGATGACTCTTTCGAATACCCACTGTGACCCCATGCGACGATCCACTGGGGTGTGTGTGTGTGTTTTGGGGGGGGGGGGGGGGGGGGGGGTGGAGATAGTCACCATGTCGCACTTTGTGGGAAGTGAGTTTTTAGTGTCGTGTCAAAGAGTAGATTATTCTCTAATTCAAAAAAAACAAAAACATTTTAATGAGCTTTTATATAGCGCAATATCCAGTAAACGTGCTCAAAGCGCTTTACAATGGGTCCCTGGCCAACAGCAACACTTAACATGTAGGATGGGACATGACGCCTGTTGGCAATATTGTAATTTTTTCGGACAGGGGCAACGCTGTTAACGGCCAAGTACTCATTTTACACCTAAGTACGGTGAGAGAATGCGAGTAAAGAGCCTTTTCCAAGGACTCAACTATGCGCCGAGCGAGGCTCAAACCCAGGACCTTCCGATCCGAAAGCGAATGTCATACCACAAGAGACCACATAGCCGCACAATTTCGTCATTTAATTCATGAAACAAATGTAAAAAATTGGCTGTGCTGTGACATTTTCAAAAAGTTGACAATCAATAATAAAGTGGTTTTGAGAAAACAGGGTAATAAATTTTATTTAATGTCATTTCAAAGTTCAGAGCGCCCCCGGTATGACAAATCAAAATGCTCAAAGATCAAATTTTACTTTAAAATTTATGTGTGAAAAAAGTATGTAGAAATGAACAAACTCTCGGATTGTAAGTAAAGGAAATCCCACCAATTTTCATGGGAAGGTACCAACAACAACAACAACAACAACAACAAAAAACCCCACATTTTATTGACCATTTCCAAGATGGCTTCACATAATAGTATCAAAGCTGCCAACCCCAACTGAAGAAAAGGTGTAGTTTTGACAGAAAAACAAGGTGTCATTTTAGAAGGAAAAGGAGTAATTCTTAAAACAAAGGCATTATTAATAAACAATAACACTATCACCACAATCATCTTCAATCCCTAGTAAAGGTTACTTTTGCCAAAAAATTAAAATAAAATAAATTTTTAAAAAGTTTTTGTTCTTTGTTTGTTTTGTTTTGAAATGTTTTACGGCGCTTGCAACACATTTAGGTCATATCAGCGTCAGTTAAAAAAGGAAGAAAATTGGATAGTAAAAACAGTCTAGATGTACAATTAAAAGGATTTGAGAAAAAGGTAAGACAGAGGGGAGTGGCTCAAATAGGGAACAGATGTAGATTCCAAGAGCACACTATCAGTGTACTTAGTTTGATATCACCTAAAGGTCTTACGCAGACAACAGCTCAAGATCCCACCAAAAGGAATACACTCAAATGTTTACAAATCATATGTTAAGAATATAAAAAAAAAACAGTACATAACTGAGATGATTCGACTGTTTCACTCCTAGCCAAGGACTCTGGCCAGGGTCAGCACAAAACAAAAAGTAATCTCATTCCAAGTTAAAGACAAAAAAGCTATTGGAAAACAGATACAGGGGGATAGAGGACATAGCAAGTACCTCCCTGCCCACTACTAAGTAATCTCATTCCAAATTAACGACAGAAAAGCTATTGGAAAACAGATACAAGGGGGATAGAGGACATAGCAAGTACCTCCCTGCACACTACTAAGTAATCTCATTCCAAGTTAACGACAGAAAAGCTATTGGAAAACAGATACAGGGGGGATAGAGGACATAGCAAGTACCTCCCTGCACACTACTAAGTAATCTCATTCCAAGTTAACGACAGAAAAGCTATTGGAAAACAGATACAGGGGGGATAGAGGACATAGCAAGTACCTCCCTGCACACTACTAAGTAATCTCATTCCAAGTTAACGACAGAAAAGCTATTGGAAAACAGATACAGGGGGGATAGAGGACATAGCAAGTACCTCCCTGCACACTACTAAGTAATCTCATTCCAAGTTAACGACAGAAAAGCTATTGGAAAACAGATACAGGGGGGATAGAGGACATAGCAAGTACCTCCCTGCCCACTATGGGAGGTCGGGAACCCCACCCAGAAAAAATAGCTTCTGGTTTAGGCTTCATAAAACAAGATAAGCTTCGAAGTGGATGATGAAAATGCTGATTTCTTCCATTTTTCCGCACAAAGAAAAAAAATGCTTGAATCACCCGCACTATCTCTACCTTGATAACGACAAAAAAGGCATAATGTGGAACAAAAAAAAAAGCATAAAAGTGTAATTTGATTTAAAAAGCGTAAAAATACGCCTTTTTTTTTGGGGGGGGGGGGGGGGGCGTACAATTGACAGTTCTGTATTATTATTATTACTATTATTATTATTATTATTATTATTATTATTATTATTATTATTATTATTATTATTATTATTATTATTATTATTATTATTATTATTATTATTATTATTATTCTTCTTCTTCTTCTTCTTCTTATTATTATTATTATCATTATTATTATGTGCACAGAGTACACCTACCCTTTGGGGTCGAGGAGGTCATGCACCTTCTCGTTGTAAATTTCCATGTAGCTGACCTCGACCTTGGCGGAGAGGGAGGCAGTGGTGACCTTGAGAATGTTCTCGAACAGAGCATCGCAGAGCCTGGGGATGATTCCCTTATTCTGGTCCTGGGTACCCATCATTGTGTACGACTTGCCGGACCCTGGATTTGGGTGGGGGGGGGGGGGGGGTGAGGTTTTGGTTGTCGGGGATGGGAGGTGGGGGGGGGGGGTTGGGGAGAGGAAGGTGTTGTAGGTTGGGAAGGGGCAAGGAAGGTAAGCGGGGAAAGGGGGTAGGGCGTGGAAGGGAGGGTGGGAAGAGTTAAAAGAAAAGAAATTTAGCTTTATATAGTTAAATATCTACTAACCTTCTCAAAGCAAAACAGCAAAGGGAGACCGAGAAGAAGAAGAAGAAGAAGAAGAAGAAGAAGAAGAAGAAGAAGAAGAAGAAGAAGAAGAAGAAGAAGAAGAAGAAGAAGAAGAGGAGGAGGAGACAGAAGAAGAAGAAGAAAGAAAGAAGAAGAAGAAGAAGAAGAGAAAAGGAAGAAGAAGAGAAGAAGAAGAAGAAGAAGAAGAAGAAGAAGAAGAAGAAGAAGAAGAAGAAGAAGAAGAAGAAGAAGAAGAAGAAAAGAAAAGAACAACAACAACAACAACAACAACAAACAACATCAACAAAATTAAAATATATTATTATTATTATTATTATTATTATTATTATTATTATTATTATTATTATTATTATTATTATTAGTATTATTATTATAATTATTAGTATTATTAGTATTAATAATAATAACGTATTACATAAATCGAATCAACAACCATCGATCGACCGCTTGCCTGATAATACATCATAAATCAAAAAATTCTAGACAACCAAATCAAATCAAATCAAATTCAATCCTATTTTATTTTAAGATCAAATCAACGACAAAGCGTCACCAACAACGCCGCCGCCAACCCACCCACCACCACCCGAGAGCAACGAGAGAAAGCCACCACGACCAATTTCCGGTCCTAGATGAAAGGGAAACAAATCTCCATCAAACACGAACAATGGCATTTGTCACGAATCGCATCAAAACGGTATTAATTTTCCGGGCTGGCTGATCTTGATGCTAAAAATAGAATTTTAAGCTCAACTCGATTTTTGATTTTTTAAATTTTTTTTATTCCTGAGTTAAAATAAAATATAACATGACTCAGAGCGGCTATGTTGGTCTTAGTGGTATGACAATGACACTCGCTTTCGGATAGGATCGGTTCGGACAGTCCTGGGCTCGAGCCTCGCTCGGCGCATAGTTGAATCCTTGGAAACGGCTCTTTACTCACATTGTGTATTTATATACATATATATAGAGATTGAAGATGACGTCACTCATGTGTTTGTTATTGTTTTCTTGCCATCCGCGTTTATGAGTAATTCTCACTATTAACCAGACTATAAACGTTCATGGTTACACACAGTTTTGTGTGTTGGTCCGTTAAACTTCCGGATGGCAATGTTATGAGCTTCTAAGCCAAGCGCATACTATCTATGTGTGTGTGTGTGTGTGTGTGCGTGTGTGGTGTGTGTGTGTGTGTGTATAATCTCAGGAAAAAAAAATTCAGCCTCCCTCGACTCGAGAGAAACTTGAGTGAGACAAGACAACAACCTACCAGTCTGTCCGTATGCAAAGATACAAGCATTGTATCCCTCGAAGGCCCTCTCCAAGATCTCTCTCCCCAGACAGTTGAAAACGGCCTCTTGACCTAAGTGGGCAGAAAGCACAGAATGAGAACAACAAAAACAACAACAACAACAACAACAACAACAACTACAATATGTCAAAGCAATACCAAGCTGCTAGAAGTTGTGGACTAAAAAGAAAAAAAGAAAAGAAAAGGGTAATGACCAATAATGAATATAATATTATAATATAACAGCTTCGAAACAGAACAGAATACCAAACACGGAACGTGTCCTTGGAAAAGGCTCTTTACTCACATTCTCTCACCGTACTCATGTGTAAAATGAGTACCTGGCCTTTGACAACGTTGTCTCTGTCAGAAAAAAAAATGGTAATATCGCCTAACAGGCGTCATCTTACGTTCTAAATGTTACCTGTCGCTGTTGGCCAGGGATCACTTGAAAAGCGCTTTGAGCACGTTTAGTGGATGTTGTGCTATATAAAAGCTCAATTCAATTTATTTACTGCAAAGAATTCTCATGACTTCTCTGCCTCTACATCGACCACAGTTACTTAACTAACTTAGGAGTAGGAGAATGAGAAATTGAAAGAACTGAGAATTCTAAGTATCAGATCAGAATCTCGAATTCAAAACAGCAGGAGAACTCGGTGCAACATCAAATAAAAACAAACAAATGCAACAGTCAAAACAACAATATTTTGAAAATATCAACTTAGCTTCGGGTTTAAACCAAGAAGTAATTCACAAAGTCCGCCACACACAAATAAGCATCTATTGATTGTTGTGATGACGTTATTACATTGAGTTCGTTATGTAGCCGCAGTGGCTATTTACAGAACAAAATTTCAGAATATTTTGGGTTTTTTCTGACGGAGGACCTCTATAACTGCTATGTAGTTCAGAATCAGTTCAGAAATTTTCTGTCTGAATTCATGGCCTGTGAATAACGAAGACTTGCGTTTGTAATGAAACTACTCACTCCCGTTCAAAACAGCTAGTGAAGTTTTTTTTTTTTTTTTTTTTTTTTTTTTGTTTGTTGCTTTAGGTCTCTTCCAACACAATTGAGGTTATATGAGAGACCGCTGAAACAAAAAAAAAAAAACAAGCAATCTAACAAAAATAGTACAAATGTAAATCAAAAACATAACCTAAAGATATCATAACCTAAATTATAAATAACCAAGAACAGATAGGCAGAAGATTTACAGAAAAAAAAAAATCTCCTGTCAAAAATACAATCACAAACCAAAGAAGCAGGATAGGCTAGTAAAGAGAAGAAGAAACGACTTCACTATCGGATCGTACACCCATGCGAACATCATAGGTATATGATTCAAGGGTGATGCTCCCATCCAACCACCCGCAGCTAGTGAAGTGTTTCCGTGTATACAGAAAGTGATTGTCGTCATGGCTGGGCCTATATACACCATACTATATTGTTGTAACATTCAATAAGAAGGTTTTTGTGGTTTGTTTGTTGTTTTTTTTTCAATATATTATTTTATTACTTTTATCTATTTTAATTCTTTTTTTTTTTCTTTCTTTCCTTCACTTCTAAATTGAAATAATCTGAATTCAGACAAAGTCTGAAAGACCTACATCCCTGATTGTCCTTTACTACAATGTTAAACCAAGTCAGAAATGCGTTCGGTTATCAGACCCTTCAAATATGTAGACGTCGGGGAGGGGGGGGGGTTCTGTAATAGCTAGTTATTACGCGAGTAAAATCAGCACTTACTTGCAAATTTGGGGTCGTTGTGATCCATGGACCAAAAGCAATAGTCGAAGGCAAACGTCTGTTGTACAGGGATGATGAAACAGATAAACAAACAATTACATCTCTTGGGCTCATTAATAATATATTTGATTCTTTAATGTCTTTGTATTTATTAAACGAGTTATTTTTATCGTGCCAAATAACACTACGAGCTTGCGAAACAGGGTGAAACGGATAAATAAATAATTACATCTCTTGGGTTCATTAATAATATACAAATCTCTCATTTTCTTTGTACTTAATAAACGAGTTATTTTTATCGTGCCAAATAACACTACGAGCTTGCGAAACAGGGTGAAACGGATAAATAAACAATTACATCTCTTGGGTTCATTAATAATAAAGCATTCTTTCATTTTCTTTGTACTTATTAAACGAGTTATTTTTATCGTGCCAAATAACACTACGAGCTTGCGAAACAGGGTGAAACGGATAAATAAATAATTACATCTCTTGGGTTCATTAATAATATACAAATCTCTCATTTTCTTTGTATTTATCAAACGACTTATGTTTATCGTGCTAAATAACACTACGAGCTTGCGAAACAGGATGAAACGGATAAATAAACAATTACATCTCTTGGGTTCATTAATAATATAGCATTCTTTCATTTTCTGTGTACTTATTAAACGAGTTATTTTTATCGTGCCAAATAACACTACGAGCTTGCGAAACAGGGTGAAACAGATAAATAAATAATTACATCTCTTGGGGTTCATTAATAATATATTGCGAGTATGTGTTATTGTACGATAAAAATATAACGAGTTTAATGAATATAAAGATATGAAAGAACGTGTTTATTCCACCTCTCCGAGTAAGATTACTAGCTGTTTCGTGATCAATTAATTGCATGAAGTAGTATTTCATATTCACCACAATTTGTATATTTCTCCATCCCTCTGAATGACAATGTGACCCAAAACTTAAAAACGTTAGATTTGTATTCATAAGCACCAAAAGATTATTTATAATTGCCAATCAGCTGTCTTTTTCACCTTAATTTACACCAATAAAATGTGCGACAATATTCTGCAATCGTTGAATACATTTTTTATTCAACGCGTTCAAAGCAATATTCAACGATTGTGTCGTATTTACTAAGAAATGATAGGGTTTTCCAATGGGAGGGGTGGAATAATAGACAATTTATCAGCTCGTGTCGTTTATCGGCACTAAGTCTTTACGGCAGCAAAACCTCCGAGTGACTGAGTGTAGAAGTTCAAAACACGTTGAGAAATGTTTTCTGACATTTCCGGCTCAACAAAGATTAGTTTGATAAACACACATAAATTATTCCAGTAATTTTATCGAATCTTTAAACAAGAAAATAAATGTGAAAATGTTGCTGCTTGAAGCTTGAAGGAAAAGAATAACCTGAAGTGTTGAAGTGTAAACCTTCAATTTATTAGACGAAGAAGGAAGAGGAGGAGAGGAGAGAAGAGAGAGAGAAGAGAAGAAGAAGAAGGAAGAAAGAAAGAAGAAGAAGAAGAAGAGAAGAGAGGAAGAAGAAGAAGAAGAAGAAGAAGAAGAAGAAGAGAGAAGAAGAAGGAAGAAGAAGAAGAAGAAGAAGAAGAGAAGAAGAGAGAAGAAGAAGAAGAGAAGAGAAGGAAGAAGAAGAAAGAAGAAGAAGAAGAAGAAGAAGAAGAAGAAGAGAAGAGAGGGAAGAAGAAGAAGAAGAAGAAGAGAAGAGAGAAGAGAAGAAAAAAGAAAGAAGAAGAAGAAGAAGAGAAGAGAAGAAGGAGAGAAGAAGAAGAAGAAGAAGAGAAGAAGAGAGAAGAAGAAGAAGAAGAAGAAGAGAAGAGAGGAAGAAGAAGAAGAAGAAGAAGAAGAAGAAGAAGAAGAAGAAGAAGAAGAAGAAGAAGAAGAAGAAGAAGAAGAAGAAGAAGAAGAAGAAGAAGAAGAAGAAGAAGAAGAAGAAGAAGAAAGAAGAAGAGAGAAGAAGAAGAAGAAGAGGAAGAAGAAGAAGAAGAAGAAGAAGAAGAAGAAGAAGAAAGAAGAAGAAGAGAAGAAGAAGAAGAAGAAGAAGAAGAAGAAGAAGAAGAAGAAGAAGAGGGAAGAAGAATAGGGAAGAAGAAGAAGAAGAAGAAGAAGAAGAAGAAGAAGAAGAAGAAGAAGAAGAAGAAGAAGAAGAAGAAGAAGAAGAAGAAGAAGAAGAAGAAGAAGAAGAAGAAGAAGGAAGAGGGGAGAGAAGAAGAGAAGAGAAGAAGAAGAAGAAGAAGAAGAAGAAGAAGAAGAGAAGAAGAAGAAGACGAAGAGAGAAGAGAAGAGAGAGAAGAAGAAGAAGAAGAAGAGAAGAAAGAAGAAGAAGAGAAGAAGAAGAAGAAGAGAAGAAGAAGACGAAGAAGAAGAAGAAGAAGAAGAGAAGAAGAAGAAGAAGAAGAAGAGAGACGAGAGACGACGACGACGAGACACGAGACGACGAGACGAAGACACGAGCAGCAACCGACGACAGAGAGAAGAAGACACGAGAGAAAGAAGAAAGGAAGAAGAAGAGAGAAGAAGAAGAAGAAGAAGAAGAAGAAGAAGAAAAGAAGAAGAAGAAGAAGGAAGAAGAAGAAGAAGAGAAGAAAGAAAGAGAAGAAGAAGAAGAAGAGAAGAAGAAGAAGAAGAAGAGAAGAAGAAGAAGAAGAAGAAGAAGAAGAAGAAGAAGAAGAAGAAGAGAAGAAGAAGAAGAGAAGAAGAAGAAGAAGAAGAAGAAGAAGAAGAAGAAGAAGAAGAAGAAGAAGAAGAAGAAGAAGAAGAAGAAGAAGAAGAAGAAGAAGAAGAAGAAGAAGAAGAAGAAGAAGAAGAAGAAGAAGAAGAAGAAGAAGAAGAAGAAGAAGAAGAAGAAGAAGAAGAAGAAGAGAGAAGAAGAAGAAAGAAGAAGAAGAAAGAAGAAGAAGAAGAAGAAGAAGAAGAAGAAAGAAGAAGAAGAAGAAGAAGAAGAAGAAGAAGAGAGAAGAAGAAGAGAGAAGAAAGAAGAAGAAGAAGAAGAAGAGAAGAAGAAGAAGAAGAAGAAGAAAGAAGAAGAAGAAGAAGAGAAGAAGAAGAAGAAGAAGAAGAAGGAAGAAAGAAGAAGAAGAAGAAGAAGAAGAAGAAGAAGAAGAGAAGAAGAAGAAGAAGAAGAAGAAGAAGAAGAAGAAGAAGAAGAAGAAGAAGAAGAAGAAGAAGAAGGAGGAGGAGGAGGAGATATTGCAGATGGATTTCATTTACCTTTGGTTGTTTTCTTCCTCCATCGTGACTGTAAAAGAGAGAGAGAAAAACAGAAACACATTAATCTTAATGTTTGGAAAACATGTTATACCAATAAACAAATCATAATATCCTATGTATCAACGGACTATAAACCTTAATATGATAAATATCACAGGTGAGAGACTTCAAGGTTGTCCAGGGTTGTGTTATTGTCTGTGTTTATGATAAATAAAAAATAAATTCCCTTTATTCATCCCATAGTCTCTAGTTTCTTTTCCAAAGGAAGACAAGGAATAACCCAGGCGTCAGTCGCAGTGCAGCCGCAAATTGAGCTCGGGTGAGGTGACTGTAAAATGCCATACAGCAAAGCGGCGGGTGAACGAACTCGGTACCTTTCAGGTACGAAGCAAGGACCGTTCCTGCTGAGCCACGCTACCCCTTATTGTTTGTTTTGGTTTTTGATTTTTTAAAATTAGTAATGTGGTCTTGTGGTATAGCATT
Source organism: Berghia stephanieae (assembly GCF_034508935.2). Lineage (NCBI taxonomy): Eukaryota > Metazoa > Mollusca > Gastropoda > Nudibranchia > Aeolidiidae > Berghia > Berghia stephanieae. The sequence continues at coordinate 15,789,961 of NC_088370.1, forward strand.
CGCTTTCGGATCGGAAGGCCCTGGGTTCGAGCCTCGCTCGGCGCATAGTTGAATCCTTGAAAAAGGCTCTTTACTCGCATTCTCTGACCGTACTCAGGTGTAAAATGAGTACCTGGCCGTTAACAGCGTTGTCTCTGTCCGAAAAAAAAAA
>NC_088370.1:15795111-15797611 GCF_034508935.2 Berghia stephanieae
TCTTCTCTCTCTTCTCTCTCATCTTTATCTTTTTTTTTTTTTTTTTTTTTTTCTCTCATCATTACTGGCATCCATAATATATATATCGAAAAGGAGGAGAGGCACTGTGCAAGTGCGAGCAAAGAGAACGGAGACTGCGAATGACAATGGGAGGTAGAGGTGGTAGTGGGAGTAGAAATAAATTTCGAAAAGTAGGATGAGAGCAGGCACTTGGATGGGTAGAGTAAAAAACAATAGAGTGGATGAGAGGGTGAGGGGTGAAATAGAAAAGTGAGGAGGCAGCATAGGGAAGAAAGATAGGAAGTGAATAGAAATAAAGAATAGAGAATAAAATTTTCGCGGGGGAGATGGGGTTAGTGAAACTAGACGAGACTTATGGTACGGACAATCGCCTGCGACATGGGGAGCGTGGCTCTACCGTGATGAGTATCCAGCAACACATTAACTATTCGTTTCAAACTCAAAGTTCATTACTAGTATCCCTCTCTCACCCACTTCTTGAGACGCCGATTCGTTCGTACACCCACCTTCGCGATAATTTTGACTCAGCAGTTTAAGCTTACTGCCAATATTCTCAACCACATAATCATTAACATAGAAACGATTGAGACATCTGAGTATGCTCAGGTGTATGGTGAATTTTTTAATTAGAAAAGTGAGATGGAGCAGGCACTTATGTTGGTAACAACAAGATATGAGTGAATAGAAAAGTGCCAGAAGACAATAGAGAATAAAATTTTTCGCGGCGGTGGTGGGGTTTGAACTGCGACCTTATTGGTACGACAACTTCCGCCTGGCGGTGAGAGCGTGGCTCTTACGTTGTGAGCTATCCACGAACATAAATATTCGTTTCAAACTCAAAGTCATTACTATGATCCCTCTCTCACCCACTTCTTGAGACCCCGATTTCGTTCGTACACCACCTTCGCGAATAATTTTGACCAGCAGTTAAGCTTAATAGCCAATATTCTCAACCAAACATATAACATAGAAACGATTGAGACATGAGTAGCTCGGTGTATGGGGTGAATTTTTTAATTCAGAAAAGTGAGTGGAGCAGGCACTTATGTTGGTAACAACAAGATATGAAGTGAATAGAAAAGTGCCAGAAGACAATAGAGAATAAAAATTTTTCGCGGCGGTGGTGGGGTTTGAACCTGCGACCTTATTGGTACGACAACTCCGCCTGGCAGGTGAGAGCGTGGCTCTACCGTGTGAGCTATCCACGAACACATAAATATTCGTTTCAAACTCAAAGTCATTACTAGATCCCTCTCTCACCCACTTCTTGAGACCGCCGATTCGTTCGTACACCACCTTCGCGAATAATTTTGACCAGCAGTTAAGCTTAATAGCCAATATTCTCAACACAAACATATAACATAGAAACGATTGAGACATTGAGTATGCTCCGGTGTATGGGGTGAATTTTTTAATTCAGAAAAGTGAGTGGAGCAGGCACTTATGTTGGTAACAACAAGATATGAAGTGAATAGAAAAGTGCCAGAAGACAATAGAGAATAAAAATTTTTCGCGGCGGTGGTGGGGTTTGAACCTGCGACCTTATTGGTACGACAACTCCGCCTGGCAGGTGAGAGCGTGGCTCTACCGTGTGAGCTATCCACGAACACATAAATATTCGTTTCAAACTCAAAGTCATTACTAGATCCCTCTCTCACCCACTTCTTGAGACCGCCGATTCGTTCGTACACCACCTTCGCGAATAATTTTGACCAGCAGTTAAGCTTAATAGCCAATATTCTCAACACAAACATATAACATAGAAACGATTGAGACATTGAGTATGCTCCGGTGTATGGGGTGAATTTTTTAATTCAGAAAAGTGAGTGGAGCAGGCACTTATGTTGGTAACAACAAGATATGAAGTGAATAGAAAAGTGCCAGAAGACAATAGAGAATAAAAATTTTTCGCGGCGGTGGTGGGGTTTGAACCTGCGACCTTATTGGTACGACAACTCCGCCTGGCAGGTGAGAGCGTGGCTCTACCGTGTGAGCTATCCACGAACACATAAATATTCGTTTCAAACTCAAAGTCATTACTAGATCCCTCTCTCACCCACTTCTTGAGACCGCCGATTCGTTCGTACACCACCTTCGCGAATAATTTTGACCAGCAGTTAAGCTTAATAGCCAATATTCTCAACACAAACATATAACATAGAAACGATTGAGACATTGAGTATGCTCCGGTGTATGGGGTGAATTTTTTAATTCAGAAAAGTGAGTGGAGCAGGCACTTATGTTGGTAACAACAAGATATGAAGTGAATAGAAAAGTGCCAGAAGACAATAGAGAATAAAAATTTTTCGCGGCGGTGGTGGGGTTTGAACCTGCGACCTTATTGGTACGACAACTCCGCCTGGCAGGTGAGAGCGTGGCTCTACCGTGTGAGCTATCCACGAACACATAAATATTCGTTTCAAACTCAAAGTCATTACTAGATCCCTCTCTCACCCACTTCTTGAGACCGCCGATTCGT
>NC_088370.1:15802611-15807611 GCF_034508935.2 Berghia stephanieae
TATTCAAAACAAAAACAAAACAAAATGATTTTTATATATTAAAAAAAACAAATAATAAAAAAAAAACAAAATAAAGTGCAATAATGATCTATCTATGTTATCCCCAATAAAATGGGATGCCCACGTAAATGATGTAAAAAAGTCCCAATTAAGCGGTCGCAGAGTCCCCATAACGAGGTGGCTAATTGTACACCACGGGTGATGTAACTGCCTGGATTTAGTGTTATTGGGAGATCAGATCACGAACTTCATGACTGGGCCATTCAACAACAACGACGACAAAAAGGCAACCATTATTTTGCCGAACACTGGGGAAAAGAAAGGGAAAAGAAAAAGAAAAAAAAGTTTTTTTTAGGGTAAAGATTGGCCAGAAAACATGTTCCTCAAACATCGATCGATTTAAATAAAAACCCCACAATGTCAAACAATACTATCAAACCTAAGGAAGTCCAAGGTTTGAGAGTTTTTGACAAGATGAGGAAGGCCATCTTAATCGATCGATATAATTTTGAAGGCCGACTTTTCTGGTCACAATAAAAATGGACAAAGATTTTTTGGGTTGTTTTTGTTTGTTTGTTTTTGTATTTTTTTTTTTTTTTTGTTTTTTTTTTTGGGGGTTTTTTTTTTTTTCACTATACCGGTATTATTTCAAAAAGGTCAGAGAGAGAGAGAGAGATAGAGAAAGAGAGAGAGAGAGAGAGAGAGAGAGAGAGAGAGAGAGAGAAAGAGAGAGAGAGGGGTGGGGGGTATTTTCTGCCAAGACAGTAATGGACATAAGATTTGAATAATATAATACATTGAAAGAGATGGGATGGAAAGAGGTGCTTAAGTAAAAGCGGTTGATAAAGCCGAGTAATGACAGAGAGAGAGAGAGAGAGAGAGAGAGAGAGAGAGAGAGAGAGAGAGAGAGACAGAGGGAGAGAGTGAGACAGAGAGAGAGAGAGAGAGAGAGAGAGAGAGAGTACCGAAATATCTGTGGACGACAAACACAAACATTGTAGAGGAAAACCAAAACGCCACAGACATAATCGTGACAACTTGACGAAACCAACAAAGTCGTTCGAAATATCCAAATCTTAATTGTAAAACTTACCAGACAAGAACACGGAAAAAAATTATTGCAAAGTAATCAAACACACACACACACACATACACACGCACACACACACACACACACACACACACACACACACACACACAGAAAAAGAAGAAGAAAAAAAGTTGCCATAGAAATAAATTGTCGCGACAGCCAAAAAACAAAATAATAATAATAAAATAGCAGACAAACAAACAAATCATCATCAGTACATTTATTATTCCACAAAATAAATAAAATGGCAGCACAAATAAATTACAGGGTTGCCAATTCAGCAGGCAAAAAATTTACTGAACTTTTACACAAAATTCAGCCGGCTAAAATTTACTGAACTTTTACACAAAATTCAACTGGCTAAAATTTACTGAACTTTTACACAAAATTCAGCCGGCTAAAATTTACTGAACTTTTACACAAAATTCAACTGGCTAAAATTTACTGACCTTTTACACAAAATTCAGCTGGCAAAAAAATTACTGAAGTTTTACACAAAATTTAGCTTGCTAAAATTTACTGAAGTTCTACACAAAATTCAGCTGGCAATAAAAATTATTGAACTTTTCACACATAATTCAGCTGGCTAAAATTTACTGAACTTTTACACAAAATTCAGCTGGCAATAAAAATTATTGAACTTTTCACACAAAATTCAGCTGGCTAAAATTTACTGAACTTTTACACAAAATTCAGCTGGCAATAAAAATTATTGAACTTTTACACATAATTCAGCTGGCTAAAATTTACTGAACTTTTACATAAAATTCAGCTGGCTAAAATTTACTGAACTTTTACATAAAATTCAGCTGGAAAAAATTTACTGAACTTTTACACAAAATTCAGCTGGGAAAAATTTACTGAACTTTTACACAAAATTCAGCTGGCTAAAATTTACTGAACTTTTACATAAAATTCAGCTGGAAAAAATTTACTGAACTTTTACACAAAATTCAGCTGGAAAAAATTTACTGAACTTTTACACAAACGCACTGACAGACCCATTTCTGAGCCTTGAACTCCAGTACAAAGACGTTTTATATGTACTTCATTTTCTTCCATCCAGCAGGTGACTGGAAAAAATACTGAGGTTTTATAACATACTGAATTCCGTAAATATACGAAAAATATTGACAACACTGAAAATAAATAAATGAATGAATGAATGAATAAATAAATAAATAAATAAATAAATAGAATAGATTTTTACCCAAAAAAATATGTGGCTTGTGATCACAGGAGACGCATATAGAACGAATAAATAACCAAAAGAAGGGAGAGAACTAGAAAAAAAAATGTAAATTGACAAGTTATATTGGAGACTAATGGACAAGAGATAATGGCGGTGACGCGAGATTGGCGGCGCAGACGTCGGGAAATTGCGAGAATGGCGACAGAAATGGTCGTCAAGGGACCGGCATTGTGTAGTCACGGGGGTTGGTTGCAAAAAGAGAAATTAAAAAAATAAAACCAGAGCGAGAAAACGAAGGCAATAAAAACGTCTCATTACAAAACAAATGACGTAATGATGCATTAGAATCAGACAATTTTAATGGAATGTTACTTGGCGAGGAGGAGGAGGGGGGGGGGGTGGTTAAGGGTGGGGGGGGGGGGGGGGTTAGAGGTTTGGGGTGGAAATGGTTAGGGTAATGGGAGAGCGAATGGATACCGACAGTTACGAAATACCGATAGTTGACAGCGCGGAAGAGGAGGGGGAGGGGGAGGAAGAGGAAAGAACTACATTTTACAGGCTATCCCCCCCCCCCCCACCCTGATGCCCATTACAGTAGAATTATCGTGGACTTTGAGACTTAGATCAGAATATTAGTATTAATTTAGTTTGTACGGCTACTATGTGGTCTTGTGGTATATGACGCTCGCTTTCGGATCGGAAATTTCCGGGGTTCGAGCCTCGCTCGGCGCATAGTTGAGTCCTTGGAAAAGATTCATATTCTTTCACCGTACTCAGGTGTAAAATGAGCATCCGGAGGTAACAGCGTTGTCCCTGTGGGAAAATAAAAAACAATTGTAGTTCGCTCTCTATTTTACGTGTTGCTATTGGTCAGGGACCCTTTGTAAAGCGCTTGGAGCACGTTTAGTGGATATTGCGCTATATAAAAAGCTCACCTTTAGTTTTATTAGTCATTTCATTAAGTTCTTAGCATTCTTCATACTCCATTGATATCAGCATAACTGAATAGATCATCTACAATTGTAACGTTAAACCTTCTCCTTACCAACTACAGGAAAATCGTCACATTCGTTACGATACAACCAACATTTTTCTTATTCAAATTTCTTTTGTACATCATAAAATTTAAAGAAAATGAACACAGTGTGTTGTAGAGCATGTTTTACTAAAGAAAATGTGTATCGCAAGAACTTACTGCTGCTGTGTTTGAGTGATAAAAGATTTTTGTGTTAGTTGGGTGTGAAGTTTTGGGGAAAATCCTGAAAATGGCTGGTAAGGAGAGAGTAAATTTTCTTTAAATTGTAACATTAATGTATAATTATTTTTTTTAAATTGTAACATTAACGTATAAGTTTCTATAAATTGTAACATTAACGTATAATTTTCTATAAATTTCCAAGTCATATGTCGTGTGGTGGCGAAGTGGGCCGAGTGGTTAAGACATTGCAATGTGATTCGGAGGGTCCCGGGTTCGAGCCCCGCTTCACACACTTTCGGTTTTTTTCCTTGGGCAAGATTATTAACCCCCAATTTGCTCACTTGGACAACAAGGGTGATTCCTGTTGACATCAGACATCCGGTTTCATGGATTATCTATATTCCTTCATGGGATGCATTGGCGACGGTATCTTATTATTATGTCGGGGCGGAAGGGCAAAATTATTAATAATTATACGTCGTGTAAAGCGCCATTGAACACGATATTAGGTGGAGATTGGCGCTTTATATATCTTTATTAATATTTATATATTATATTTATTACGTATTTGTGGACATTTCCTTGAAAGAAAGAAAAGCAGTGACGGGATGGTCAAAATAATATATATTTTGATCTGTAGTCCATAATGTCCCATCAAAACACAGACAATGGGATGATTCAAAATTGTGTAAGTTCTGATTCCTCGTCATTGTGCTATGTGGTCTAGTGGTATGACACTCGCTTTCGGATCGGAAGGTCCTGGGTTCGAGCCTCGCGCTCTGCGCATAGTTCAGTCCTTGGAAAAGGCTCTTTACTCACATTCTCTCACCGTACTCAGGTGTAAAATGAGTACCTGGTCTTTGTCCCAAAAATTGTAATATCGCCTAACAGGCGGCATGTCGTCCCGTCCTACATGTTAAATGTTGCTGTTGACCAGGGACCCCTTGTAAAGCGCTTTGAGCACATTTAGTGGATATTGCGCTACATAAACCTCAATAAAAAGCTCAATTCCTACAATGAGAAAATTGATAACTATTTAAAGATCTGAACAAGCGTGTATAGATAGTTCGAAGATGACGTCACTCAGGCCTTTGTTATTGTTTTTGCCATCCGCGTTTGTGAGTTGTTCTCACTAAACTGTATTAACCAGACTATAAAAGTTCATGGTTACACAGAGTTTGTGTGTTGGTCCGTTATACTTCCGGATGGCAATGTTGTGAACTCCTTGGCCAAGCGCATTTTATCTATAAAAGGTGCCAGACAAAGCAAGAAAGAAAAATAAACGAAAAAAAAAAATAATAAACATCCAAAAAATCAGTCGAGGGTAAATTTTAAATGGCAGGAACTATTCTGATTGGTTAGTGCTTAGTAACGGGCGAACCATCAATTGAGAATAAGAACCCACGTAGATTTGATAGGAAACTGTAAATTTTTTTGGATATGGTTGGTTAGTAATGAACAAAGCAGGTGCGTGGTAACGCGAAAAAATATCTGGTCGCTGAAGGTACAGAAAAAATCAT
>NC_088370.1:15812611-15817611 GCF_034508935.2 Berghia stephanieae
AATGCCCCTCTTGCCAAAAGCTTTCAAACCTGAGACTTTAGGGGTTTCTTCAAGGAAGACTCAGAGCTACAGAAAGAAAACGTGAAAAAGAGGGAGAGGGGCACAGATGGAGGGGGGGGGGGGGATGGAAGAGACAGCGACGAAGATGAGGAAGAGGAGTGGGAAAGAATAAGGGGAAAGAGGGGAGGAGATAGATAGATAGATAGATAGATAGATAGATAGATAGATAGATAGATAGATAGATAGATAGATAGATAGATAGATAGATAGATAGAAGACAGAGAGAGACGAGACAGAGAGAGAGAGAGAGAGAGAGAGAGAGAGAGAGAGAGAGAGAGAGAGAGAGAGAGAGAGAGAGAGAGACGACGACGACGACGACGACGACGACGAAGAGAGAAAAATGCTTTTAAAAGAAATGCATATATAATTTTGTTGACAAATATTTTCCAACCCATTATGAAAAGCAATTGATTTTCGAACTGTTTGTCATGTAACATCATGACATATTACTACTTATACTGATGACGATGGTGATGTTGTGAGGCTGCTGTAGAAGGCAGACATACCAACCACAAATTGAAGAAAAGGGAGTTATTTAGACTGGAAAATGTTGAAGGAAAATGTGGAATTGTGTAAAACAAAGGCATTATTCATAAACAAATATTACTCAGGCTTGTTAAATCGTCTTTCCCAAAATTTTCTGAAAATTTCTTTGTTTATTTCTTCGGGTTTTCCCGATGCTGTTGACACTAGAGTAGTTAGAGGTCATTTCAGCACCAGTAGAAACCAAAGGTGACCGGACGACAGTTGGAGATCTGAAGTTTTACAAATCACCAAAGGAAAAGTCCGACAAGGAGAATTGGATTCAATAGTCTGATGTCACGTCGCCCAGCAACGGCGGCCACGTGGTTCTAAACAAATAAAATCTGTACTTTTTATTCTTCATGCTGGCTAGAACTTTTCATATGTCTTATGATCAGAATGTGTAAAAGTCAAAACATTATCAGATTTATAATGGGTTGTTTTTTTTTTACTCCTCTGGATACGCTTTTATGCTCGTCGGAGAAATATTTCATAAGGCCGTCCGCTATTGTTCCGATAGTTTAGAGCCAGTTACTAAGTTACCATGCGTCATTACGAGGGAAGTGACGTTACGACTGTTGAAGCGTATTGGGAACATAGGATTCTAGGAATAGAATGGGGGGGGGGGGGGGGGGGTCAGCGATACGGTCTTTGCTTCGAACCCTGCAATCCAGATATAGATAGAATGCGCTTGGCCAAGGAGTTCACAACATTGCCATCCGGAAGTATAACACACAAACTCTGTGTAACCATGAACTTTTATAGTCTGGTTAATACAGTTTAGTGAGAACAACTCACAAACGCGGATGGCACAAACAATAACAAAGGCCTGAGTGACGTCATCTTCGAACTATCTAAAGTGGAAAGTCAAAGGTCAACAATGACCCATCATCTTCGTCATTATTGATAAATAAATACACCTTCTCATTACATCTCCTTCGACTTAAAAGCATCCAAACAAGTTATTCATATTTAACAAGGATGCCCGAGTACACGGCAGAGCACTATTGATTTTATAAGACTTTAACCCTCTCCTCACCAAGCACAGGAAAATCAACACATGTGTTATGATACAACCAAAACATTTCGTATTTTATAAGACATTAACCCTTTCCTCACCAAGCACAGGAAAATCAACACATGTGTTATGATACAACCAAAACATTTCGTATTTTATAAGACATTAACCCTCTCCTCACCAAGCACAGGAAAATCAACACATGTGTTATGATACAACCAAAACCTTTCGTATTTTATAAGACATTAACCCTCTCCTCACCAACCATAGGGAAAATCATCACATTCGTTATTATACAACTAAAACATTTCACCAACTATAGGGAAATCATATTTCCAATGACTTTTGACACAACCAACATCGTTCGTATTTTATAAGACATTAACCCTCTCTACTTACCAACTATAGGAAAATCATCACATTCGTTATGATACAACTAAAACCTTTCGTATTTTATATAACATTAACCCCCTCTTTACAAACTATAGGGAAATCATGACATTTCTAATGACTACTGACACAACCACATCTTCAACTATAGGAAAATCATGATATTTCTAATGACTATTGACACAATCAGCATCTTCAACTATAGGAAAATCATGATATTTCTAGTGACTATTGACACAATCAGCATCTTCAACTATAGGAAAATCATGATATTTCTAGTGACTATTGACACAATCAGCATCTTCAACTATAGGAAAATCATGATATTTCTAGTGACTATTGGCACAATCAGCATCTTCAACTATAGGAAAATCATGATATTTCTAGTGACTATTGACACAATCAGCATCTTCAACTATAGGAAAATCATGATATTTCTAGTGACTATTGACACAATCAGCATCTTCAACTATAGGAAAATCATGATATTTCTAGTGACTATTGACACAACCAGCATCTTCAACTATAGGAAAATCATGATATTTCTAGTGACTACTGACACAACCAACATCTTCAACTAGAGGAAAATCATGATATTTCCAACGACTACTGACACAACCAGCATCTTCAACTATAGGAAAATCATGATATTTTAATGACCACTGACACAACCATCATCTTCAACTATAGGAAAATATTTGATATTTCTAATGGCTACTGACACAACCAACATCTTTTATATTCAGATTTATCTTAACCTACACATTTATATTTTTATAACTGAAGATAAACTATTGTCCAAGCTATACGAACTTGTGCGTGGTGGGTGGCGTCGACTGCAGAGCGTACCCTCTCTCTCCACGACCAGGCGGAGTTGTCGTATCAGTAAGGTCGTGGGTTCAAGCCCCAATCGCCGCGAAATTTTTATTCTCTAGTCTTCTGCCTGTCAGTTTTCTACTCACTTCATTTTTTGTTAAGATCTTTATATAGCGGCTGTGTGGTCTTGTGGTATGACACTCGCTTTCGGATCGGAAGGTCCTGGGTTCGAGCCTCGCGCACGGCGCATAGTTGAGTCCTTGGAAAAGGCTCTTTACTCACATTCTCTCACCGTACTCAGGTGTAAAATGAGTACCTGGCCGTTAACAGCGTTGTCTAAGTCAAAAAATTGTAATAAAAAATTGTAATATCGCCTAACAGGCGGCATGTCCCGTCTTACCTGTTAAATGTTGCTGTTGACGAGGGACCCTGTGTAAAGCGCTTTGAGCACGTTTAGTGGATATTGCGCTATATAAAGCTCATTTTAAATTATTTTTTTAAAAAAATATATACCTTTGAATGGATTGCCTTTCTGAACAAAATAGAGCCAGTGCTTATTGCTTTTAAATTTAAAAATAAATATTTATTAATCTATTTATTTAATTATTTGGTCGCAAGTGCCTATGGCATTTCGGGGGAAAGTTTTTTTTTTTTTTGTTTGTTTGTTTTTTAAATGGACGATAATAAGAGAGTTTAGAGACATCATTATTCATATTCTTCCACTTCATCTCCGATCCCACTAGATAATATTTGCTTTGTTTAATACTTTAAAAATAGGATTCGTCATAATCGACGTGCTACATAATGCAGGTCTGACATCCGAACGCAATTATGGGCCTGGTTTAACATTGCTGTAATGGAAAATATTTTGCGTCATTTTTCATTTTTTCGTGTTTTTTTTTTTTTTTTGTTTTTTTTATTTATTTTTTTGCTGTTGTTTGTGATTTCCATTACAACAATTAGCCCACAATGAATTGGGTTATCGGACCTGCAAATTATTGCACGTTGGTCATACGGTTTAGACAGAGTGTATGTTTGGATTTTGAATAATCGAAATACTTCTGGGGGGGGGGGGGGGGGGAAACTGTACTGCAGACTTATCTGTTTCATAATCATCTGTCTACCGTTTGTTTATTTATGGATGGGTGAAGACGATAATGGTATTATGATGAGTAAGGTCTATTGATCTTCAATATAGTGTGGTAATTTAAGAATCAGAGAGAGAGAGAGAGAGAGAGAGAGAGAGAGAGAGAGAGAGAGAGAGAGAGAGAGAGAGAGAAGATGGAAAGGAGAGATGAGAGATAGAAGAAGATGGAAGAGATAGATAGTAGATAGATAGATAGATAGATAGATGTGATGATAGATAGATAGATAGATGTAGATAGATAGATAGATAGATATGATAGATAGATAGATAGATAGATGATAGATAGATAGATGTAGATAGATAGATAGATGATAGATAGATAGGATGAGATGGATGGATGGATAGGATAGATAGATGATAGATAGATAGATAGATAGATTGATAGATAGATGGATATGGATAGGGAGAGGAGAGAGAGAGAGAGAGAGAAAGAGAGAGAGATCGAGAAACAGAGAGAGAGAGAGAGAGAGAGAGAGAGATCGAGAAACAGAGAGAGAGAGCGAGAGAGAGAGAGATAGAGAAACAGAGAAACAGAGAGAGAGAGGGGGGGGGAGAGAGAGAGAGATAGACCGAAACAGAGAAACAGAGAGAGAGGGAGAGAGAGAGAGATAGAGAGAGAGAGAGAGATAGACGGAGAGAGAGAGAGATAGACGGAGAGAGAGAGAGAGAGAGAGAGGAAGAAATAGAGAGAGAGAGAGAGAAAGAGAGAGAGAGAGAGAGAGAGAGAGAGAGAGAGAGAGAGAGAGAGAGCTTGAAGCAAATTACGGCGTGAGACAGAATTGAGGGACGCTTTTAAAAAACAGGATGACGCCAATGGGATCGGATTGCGAGACGGGATTTCAATACGTATATCTGTCTGTTTGTTTGTCTGTGTGTTTGCCATGTCTGTCTGTACCATATACCTTCAATTGTTTATCAATCTGTTCGTGTTCCTGCCTGCTTGCTTTGTCTGTCACTGCCCGTTAATACCTCTTGTTCAATATGTCTGCCTATCTTGTTTTTGACGGAGTCTGCTGTAAGTTTGTTTATCTGTCTATTATTCTCGAT
>NC_088370.1:15827611-15830111 GCF_034508935.2 Berghia stephanieae
TTATCGGAGTACTTGGCAGGTATACGTATGCTAATGTAATAATTCAATGATATGTGATTCCTTTGGGCCAAGTGCAACACGTTTATCGTTCAATTTTTAGACAAAGCACAAAAAGTTAATAAATAGTACCCAAGAGGATGGCCTTATGATTTAGCCAAAGGGCGAGATGCACATTTCTCCCACCAAATCCAAGCATCAGTAACACACTTTATAGTCACCTGGAACAACTACAAAAGACGTCTAACTTCTACGTCATGGCACAAGACCGAAGGGCTAGAACTCAGGTGGTCGCTGGTTCGGATAAGTTAGTAAGTAAGTAAGTAAGCCAAAGGGCCGCGTGACTCTCCGATATAATGGTCTTTACTTTGTACAAGAAAGGTACCGAGTTCGACCACCTGTCGCCCTGAGTAGCCTTGAGTAGAAAATCACTTGGCCCTAGCACACTTAGCGGCACTGCACTGCGGCTGATTACTGTATTATTAATCCATTCTTCCTAGGAATAGACCCTAAAGACAAATTTCAAATTGGGGATGAATAAAAGTAATTTATCTGTGCGGCTATGTGGTCTTGTGGTTTGACACTCGCTTTCGGATCGGAAGGTCCTGGGTTCGAGCCTCGCTCGGCGCATAGTTGAGTTGTCTTGGAAAAGGCTCTTTACTCACTTTCTCTCACCGTACTCAGGTGTAAAATGAGTACCTGGCCGTAACAGCGTCGTCTCTGTCAGAAAAAAAAATTGTAATATCGCCTAACAGGCGCGATATCCCGTCTTAAATGTTAAGTGTTGCTGTTGCCCAGGGACTCCTGTAAAGCGCTTTGAGCACTTATAGTGGATATTGCGCTAAATAAAAGCTCAATTTTTTTTAAATCTTATTTTTTATGATTATTGGGCAAGGTACCTTATATGAAGTAAACTGGGTTTTTTTTTCTTTAAACCAAAAATACAATTAGGATATTTTGGCAGTGTACACAGTTGGAATTTCATGCCACCCGCCTCGCACACGCCATCTCTCTATAAAACTGCAACAATATATAATGGCTATACAGTGTACACACACACTTAGACTGTGTCGTGCATGCAACGGTAATGGACGCACGCGATGTTGCCATCCTGTGTGGACCCAAAGACCAAGCATGACAAAAACATGGTTCCTTCAGATGGCTTTAGCAGCAAGGGAATTCTCGTGTGACCGCAATTATTGTTGTTAGCCACACCACAACCTATCATAGACAAGCTGTCGTTTATAATCACCACCATCAATACCATCATCATCAATACCACCACCACCACCACCACCATCATCATCATCATCATCATCACTACCACCATCACCACCACCACCACCACCATCATCATCATCATCATCATCATCATCATCATCATCATCATCATCATCACTACCACTATCACCACCACCATCACCACCACCATCATCATCATCATCATCACCATCAACATCATCATCAACACCACCACCACCACCATCATCATCATCATCATCATCATCATCATCATCATCAACAACAACAACAACAATATTATCATCATGACTGCTGCTACTACCATCCCGATCATCCCCACCACCAGCAACAACAACAACAATAACGACGGCGACAGCAACAACAACAACAATAACGACGGCGACAGCAACAACAACAATATGAGCAGCATCAAGAGAAACAACAACAACACACAATCATAATCATCAACATCAATAACGACATCACATTACCAATGGCGACATCAACAGCATCAAAAAAAAAACATGAATCATCTTAGATCTTACAACACTGCCGTAACTTTTTTTTTTTTCTTTTAACATAACATTTTTTCTTTCTAAAATCGCCTGAAAACCCGTTATCAAAATATCGATAAATTAAATCGATCGATATTTTAAGGACGATTTTTCTGGTATTTTGTTTTTCAATGAGTTTTATCAAAGGACGGCATAACAATGAGAGTAATGGGAAGAAAAGCGAAGGATAATGGGGAAGTTTATAATGCACAACGTAACCAAAAAATAATATTATGCTATATTCTGTTTGATGATGAAGGAATTTTTTCACGAGGCAAATGGAAAAACCCTGTTATAACTCAAGCGTCTCTTTACAACTTCTGGCTAACATTAGATGATGTAAACAAAGGCGCGCGCGCGCGCGCACTCACACACACGCACTTGTGCGAGCGATAGGAGGGAGAAAGAGAGAGTGGGTTATAAAATGGAAGATAATTGCAAGATAAATGGATATATAGATGTTACACGGGTGAATGGGTGGTTGGATGGATGGATGGATGGACGATTGGGTGATTGGATGGATGGATGGGTGAATGAAGGGTGAATGGATGGTTGGATGGATGGATCGATGGATGAATGGATGGATGGGTGGTTGGGTGGATGTATGGATAGATGGGTGAATGGGTAGTTGGATGGATGGATAGATGGGTGGATGGGTAGTTGGATGGATGGATAGATGGATGGATGGGTAGTTGGATGGGTAGGTG
>NC_088370.1:15837611-15847611 GCF_034508935.2 Berghia stephanieae
TAATAAACTTTCTGTTCACTGTGCGGCTATAAATAAATGTGGTCGAGTTAGTGGTATGACACTCGCTTTCGTATCTGAAGGTCCCGGGTTCGAGCCGACCGTCACAAACCAATATGGTTGGGCGGCTAAATTAAAGAGCGGAGGTACAAACAACACAAGGCAGCAGGCAATCAACGAGTTATTCCATCGACAATTTCATAACACACGGATGTCCTCCTGGAGTTCGATCGTTTCCATTACTACAGTGGGGGGGGGGGGGTAATAATAAACTTTCTGTTCACTGTGCGGCTATAAATAAATGTGGTCTAGTGGTATGGCACTCGCTTTCATATCGGATGGTCATGGGTTCGAGCCTCGCTCGCTCAGCGCATAGTAGAGTCCTTGGAAAAGCCTCTTTACTCACATTATCTCACCGTACTCGGGTGTAAAATGACTACCTGGCCGTTAGCAGCGTTGTCTCTCTTTTGAAAAAATTGTAATATCACCAATCAGGCGCCATGTCTCGTTCTACATGTTACGAGTTATTTGCTGTTGGTCAAGGATCCTTTGTAAAGCGCTATGAGTAAGGTTAGTGGATATTGCGCTATATAAAAGCTCAAGTTATTTTTTTTCACTGATAATCGACGGGTTGTAGTGTTTTCAGGACTGAAAGTCCAAAGTGTCGCTGGTTTTCATCAATGTTGTAAATAAAAACACTCTCAAATAAACGAGGCCATTGCTTGCAGCTATGTTAAACCAACCCCATAGTTGGGTTCGGTTATTAGACCTGCAAATATGGGCGCGTAGGTGACAACCGAACTCCCTTAATATTGGGTCATAAACCTACGACCTTTACACCCAAAACTGACTTCGTTACTATCCCATCACCACTTCGCCATCGATAATATAGCAGAGGTAAAGAGTTCGTGATGGGTCCTTTTAAAATAAATTCACAATTGGATTCAGTAGTCTGATGGTTCTAAACAAAGAAAATCATTACTTTTTATTCTTCATGCTGGCTAGAACTTTTCATATGCCATGTGATCAGAATGTGTAAAAGTCAAAACATGATCAAATTTATGGGCTTTTTTTTCCTCTGGATACGCTTTTATGCTCGCCGGAGAAATATTTCATACGGGCGTCCGCCATTGTTCCGATAGTTTAGAGCCAGTGTTACTCAGTTACCATGCGTCATTAGGAAGGAAGTGGACGTTACGACTGTTGAAGACTATTACATTCCTAAATTTAAACAAACCAAAAATAATAATAATAATAATAATAATAATAATAATAATAATAATAATAATAATAATAATAATAATAATAATAATAATAATAATAATAATAATAATAATAATAATAAAATCGGCGGGCAGACAGAAACACAGACAGACAAGCAGACGGGCAGTGAAAGCCCGGACAGCCAGAAGAGACAGGCATTATAGACGGACGGACGGATAGATAAGAGACATAAGTGTGAAATCAGACGAATAGACCATCAACTATCTTTCCGACAATGAATGGCCGAATGGTATAATATTATAATTAATATAATATAATCACGTCTCTATAATCAAGGAACTCCGCAATCCGGGTGTCTCAATTATCCGGACAGGTTGCCCGTGTTCGGATTTTTGTTTTTCTTCTTTATTTGTATAGTTTAGGGATTGATTCCATTTTCCGGGTTTCTTTGTAATCCTTAGAAAATGCTGGTAACGGGGATGTTCGGATTGGAGAGACCGAACATTGTATAGCTACAATGAAACAATCCAAAACATCGCGTCTAGAATAGCGTGCAAGTCAAGTCGGGCTGAAGATAAACAATAAGAAATGTAAGTGTATGAGAATCAACTCAAAACAGGGCAGAGACATTGAAAGCAACAAAAGGAAAGGTTGAGGATGTTGAAAACTTCAGCTATCTTGGAGCTGAAATGAGTAAAGGTGGGGGGGGGGGGGGGGGGGGGGAGGACTAGTGATTTGAAACGAACGATAGGGGAGCTTTCCAAAGGCTTGGGAAAGTTTGGAATGCAAAGGATATCGACAGAAAAATAAAGATAACACTCTTCAAATCCCTAATCATGGCTGCGAAACATGGAAATTAAACAAAGAGGACGAAAGAAGAGTGGATACTTTCTGTAACAAATGCCTCAGAAGATATTAAGAATAAGGTTTCAACATCATAAAAAAAACCCAGAGAAATTGATGGAACTGGCAGGCACGGATAAGGTTAGAGCAAATGTAGAGAGGAAGAGATGGAACTGGCAGGAACGGATAAGGTTAGAGCAAATGTAGAGAGGAAGAGATGGAACTGGATGGGGCATGTTTAGAGAAAGGAAAATGGGTTTGAATGTGCTATGGCGACGGGATGGTCACACGGAGGAAAGAGGAGAATGTTTGTTTTGTTTTTAAAGGTTTTACGGCGTTTGCAACACATTAAGGTCATATCAGCGCCAGTAAAAAGGAAGAAAATGGGATAGTAAAAAGTTCTTTGATTACAATTAAAGCACAAAAGAAAAGGTGAGACAAAGGGGAATTGGTTCAAATAGGGAACGGATGTAGATTCCAAGAGCACACCATCAAAGTCCTTACGTTTGAGATCACTAAAAGTCTCATCCAGACACAAGCACAGGTCCTCACTAAGAGGAATACACTCAAATGTTTTACAAATCATACATAATATAAAGAAACATAATGCAGTGCATAACAGAGAGATGATTTACAATGAAAAAAATATCATCTCCCAAAACTAACTATACATTCGACTGCTTCCCTCTCAGCCAGGGCATCTGGCCAGGACCAGGACAAAACCAAGTAATCTCATTACAAGACAAAGACAGAAAGCATGTTGGAAAACAGATATAAGGGGATAGAAGACACAGTATGTACCTCCCTTGCCCACTATGGGAGAAAGAGGAGAAAAGGACGCCCAAAAACAACATGGCTCAGAGTGGAGAAGGAAAGAAATGATGTTGGCATAACATACTCCTGGCAGCAAGCAAGAACAAAAGCAAATAAAGGGTCCAGGCCTGGCGCTGAGAGAACTAAGATTAAGGTTAAGGAAGCTGGATAGATTTCTGTATTTGTT
Organism: Berghia stephanieae; assembly: GCF_034508935.2. Taxonomy (NCBI): domain Eukaryota; kingdom Metazoa; phylum Mollusca; class Gastropoda; order Nudibranchia; family Aeolidiidae; genus Berghia; species Berghia stephanieae. The sequence continues at coordinate 15,840,676 of NC_088370.1, forward strand.
TTAATTTTTTTTTTATTCATTTCCTCTGGTTACGTAACGGCACCAATGTTATTGTTTATTTGTGTTTATTAATTCCTTTTGCTATCATTTATCAACAATGTTACGAGGATATACAAAATACAGCAAGATAGCTTAATGGTTACATTACAATGTTATGACGATATTCACAATACAGCAAGAGAGCCTAATGGTTACACTACAATGTTACGACGATATACACAATACAGCAAGAGAGCCTAATGGTTACATTACAATGTTACGACGATATACACAATACAGCAAGAGAGCCTAATGGTTACATTACAATGTTACGACGATATTCACAATACAGCAACAGCTTCTAATGGTTACATTACAATGTTACGACGATATATACAATACAGCAACAGCTTCTAATGGTTACACTACAATGTTACGACGATATACACAATACAGCAACAGCTTCTAATGGTTACACTACAATGTTACGACGATATACACAATACAGCAACAGCTTCTAATGGTTACACTACAATGTTACGACGATATGCACAATACAGCAACAGCTTCTAATGATTACCCTACAATGTTACGACGATATACACAATACAGCAACAGCTTCTAATGGTAACACTACAATGTTATGACAATCTTTGGGGTGGCATCACTGAATGGACAAAATTGTATTAGGGAATTGGTTAAACTCAAATAAACTCAATAAAAGAAGAAAAAAAAACCCTACTAAAATCAGCCATTATCCTATTTTTCCCCATTCTCACTGACCTCATAATATTCTTTATTATCCAAGCAACATTTTTATTGTTGTTTCTTTTATTTTTAATATTCTCTTACCATCGCAGTCACTATCCACCCGGCCCTCCACTTTCTTCTTCTTCTTCTTCTTCTTCTCCTCCTCCTCCTCCTCCTCCTCCTCCTCATCCTTCTTCTTCTTCTTCTTCTTCTTCTTCTTCTTCTTCTTCTTCTTCTTCTTCTTCTTCTTCTTCTTCTTCTTCTTCTTCTTCTTCTTCTTCTTCTTCTTCTTCTTCTTCTTCTTCTTCTTCTTCTTCTTCCCTCCTCCTCTTCCTCTTCATTTCTGCCTTTAAATTAATCCTGTCTTCTTTTCAATATTCCTGATACCTCGTAATCGGATAAACCGTCTGCAGAATTTGAAATGCAGCTCCAATATTGACAATAACATCCTCGAGAGCCCCCCCCCCCCCCCCACCCCACCTCCGGCGCTCTCCCTAAACCGGATTGCAACCACTGTTTCCTGTTCTACCCCGTCTCAAAGCCCCGTCTCAAAGTTGAAACAAATTGTCTCAAATGTAGTTGAGCGGGTTTGAGTTTTGTTTCTTAATCAGATTATCAATCACACTTTGTGTGTTGGTAACTAACTTATATCCGGCTGGCGGATGGTATGAGTATTTTACCTGAACGCACATCATCAATAATATCATAACAACAGAGTCCCTATACAGCATCTAGAACACCATTGTCGTGACCATGCAAGACTTCATCAGCCCAGCCACTTACTCGGCGCATAGTCGAGTCCTTGGATAAGGCTCTTTACTCACATTCTCTCACTGTATTCAGGTGTAAAATGAGTACCTGACCGTTAACAGCGTTGTCTCTGTCGCAAAAAAGAAATGTAATATCGCCAAACAGGCGCCATGTCTCGTTCTATATGTTACGTGTTGTTGTTGACCAGGGACCCTTGTAAAGCGCTTTGAGCACATTTAGTGGACATTGCACTAGATAAAAGCTCAATTGTTAAAAATAACATCATAACAACAACCCCAAGGTTGTTGAGAGTCCCCTATAGATAGCTCGAAAATGACGTCACTCAGGTCTTTGTCATTGTTTTTTGCCATCCGAGTTTATTCGTAATTCTCACTAAAATGTATTAATCAGACTATAAACGATCATGGATACACACAGTTTTGTGTGTTGGAAACTTATACTTCCGGATGGCAATGTTGTGAACTTCTTAGCCAAGTGCATACTATCTATACAGCATCTATGATACCATTGTCGAGGCCATGCAAAACTTCATCAGCCCAGCCACTTACTTTTATTATCGACCAGGGAGTTAAAGACAAATGGAACACGTCGGCTATGTATCCTGCCCGTTGTCTATTTGTTGTAATGGCATATCGGATTATATCACTGATCCTCTCTCTGTCTCTCTCCCTCTCTCTCTCTCTCTGTCTCTCTCTCTCTGTGTGTGTGTGTGTGTGTCTCTCTCTGTCTCTCTCTCTGTGTCTGTATTCTCTCTCACTCTCTCTCTCCCTCTCTATCTATCTCTCTCCCTTTCTATCTATCTATTCTCTCTCTCTCACACACACACTCTCTATATCTCTCCCTCTCTCTCTCTCTCTAACTATCTCCCTCTCTCTCTCCCTCTCTCTCTATCTCTCTCCCTCTCTCTCCCTCTCTCCTCTCTCTTCCTCTCTCTCTCCTCACCTCTATATTTCTTCTCATTATATTATTATATTTATACATTCTCTCTCACCACTCTATTCTCTCCTGTCTATCTATCTCTCTCCCTCTCTCTCTCTCTCTAACTATCTCCCTCTCTCTCCCTCTTCCCTCTCTCTCTCTCTCTCTCTATATTATATATATATATATATTATATATATAATATATATAATTATATATATATATCTTTCTCTCTCACACACACAGAGAGAGAGAGAGAGAGAGAGAGAGAGAGAGAGAGAGAGATACATACGCACAGAAAATGACCTAACAATTCTTTTCCTCTTTCCGTTCGAATGACGTACGACAGAGTAAACAACAAAAACAACGATTACGATTACGACGACGACGACGATGATGATGATGATGATGACGACGACGACGACGATGATGACGACGATAATGATGATGATGATGACGACGACGATAATGATGATGATGATGATGACGACGACGACGATGATGATGATGATGACGACGACGACGATAATGATGACGACGACGGCGTTACAAAACAGCACGGTTTCAAACAATGATTGTCAATGATTACGCCACACTATAATAAACCCAACGACATCATGTGTGTGCATGGATGTCACAGAGGTCTTTCAATTAAGAGTCTTGGTTCATTTGAGTCCATCACTCCATGGAGAACCCAATCTATCTCTCTCTCTCTCTCTCTCTCTCTCTCTCTCTCTCTCTCTCTCTCTCTCTCTCTCTCTCTCTCAGTCACAGACACACACACAAACAAACACACACACACACACATATTGATAGAATGAAGTTGACGTCACTCGGGTCTTTGCTATTATTTTTTGCAATCCACGTTTATGAGTAATTCTGACACTCAACTGTATTATCCCGACTATAAAAGTTCATGGTTACACATAACTTTGTGTGTTGGTCCTTTATACTTCCGGATGGCAATGTTCTGAGCTCCTTAGCCAAGCGCATACTATCTTTACACAAAATCAAACACACGTAATTTAGAAGGAATGAAATTCACGTCATTCAGGTCTTTGTTATTGTTTTTAAGTCCGCTGTACTCTCCAAAAAAAAAAAACCATATTAAAAAAGAAAATTGGCCAGAAAACTCGTCCTTCACATATCGATCGATTTAAATTGACCCTCATTTTGGCAAAAACTGTCAAACCTGGGACTTCATCTCGACGCATAATATTTGGTCGTCTCAAATCTAGGCACAGAAAATCGGGCAGTCACGAGAGTCGCTGAGTCACACAGCTCTATACAACTCCCTAATTCAATTAATGATTCACTACTACACGTCCATTAATCAGATAATTCAAGTGAGTCCCTGCACCACTGGGCATTGAAAGAGGAAAGATGTCATTTTCGACGTGCAAAGTTCAGGGGTTGTCACACGCTGTTTGCCTTCGTCGTTCAGCCGTTTAGTTGAACTTGTAGAGAGCCTTCGAGTGGACTTCAAAACTTGTCGCGGCGTTTGCTGACTATAAAGAGTTTTCTATCCTACATTGACATTGACAAAACACTTTTCCCCCCTTTTTTTTTTGCCCCAAATTTCCGCACTTTAAATTATAATATTCCAAACAAAACAAACAAAAAAGATCGATGCATTACGACAACATGTGAGTAGTCAAAAATTCTTAGATTCAAGAAGACTTCTCTAGGTTAATGAGAGTGGGTCAGTGACATCTATATGAAGTCCTAAGATTGGGTGGATGGGAGTAAGGGTGGTGTGTGTGTGTGCGTGTGTGTGTGTGTGTGTGCGTGTGTGTGTGACGGACAGTCACAGAGATAGAGAAAGAGAGACAAACGAAAGAAAGAAAGAAAGAAAGAAGAAGAAGAGGAAGAGAAAAAAAATAAAAGAGAGAGAGAGAAAAAGAGAGAAAGAGAGAGAGAGAGAGAGAGAGAGAGAGAGAGAGAGACGGGTGTAGCGTTAAGAGTCCATTTCCATTGTAAACTTAAAGACATTCGAGTCACACACACACACACACAAAACATTCTCAAACTTATCATTTCATTAGAAGATATATTTCAATTAAATGTTCACTGGCACGAATAAGGGAAAAAAAATTAATTTTGTCAGTGCTCCATTACAAAAATAAAAAATCTTCCACTGACAAAACCGGAATGTCTTCATAGCCCAAATCGACTCAATGGAATCCTACTGCATTTCCCTTTATTTGTCAAGCTGGCGTAGAAATTAGGGTCAAGTGGTCAAGCCTGATGTTGGTCTAGCTATTGAGATGATGAGGCTGCCTTGGTTGACAACACCCGTCCTTATATTGGCTCCACTACCTCTTGGATCCGACGATTCTATGGCTAATTCTATGTGGACTCTCTCTCTCTCTCTCTCTCTCTCTCTCTCTCTTAGACACCTCTCTCTTTCTCTCTCTCTTAAACACCTCTCTCTCTCTCTCTATCTCTCTCTATTTCTCTCTCTCTCTCTCTCTCTCTCTCTCTCAATCCATCCATCCACATATCTATCTATCTATCTATCTATCTATCTATCTATCTATCTATCTATCTATCTATCTATCTATCTATCTATCTATCTATCTATCTATCTATATATCTATCTATCTCTCCCTCAATGACGCAAGATTTGATTGATTTTTTTTTTAAAATGATAAATGGGTTTTTTTTTAATATTTTAAAACGAAAATAATTTTTTTTAAAAATACAATGCAGTAATTGGTTTCGTTTTGAAAAATTTACGGCGCTTGAGATACTTTTAGATATGCCCCCGAGGAAAAGGAAGATGCTGGCATCCGGACGGGTGGATGGATGGAAGGATGGATGGATAGATAGATAGAAGGATGTATGAACAGATTGATGAATAGACGTATATATAGCTCGATAAATAGCATAGGGGAGAGAGAGAGAGAGAGAGAGAGAGAGAGAGAGAGAGAGAGAGAGAGAGATGATAAGACAAACTGAAAATAATAAATAATACCAGTTACACCCCCCCCCACCCCTACCCCCACCCTCAAATACTAAAATACTATACTCGTGACTCGTGACTCCCTATTAATACTTTACAATACAGGAACTAACAAAATAAAAAGTGCGTGTGTGTGTGGGGGGGGGGTGATTTGATAGAAAGAAACCTCTTGGGTAAACAGAGTAGTAGTAAGGCCTTTAGGGTGCTTTCAATGCTGGTATATCAATCAATGTAATATGATGTTTGATCCTTGCTTCATGCCCAAAAGGATGGTTAGTATTTCTCTGCCAATTCGCCCATTGACAAAACTACTTTAACCCAATTTTGCCCGAAATTATGTTTACCCAGAATGACGTTTCGTCATTCAGCTCTTTGTTACTGTTTTTAGTTAGCCAGTTGAGTGATTAGTTCTCAATAAAAAAATCAGACTATAAACGTTAAAAGCGGCACATAATTTTGTGATTGGTGCGTTTCATCCGGCGGCAGATGTGAGATGAGAGTCAAGTGTAATAGATCGATTATGTGAAAAAATAATTGAGCTTTTCATATAGCGCAATAACCACTAAACTTGCTCAAAGCGCTTTACAAGGGGGTTCCTGGCCAAAAGCAACGCTTAACGTATAGGACAGAACATGATGTCTGTTAGGGGGTACCGCAATAGGACAGTCCTGTCCAAAATCTGTAACATATATAATTTAGAGAAACCTACCGCGCCTATTGGGACGGGACAAAACAGTCCCCGACCCGTTGTGAAATGCTACAAAGGCGATATCACGCTGTTAACGGCCAGGTACTCATATTATACCTGAGTACAGTGAGAGAATGTGAGTAAAGAGTCTTTTCCAAGGACTCAACTATTCGCCGAGCGAGACTCGAGGCACGAACCCAGGACCTTCCGATCCGAAAGCGAGTGTCATACCACAAGACGACAAAGGCGCAAAAGACGAGTTGTTTTTTTGTTTTTGTTGTTTTGTTTTTTGTTTCTTTTTCGGCCAATATTTTTTAAAAAGCGTTTTTCCAGAGTACTACAATCAGCATAGTCCTTGGCATCTCAGCATTGGCTATTGAAAAACATAGATTCGGTTTCCGCTGATAAAGCCATCCCCTTCGTCCAATATCAACACGGCAATCAAATTACAAGTTCCACAGTTCAAAGTTCGAAGTTCGAAAGTTTATTTTTGGTGCCTTGGCTACTCCGGCATCCTAATAACTACGTACATACAAACGATCATCAGTGTGATTCACTGCGCTTCAATGCCAAATATAACACAAATAATCTTAGCAGTATCTAATTGATTTCTTTCTATCTGACTAACATGCAACCAATCGTCCCAAAACGGTATTATTATGGCATGGCGGGTAACATTTACAGTGGTCTAGTGGTATGACACTCGCTGTCGGATCGGAAGGTCCTGGGTTCGAGCCTCGGGCTCGTTGCACAGTTGAGTCCTTGGAAAAGGCTCTTTACCCAAAGTCTCTCACCGTACTCAGGTGTAAAATGAGTACCTGGCCGATAACAGCGTTGTATTTGTCCGAAAAATTATAAGTAATAT
>NC_088370.1:15861936-15869436 GCF_034508935.2 Berghia stephanieae
TTGTTGTTACCAACATAAGTGCCTGCTCCACTCACTTTTCTGAATTAAAAATTCACCCCATACACCGGAGCATACTCAATGTCTCAATCGTTTCTATGTTATATGTTTGTGATGAGAATATTGGCTATTAAGCTTAACTGCTGGTCAAAATTACTTCGCGATGGTGGCGAACGAATCGGCGATCTCAAGAAGTGGGTGAGAGAGGGATCTAGAAATGACTTTGGTTTGAAACGAGTATTTTTGTGTTCGTGGATAGCTCACACGGTAGAGCCACGCTCTCACCTGCCAGGCGGAGTTGTCGTACCAATAAGATCGCAGGTTCAAACCCCACCACCGCCGCGAAAAAAATTTTTATTCTCTATTATCTTCTGGCACTTTTCTACTCACTTCATATCTTGTTGTTACCAACATAAGTGCCTGCTCCACTCACTTTTCTGAATTAAAAATTCACCCCATACACCGGAGCATACTCAATGTCTCAATCGTTTCTATGTTATATGTTTGTGATGAGAATATTGGCTATTAAGCTTAACTGCTGGTCAAAATTACTTCGCGATGGTGGCGAACGAATCGGCGATCTCAAGAAGTGGGTGAGAGAGGGATCTAGAAATGACTTTGGGTTTGAAACGAATATTTTTGTGTTCGTGGATAGCTCACACGGTAGAGCCACGCTTCTGCCAGGCGGGTTGTCGTACCAATAAGGTCGCAGGTTCAAACCCCACCACCGCCGCGGAAAAAATTTTTATTCTCTATTGTCTTCTGGCACTTTCTACTCACTTCATATCTTGTTGTTACCAACATAAGTGCCTGCTCCACTCACTTTTCTGAATTAAAAATTCACCCCATACACCGGAGCATACTCAATGTCTCAATCGTTTCTATGTTATATGTTTGTGATGAGAATATTGGCTATTAAGCTTAACTGCTGGTCAAAATTACTTCGCGATGGTGGCGAACGAATCGGCGATCTCAAGAAGTGGGTGAGAGAGGGATCTAGAAATGACTTTGGGTTTGAAACGAATATTTTTGTGTTCGTGGATAGCTCACACAGTAGAGCCACGCTCTCACCTGCCAGGCGGAGTTGTCGTACCAATAAGGTCGCAGGTTCAAACCCCACCACCGCCGCGAAAAAATTTTTATTCTCTATTGTCTTCTGGCACTTTTTACTCACTTCATATCTTGTTGTTACCAACATAAGTGCCTGCTCCACTCACTTTTCTGAATTAAAAATTCACCCCATACACCGGAGCATACTCAATGTCTCAATCGTTTCTATGTTATATGTTTGTGATGAGAATATTGGCTATTAAGCTTAACTGCTGGTCAAAATTACTTCGCGATGGTGGCGAACGAATCGGCGATCTCAAGAAGTGGGTGAGAGAGGGATCTAGAAATGACTTTGGGTTTGAAACGAATATTTTTGTGTTCGTGGATAGCTCACACGGTAGAGCCACGCTCTCACCTGCCAGGCGGAGTTGTCGTACCAATAAGGTCGCAGGTTCAAACCCCACCACCGCCGCGAAAAATTTTTTTATTCTCTATTGTCTTCTGGCACTTTTCTACTCACTTCATATCTTGTTGTTACCAACATAAGTGCCTGCTCCACTCACTTTTCTGAATTAAAAATTCACCCCATACACCGGAGCATACTCAATGTCTCAATCGTTTCTATGTTATATGTTTGTGATGAGAATATTGGCTATTAAGCTTAACTGCTGGTCAAAATTACTTCGCGATGGTGGCGAACGAATCGGCGATCTCAAGAAGTGGGTGAGAGAGGGATCTAGAAATGACTTTGGGTTTGAAACGAATATTTTTGTGTTCGTGGATAGCTCACACGGTAGAGCCACGCTCTCACCTGCCAGGCGGAGTTGTCGTACCAATAAGGTCGCAGGTTCAAACCCCACCACCGCCGCGAAAAAAATTTTTATTCTCTATTGTCTTCTGGCACTTTTCTACTCACTTCATATCTTGTTGTTACCAACATAAGTGCCTGCTCCACTCACTTTTCTGAATTAAAAATACTACTACTACTACTACTACTACTACTACTACTACTACTACTACTACTATATCTTCTACCACCACCACCACCACCACTACTACTACTACTACTACTACTACTACTACTACTACTACTACTACAACCACACTACTCTTACTCCCACCAACACTTAAACATTGTCATATCGCTCCATACAACTATAGACTCCTGCACCATCCAACAACAACCCACCTTTATCAATATATTTCTATTATCTATTTACACCGTAACACAGACAACGACTGCTCTACAAAAACAACATCCACGACCGTAGCTGAGACGATAAGCGTGGAGACTGTCAAGAAAGATGACGCGCAAGGCATATCGTTCAAGAATCTCCCAAGAAGAAGCAAAGTGCTGTTGTTGATATGTTCCGTGGCAAATTTTGCCTCTTGCCTATCATACGCCGTTCCTTCACCATTTTATCCTCAAGAGGTAAATGAAATGGCAGTGGGAGCGATCTATAAATAGAAGATGAACGAAGATGACGTCACTCTGGTCTTTGTTATTGGTTTTGCCATCTACGTTTATGAGTAGTTCTCACTAAACTGTATGAACCAGACTATAAAAGTTCATGGTTACACAGAGTTTTGTGTGTTATAGATAGTATGCTAATAAATAGAGGTGCCTAAATTAAATGAGTCAATAAAATGGAGATTAAGATAAAGGGAGTAAATCTGACTCATGAATGAACAACGCAAAACAAACGACGTTTCGGTCCTTGGCCTTTTTCAAGTAAACACAGAATACATATATATGTATATTAGATTGTCATAATAATAATGGCGAAAATGTTAACAAAGACCCGAGTGACGTAAACTTTGAACTATCTATAGATAGAATGAAGTTGACGTCAATCCGGTCTTTGTTATTGCTTATTGCCATCCGCGTTTATGAGTAATTCTCACTAAACTGTATTAACCAGACTATAATTATTTCGCCTATATTATTATGACAATCTAATATATATATATATATATATATATATATATATATATATATATATATATATATATATATATATATATATATATTCTGTGTTTACTTGAAAAAGGCCAAGGGCAGAAACGTCGTTTGTTTTGTGTTGTTCATTCATGAGTCCGATTTACTCCCTTTATCTTTATCTCCATAAATGAAATAACAATGGGAGGTGATCTATAGATAGTATGCGCTTGGCTAAGAAGTTCACAACATTGCCATCCTGACGTATAACGGACCAACACACAAAACTATGCGTATCCTTGAACGTTTATAGTCTGGTTAATAAAGTTTAGTGAGAATTACTCATAAACGCGGATGGCAATAAGAAATAACAAAGACCTGAGTGACGTCAACTTCATTCTATCTATAGATAGATCGAAGTTTACGTCAACCCGGTCTTTGTTATTGTTTTTGCCATCCGCGTTTGTGAGTAATTCTCACTAAACTGTATTATCCAGACTATAAAAGTTCATGGTTACACACATTTTTGTGTGTTGGTCCGTTATTCTTCCGGATGGCAATGTTGTGAGCTTCTTAGCCAAGTGCATACTATCTATACCTCCAGATGGGTGACTAGTTATCACAAACATACTCATGAGTTATGCTAAGTAAAATGACAAGTTGTGACGTTGGATATTTCTCAAACTGTGAACACTTTTCACTACGTCGGTCATTTTGATCACACTTTGTTATGTGACCAATGACCTCGAGTACATGGGAAGGTAATATGGATAATCCCCATTGTTAATAATCGACGCTGTTGTGAGTCATTGTGTAAAAAAGCCTTGCACACGCTCACTTTTACAAGATCCACTATAATACGATTCAATAGTCTGATGTCACGTCGCCTAGCAACGGCGGCCATCGTGGTTCTAAACAAAGAAAATCGGTACTTTTTATTCTTCATGCTGGCTAGAACGTTACATATGTCTTGTAATCAGAATGTGTAAAAGTCAAAACATGATCAGATTTATAATGTTTTCTCCTCTGGATACGCTTTTATGTTTTTCGGAGAAGTATTTCATAAGGGCGTCCGCCTTTGTTCCGATAGTTTAGAGCCTGTTACTAAGTTACCATGCGTCATTTCAAGAGAAGTGATGTCACGACTGTTGAAGCCTATTAATAACACCCAGAAAAAAAAACAACAACATCAAATATCGATCGATTAAAGTGACCCTCATTTTGTCACAAACACAACAATAAAAAAAAAAACAAAACAAAAACAAAACAAACAAACAAACCGAACCTGGAACTTCCTCGCTTTAAGCACATTCAGGGGATATTGCTCTTTATAAAAGCTCACGGGTTTTTGTTGTTGTTGTTGTTGTTTTTTATTTTTTTATTATTTTTTTTTTCTATTCCAGGCAGAGGAGAAAGGCTTGTCCCAGGAGATGATAGGGTTTTTCTTCAGCGTCTACGAAGTGATAGTCTTCATTACGTCACCGGTTTTCGGCCTGTATGTGAGTATTGACGGTATGGATACTAATAATAATAATAATAATGATAATGATAATAATAATAATGATAATAATAATAATAATAATAATGATAATGATAATGATAATAATAATAATAATAATAATGATAATAATAATAATAATAATAATAATAATAATAATAATAAACTCCCTTTATTCATACCCAAGGGGAAATTTGTCTTTATGGTTTATTCCAAGTGAAGACTGAAATAACCCAGGCGCCAGCCGCAGTGCAGCGCCGCAAAGTGAGCTAAGGAAAGGTGACTTGCTCAAAGCCACAGAACGAGGCGGGGAGTCGAACTCGGTACCTTTTGGGTACGAAGCGAAGATCGTACCACTGAGCCAAGCCGCCCCACAAGTTGACGTTATTCAGGTCTATGTTATTGTTTTTCGCAAGTCATTTTATGAGTTAGTAGTTAGCGCAGTCTGAATGACGCTTGCTGAGAATTGTGTGATTCAGTCACAGATTCTTTAAAAACCTTGATGACTATAGCTGCTCTCTCAATCCATGTTGTTAATTGTTTCCATTGATTATGGTCCGGGGCCAGAGTTTTGAGACTGTCAAGATCCTGTGAGTTTAGTACGGAGGGCACTGCAGTTTTTCTTAGTTCTTCAGGGATTATTAATTCGTCCTCATTTGAATCTAGAAGTTTCTGATATGTGGAGAGATCGTTTTATTATTATTGTTATTATTATCATTATTATTATTATTGTTATTCTTCTTCTTCTTCTTCTTCTTCTTCTTCTTCTTCTTCTTCTTCTTCTTCTTCTTCTTCTTCTTATTATTATTATTATTATTATTATTATTATTATTATTATTATTATTATTATTATTATTATTATTATTATTATTATTATTATTATTATATTATTCTCATTATCATTACTATTATTACTCTTACCATCATCAACAGCTATCTAAAATAGGCCCGAGATTCTTACTGCTATCAGGAATCCTTGTGGCCGGTGCTGGATCCATCATATTTGGGTAGGTGTGTCATTTTCATCTTTACACATTCATCATTTCAATGCCGCTGTGTGGGCTCGTGGTTTCGCACTCGCCATTGGGTTAGAATATAGTAGTGTGGAGCCTGAGTTGGCCGAGGCCATTCGAGCATCGGGTTGGAGCTCAGCCATCGTAAAGTGATAGCCTGACACTGACCGAAAAATGACGTCAGAATGCCAGTCTTTTGCCACAAAAGTAAACAAATCGTGAGTTCTATTCAATAGTTCAACCAATGAAATAACTTGTTTCCATGAGCTCTACTAACGACAACTCACTAGACGCGACAAAAACCTAAAAAATGACGTCAAACTGCCAGTCCTAGAGGGTTCTTGTGTCAGGCTATATTATGTTAACGATGGCTGCGGTTAGAATAATATAGTAGTGTGGAGCCCGAGCATTCGAGCACCGGGTCGTTATGTTATAGCCTGATACTGAAATCCAAAAGGACTGGCATTTTGACGTCATTATTTGGTTTTTGCACCGCCGAGTGACTTGCGGTTAGTAGTGCTCATGGAAACAAGTGGTCCCATTGGTTGAACTATTGAATACAACTCACGATTTGTTTTCTTATGTGGCCAAAGACTGGCATTTTGACGTCATTTTTTGGTTAGTGTCAGGCTAGAAGTTAACGATGGCTACGGTTGGAGCATCTAGTTGAACGGTGTGTTGTGACGAAGCTTCCGGGAAGGGTTTGCGAAGGTGCACGAGTGCGGTAAGGAATTTGCGGATTGGGCCGATCGTCATAACATAGTAGTGTGAACACCATTAGAAGCTGCTGCCATTGAGTTCGAGTCTCTCTCTGAGCAGTGCATAGCTCAGTCTCTAGCTACTCCCTCTCTTCCTCCCACTCCTCCTCTCCTTCCTTTTCCTCCTCCTCTTTCTCCCCTTCCCTCCCCTCCTCCCTCTCCTCCTCCTCCTCCTCCTCCTCCTCCTCCTTCTTCTCCTCCTCCCTCTCCTCCCCCTCCTTCTTCTCCTCCTCCTCCTCCTCCTCCTCCTCCTCCTCCTTCTCCTCCTCCTCCCCCCTACTCCTTCTCTTCCTCCTCCCTCTCATCATCCTCCTCCTCCCTCTTCTCCTCCCCCTCCTCATTCTCCTCCTCCTCCTTCTCCTCCCTCTCCTCCTCCTTCCTCTCCTCCTCCTTCTTCTCTTCCTTCTACCCCACCTCCTCCTCCTCATCATCATCATCATTAGATTCATCTCCCTATAACAACACCGATAACAAAAACAACAGCAATAACAACAGTAACAGTAAACAACAATATTAACAATAACAACAGCGACAATATCAACAAAAAAAACAGCACTACAAACAACAACAACAACAAACCACCCCCACCACCACCACCACCACCACAACCAGCAGCAACAGCAGCAACACAACGTGACGACAACCAACAACAAGAACAAGAAGAACAACAACAACCACATCACCACCACCACCAAGAAGAAGAAGAAGAAGAAGAAGAAGAAGAAGAAGAAGAAGAAGAAGAAGAAGAAGAAGAAGAAGAAGAACAACAACAACAACAACAACAACAACAACAATCAAAACAACAACAACAATCACAATAACAACCACTTCACCACCACGACAACCACCAACATGAACAACACCACCACCTCCATCACCACCACCACCACCACCATCAACAACAACCACCATTATTTATTGTCCACAGCTATTTAGGTCAAAGTCCACCAGGCGATGACTTCCTCATCCTGAGTCTATTCAACAGAGGATTGATAGCCATTGGTTACTCAGCCTTGGTTACGTCCATGCAAGTCATCGTACTCAGTGAGGTCCCTGGGAACGAGGGCCTTGCTTTTGTAAGTAATACGGAATATATATATATATATATATATATATATATATATATATATATATATATATATATATATATATATATATAATTGTGCGACTATGTGGTCTTGTGGTACACTCGCTTTCGGATCGGAAGGTCCTGAGTTCGAGCCTCGCTTTGCGCATTGTTGAGTT
>NC_088370.1:15876936-15882808 GCF_034508935.2 Berghia stephanieae
CTTCTTCTTCTTCTTCTTCTTCTTCTTCTTCTTCTTCTTCTTCTTCTTCTTCTTCTTCTTCTTCTTCTTCTTCTTCTTCTTCTTCTTCTTCTTATTATTATTATTATTATTATTATTAGTAGTAGTAGTAGTAGTAGTAGTAGTAGTAGTAGTAGTAGTAGTAGTAGTAGTAGTAGTAGTAGTAGTAGTAGTAGTAGTAGTAGTAGTAGTAGTAGTAGTAGTAGTAGTAGTAGTAGTAGTAGTAGTAGTAGTAGTATCATTATTATTATTATTATTATTATTATTATTATTATTATTATTATTATTATTATTATTATTATTATTATTATTATTATTATTATTATTATTATTATTATTATTATTATTATTATTGTTTCCTTTGCTTTGTATTATTATTATTATTTTTTTTTTTTTAAAGAATAGGCAGCCTAGACATTTGTTGTAGTTGTGGTTTAAAGCATAACATTTTTATTTCTCAGATTGGACAAGGCCCATTGCTGGTGACAGGGGCGATAAGTACTGGATTAGCGTTCCTGATTCTCGGTCCTAGTCCATGGCTAGGTTTTCTCCCTTTGTAAGTAAGTTGTGAATAAATACAGGATGTAAAATTTTGATGATCACTTCTTCTTCTTCCTCCTCCTCCTCCTCCTCCTCCTCCTCCTCCTCCTCCTCCTCCTCCTCCTCCACCTCCTCCTTTTCAGACCCTAAAGACAAATTTCCCCTTGGATGTGAATAAAGGATTTTTTTTTTTTTAATTCCAAAACTTCTAAAATTCCCCGAAATAAAACCGTTTTGAAATAATGGGTCACGTTCATACCGACTACTTTTATTTTTGATTTTTTTGTTGTTGTTGATAACTAGGTTTTTTAATTTTTTTTTATTATTGAGCTGTGCGGCTCGGGTCATATTAACTCTCTCCTTACCGAACATTTTCAGCCATTTTCCAAAATGTCATAGCTATTTAACACAAAAATTGATTTCTTTACTCTTTAACTTAGAAGCAAAAAGAACATAGTAAACCTCTATACTTAATTTTGTGCAGAAAATCAAGCTTTACAAAACAGCATCAAGTACTTATGGCTAGAACAAAGATTTTTCTCCAAATTTTGTGATTTACAAAATAGATAATATCTAGATCGAAAAAGAAAAGCATTCATTGAATCGTGACGAATGTGACGATTTCCTATGGGTGGTAAGGAGAGGGTTAACTCACTCAACCCTAACACCGACTATATCCGTATAGGGAATGAGATTAGCGGAAGAGTAGCGTCCCTTGATTGGACGTCACCTTACAGAGAGAACGTCAATTTGGTTTTGAAGTGTCTCAAGCCGCTTTCACCGGAAGCGAGGACGAGAAACGCATGCGCACAACCAACATGACGTTCTCTCTCTAATAACTTTTCCGCCGGTGACGTTACAGACTATGGGTGACGTCCAATCAAGGGACGCTACTCTTCCGCTAATCTCATTCCCTATACCCGGGTTACTTTTTTTTTTACCCCATGCCTATTTAAACATTTTTCTGAGACCAATTATGGGCGTACTATCGATGCTAATGTTTTATAGTTTTTTACATGTTAATGGTAGTTGTATAAAACTATCCATGCACATGCTCGTTTTTAATACATTTTTTTTTCCAATTTTGAAAAGTAGCAAAAATCTCTAGGATTGAGTGAGTTAACAAAGAGTGGTTTGTGTTTCAGTGAAATCTGGACAGTGACCATAGGTCTTGTTTTACTCGGGATGAGTCAGCCGGGCGGGATGATACCACCCATCAAGTGTCTCACCAATGCTGCCGTGTGAGTTATATATCATTATCATCATATCATTATTCAACATCGCCGTTATTACCATCATGATCATGATTATAATCATCATCACGACCACCACCACCACCATCATCCCCACCACCATCATCATCATCATCATCATCATCATCATCATCTCCACCACCACCATCATCATCATCCCCACCACCACCACCACCACCTACACCACCACCACCACCACCACCTACACCACCACCACCACCATCATCATCTCCACCACCATCATCATCCCCACCACCACCACCACCACCTACACCACCACCACCACCATCATCATCTCCACCACCATCATCATCCCCACCACCACCACCACAACCATCATCATCATCATCCCCAAACCACAACCACCACCACCACCATCATCATCATCATCATCATCATCATCATCATCATCATCATCATCATCATTATCCCCACCCTCCACTAACACCATCCTCACCACCACCATCATCATTTCATAAATTAGAATTAAATGGGAACTCATGTCAATTTCCATAACCTAAGTCGTTCACCCAATAACCTATATCCCTAATAAATATAATATATATTGAATAGTAACATCATGAATGATTGTATTTCATTACGTCTAGAGAATCGGGACTGGAGGACAATATAGACACATACGGCATGGTGGTCGGCCTCTACAACTTTGCATATTGTTTGGGGTATGTATTCATGGAAACAATGATGGAGATGTGATCTCGGCGGTGGTTAGAGGGTGATGATGACGATATGATGATGGTGATGATGATGATGATGATGATGATGATGATAATAATAATAATAATAATAATAATAATAATAATAATAATAATAATATTAATAATAATAATAATAATAATAATAATAATAATAATAATAATAATAATAATAATAATAATAATAATAATAATAATAATAATAATAATAATATAAAAAGAATGACGACAATGATGATGTTATTGTCATTGTGAATTTAGACGATGATGATAATAAGGTTTAAGGTTATCATTTGTAATCTCAATATGTTTGTTGATGATGATGATGACTGTGATCTTTTTCAAGATATCTAACCTCATGTAATTATTTAATATCTTAATACCCCCCCCCCCACCCATCCCAAACCTCCTACCCCCCCCCCCCACCCATCCCAAACCTCCTATCCTCCCCCCCCCCCCCCCATCCCAAACCTCCTATCCCCCCCCCCCCCCCCAACCCATCCCAAACCTCCTATCCTCCCCCCCCCCCCCCATCTCATTCCAACAAACACTGTCCAATGACGAATGTTGCCATCCGGATTTGATGCTTGGACTTACTTACGAACCTCAAACAGAGCGGCAGGAGGACCTTTGCTTGCTGGCTTTCTGGTTGATCATTACGGCTTCAGCACAGGAGTAAACATTGTCTCAAGTACAAATTTTGCAATGGTAGGTAAGGCAACAACAAAAAATGTAACGGATATGTGGTCGAGTGGTATGACACTCGCTTTCAGATCGGAAGGTCCTGGGTTCGAGCCTCGCTCGGCGCATAGTTGAGTCCTTGGAAAAGACTCTAAGGGGCGTCATGTCCCGTCCTACATGTTAAATGTTGCTGTTGACCAGGGACCCCAGGTAAAGCGCTTTGAGCACATGTAGTGGATATTGCGCTATATAAAAGCTCAATTTTTTTTAACGGCAAACCCTCTTATCGAGTCATGGCTTTATTGGTAAACAGAGAATTTCAACTCATATCGCCCCCGGTAGGTCCCTGATTCGAGTCCATTCTGGACTCTCGACGCAGAGTTGAGTCCCCGGAAAAGGCTCTCTTTCATACAGTTTCTAAAATATATATATTTTTAATATGAACATTTAAATGACAAATTTCTACTAATTAACCATGCTCAATGCGCTTCAAAATGTTTTTATACCCCCACCCCTGCAAGGCCATATGGAACCATGTTTCTATTTCATACAATACCAGTCGCCTGTCAGGCGTCCTTTTTTGTCCTAACATTTATACACTTATTCTTATCAATGCCTGTAGCCAGATACTTTTCACACCTGAATCGAGCGGTGTAATGTGAGTAAAATGCCTGGCCGAAAAACACAACGTCGAGACCAGAATATTCCATGACCATTGTCAAAAATCTGGCCACTGATCTCGCTTAATATTGCTTGATTTTTGGGCTGGAGGAGACACCATACCGCTGATATATATATATATATATATATATATATATATATATATATATATATATATATATATATATATATATATATATATATATATAAAAGAAATCTTAATACATAAGGCAAGATGAACATTTCCATTATTACAGATATTTATTTAATTCTCAAATTTATATATGTACATTTTTTTTGTTTGTTGCTTTAGGTCTCTTCCAACACAATTGAGGTTATATGAGAGACCGCTGAAACAAAAAAACAAGCAATCTAACAAAAATAGTACAAATGTAAATCAAAATCATAACCTAAAAATATCATAAGCTAAATTACAAATAACCAAGAACAAACAGGCAGAAGATTTACAGAAAAAAAAATATCCCCTGTCAAAAATACAATCACAAACCAAAGAAGCAGGATAGGCTAGTAAAGAGAAGAAGAAACGACATCACTATCGGATCGTACACCCATGCGAACATCATAGGTATATGATTCAAGGGTGATGCTCCCATCCAACCACCCGCATATATGTACATGAAAAACAATTTTAAAAGTAATATGAAATAAAAAAGTTGTTTATACGTCTATCCTTTAGAGTTTTTAGAAGCTTATGACACTTTCACTTGAAGGTCATTGCAGGGTAATTTTTAAAACAAATCATATAAATCATACATTCAAACGTTATAAAATCAAAATACATAATAAAAGTACTCATCACTTCTGAGTTAGTGGATTTGTGACAGAGGATTCAGTAGTCTGATGTCAAGTCCGCCCAGCAACCAGCAGCTTGGTTCTAAACAAAGAAAATTGGTACTTTTTATTCTTCATGCTGGCCAGAACTTTTTCACATGTCATGTGATCAGAATGAGTATAAAAGTCAAAACATGATCAGATTTATAATGTTTTTCTCCTCTGGATACAATTATATGCTGGTCGGAGAAGTATTTCATAAGGGCGGTGATGGAGATTATGGCGTCCGCCATTGTTCCGATAGTTTAGAACCAGTTACTATGCGTCAGTACGAGAGAAGTGACGTCACGACTGTTGAACCCTACTGGATGTAAAATGCAGGCTGTCTAGCAAAATTTCAGACTAAATAAAAACAACCTTACCTTTGGACAATGAAAAAAAACTAAAATTTCACATCTCTGATCATTTTAACTTTAAAATCCTATTTTGGCATCCGGTTCGCTACCCTGACGTTGCAGGTCCTAATAGCTCAGTTGGTAGAGCAATCGCTTCACACGCAAAGGTACCGATATCCATCTCTAGGGTGAAGTCGTGATTTTCTTTTTTTTTTAAATTCTGACTTTCCTGTTCATCCAGCAGTAACTGGGTAGCTGAGTCTGTTAAATCTGGTGGACAGTACATTGCGATACACTATTGTCCTGACCAACGGGTAGCAAGCAAATGCCTTTTGTCCGTTTCACGCTTTATAAAACGGGATAAAGTTCAGCTCCATGGGCCTAATGACTCTGAAGGACTAAGTTTGATTTTTAAATGACATATAACGGATTTGTGGCAATTGTTACAAGTGACATTTACATATTTTCGGCCAGAATATGTGACCCACGGCTTTGATCAGGTGATATGTCTGAATGAACTACCTGGATGAAGAAAATTGACTTTAAAAACAAAATAATCAGAATGAGGAAATTAAAGTTTTTGTTAAGTTTAAAACACAAAACTCAGCTTCCTCAATGAGGACATTTTTGTTTTTGGAAAGGTTAAAACACAAAACTCAGCTTCCTAAATGATGAAATTTAAGTTTAGGAAAGTTTAAAATACAAAACCCAACTTCCTCAATGAGAAAGTTTAAGTTTTTGGAAGTTTAAAAACACAAATCTCAGCTTCCCCAATGAGGAAGTTTAAGTTTTTGGCAGGTTTAAAATTAAAATACAA
>NC_088370.1:15887907-15890407 GCF_034508935.2 Berghia stephanieae
GATGACAAAAGAGACAGAAGGAAGGGCCGGGGGTGAGTCATAGATACCAAGATCGAATTTATCTAGGCATCTGGTTATGTGAGGCTATGTGGTCTGGTAGTATGACACCCTCACATTAGGATCGGAAGGTCCTGGGTTGCGGTCGGTCTCGCTTTGAGTGGCGCATATTATTTTACAGTTGAGTCCTTCGAAAAGGCTCTTTACTCGCTTTATACCACCATACTCAGGTGTAAAAAGAGTACTGATCGTCAAAACAGCGTCATCTCTGTCGAAAAATAAATTGTAATATCGCCTAACTTGTTCTACGTGTTACTTGTAAAACGCTTTGCCAAAAACAATCTTTACAAACAAACAACCAAACAAACAAAAAAAAAAACCAACAACACACAAACAAACAAAACAACAACAAAAACATATTTGGATATGAAATAACATTGATATTATACGCTTCAACAGTCATATCGTTACTTCCCCGTAATGACGCATGGTAACTTAGTAACTGGCTCTAAACTATCGGAACAATGGCGGACGCCCTATGAAATATATCCACGACGAACATAAAAGTGTATCCAGAGGAGAAAAATCATTATAAATAAGATCATGTTTTAACATTTATACATTCTGACCACAAGACATATGAAAAGTTCTAGCCAGCATGAAGAATAAAAAGTACCGATTTTCTTTGTTTAGAACCACGATGACCGCCGTTGCTGGGCGACGTGACATCAGACTATTGAATCCAATTATCAGTGATAATAATATCAATGTTCTCACCCATATTATTATTTCTTATCCAAATATGGGTTTGTTGTTGTTTTGTTTGATAATCAGTAGTCTCGAACTCGTGCGTTTGAAATTTCGAACTCCAACTTGCGGTCTAAAAATAGTAACAAAGAGTGGAGTCAATGTTATCAGATTATTATTATGAATAATAATTGGGATCAGCCCACCTCGTTCTTTGTCAAAAGAAATGCATCACAACACTTACATAAATGAATAAATGATTATTCATTGATATAGAAATTATACTTTGGGGTTTCTCTGCGATTCTTGATTGAAAGTTCGTGACCTGCATAACCCCCCCCCCCCCCCCCCCCCTCCCAACCTCTTGTTGCATATCTAATGAATTACTGCTCATATTGGTAAAGCTGATGCTGTATATTAATGAGGTATGGTAGTTGGATTGAAAGAGGAGGGGGTAGGTTGCTGTTCAACGGTAGATAACGTGGGGGCGGGGTGGGGGTGGGGGCGAAAATGGTGATAGTGGAGGTGGTGGCGGTGACGACGACGATGATGATTATAGGGTGGAAAGGGGGGGGGGGGGAGGGGTTATACAAGGAAGAGGAGGGTGAGAAGGTGGGAAAAGAAGCAGAAGAAGAAGAGAAGAAGAAGAAGAAGGAAGAAGAAGAAGGAAGAAGAAGAAGAAGAAGAAGAAGAAGAAGAGAAGAAGAAGAAGAAGAAGAAGAAGAGAAAAAAGGAGATGAAGGAGGGGAGGAGGAGATATTTCTAGCACGATTTTCGCCTTCAAAGTTCACGAAAACTTAAAATCGGTTACTGGGGAATGAGGGGAATAATGGGAGGAGACGTTAGATGGGTAGTGTCTGACAAAAGAATGGTTGGGGGGGGGGGGGGGGGGGAATGGAAGAATAGAGAGAGAAATGACAGTACAGATGGGTAGATTATGGACAAGGGGATTAACAAAGAAAACATTGAAATGGGGGGAAAGGGGGGGGGGGGTGTAGGATGAAAGAGAAGGAAGGAGACAGTACGGTATATATCGATATTCCAGGTGAGACAGCGGAGATGCTGCTGGAGTCTAAAAGGAAATATCGATCTTTGTCTTTTGGGCCAGACACTCTGGGACTCCGGCAGCCAGACAAGATCCGATGATGGATGGATGGATGGATGGATGGATAGAGGGAGGGAGGGAGGGATGGAGGGATGGATGGAGGGAGGGATGGATGGATGGAGGGATGGATGGATGGAGGGAGGGAGGGAGGGATCGAGGGATGGAGGGATGAATGGGAGGGAGGGATCGAGGGATGGATAGATAGATGGATGGATGGAGGGATGGATGGCACTCTAAAATTATCGTTTCAAGTATAAGGTTGGTTGCTTGCTAGCATTTCGACATAATGATGATGATGATGATGGTGGTGATGATGATAATGATGATGGTGATGATGATAATGGTGATGATGATAATAATAATAAAAATAATAATGATGATGATAATAATAATAAAAATAATAATGATGATGATAATAATAATAATAATAATAATAATAATAATAATAATAATAATAATAATAATAATAATAATAATAATAATAATAATAATAATAATAATAATAATAATAATAATAATAATAATAATAATAATAATAATAATAAAAAGTCCACTGTATAGGACTTTGGGTCGTTATGTTTAGTCGAGAAGAATAAATACGATCTCTCAAAATGACAAATTTTGGCCATTTTTTAGTTGGCCAGAAACGTT
>NC_088370.1:15895407-15897907 GCF_034508935.2 Berghia stephanieae
CACACACATACATCGGCCTCTATAGAGATGACGGACTCGCTATAACCAACAGACGACCAAGAGCGAACGAAAACATCAAAAAACATATCTGTAAAATATTCCAAAACAACAATTTGAAAATCACAATAGAAGCAAACAAAAAAACAGTTGACTTCCTCGACATCACATTCGACATAAAATCCAATTCATTCCAACCGTTCAGAAAACCAAACAACACCATTAGCTACATTAATAAAAACAGCAACCACCCCCGTCCCGTCATTGAAAACATACCAAAAAACATAGCACTGAGGGTGAGCAAACTTCGGAAAACAGAGAGATATTCAACGTCGCAGCCACCCCCTACAAAGAAGCACTCACAAAAAGTGGATACAACACACCATTTTTATACACAGACGCCTCCCTCTCATGTAAACACCAACACACAAGTGAAGAACGTAAAACAAGAAAACGACACATAACTTGGTTCAACCCACCTTTCGACATAAACGTCAGCACAAACATAGGACAGCAGTTCCTGAAGTTAATTGATACACACTTTCCAAAAAACCACAAGCTACATAAAATTATCAACAGGAATACCATAAAAATAAGTTACTCGTGTATGCGCAACATAGAACAAATAATTTCAAGCCACAACAAAAAAATATTAATAAACCACCGACAAGAGCAAAACCCACCCACTAGAAAATGCAACTGCAGAAATAAAGAACATTGCCCGCTAAACAAACAATGCTTAGAATCAAGTTTAATTTACCAAGCCACAGTCACAGAAACTAAAACAAACAAGCAAGAAAAATATGTAGGACTAACAGAAAATAATTTCAAAACAAGATACAACCTCCACACCTCAACATTTAGAAACACTAACAAAAAAACATCCACAAAACTCAGCGAACATATTTGGAAATTAAAAGACAACAAAATAGACCACAACATTTCATGGAAAATTTTATCTAAAGCAACAGGATACACACCAACATCAAAACAATGTTGCTCGTATGTCTCGGTTACATCTTCCATCTGTTGTCACTATTGAACCTAGGTATTTAAAACTTTCTACGTTGGTAAGTTGCTCGCCGTGAATCGTTATATTGCAGGTGTTGTTGTTTTCGGGGTTTTTCTGTATTACCATGCATTCCGTTTTGGTGATATTCACTTCCATTCCCTTGGCTTCACTATCTACTACCATTTTGTCAACAATCTTTTGAAGTTGGATTTCTGATGTTGCAATGAGTACCGTATCGTCTGCGTATCTTATATTATTTATGTTGTGACCTCCCACTTTTATTCCCTCCATATTATTTATGCCCCTCATGATTGTTTCTTGGTATAGATTAAACAGATCTGGTGAGGCAACACACCCTTGACGGACTCCTTTCTTAATAGGAATGGAATTTCCTGTAGAGTTTCCGATTTTGATAGATGCCTGCTGGGTGTAGTATAATGTTTGCATGAGTCTGAGGTCTTTCTCATCAGCGCCAATGGAGTGCAGTTGTTTTAGTATTTCTTCGTGGCGTACTCTATCAAAAGCTTTTTTGTAGTCGACAAAACAGAGGTATAGTGGGGTCTGAACCTGTATAGCTCTTTCACTTAAAACACGGAGGAGGTATATTGCGTTCCTTGTCCCTCTGTCAGGTTGGAATCCATATTGTTCTTCTGCGATTTCGGGGTTAATCTTATTCCTTAGCCTGTTGATAATTATACGCAACAGTATTTTGTTGATGTGGCTTATTAAACTTATAGTTCTAAAATTTTCGCATCTGACTGCACCTGCTTTCTTTGGTATTGCTATGAAAATAGAGTTACAGAGATCTTCTGGAATTTTCCCAGTATTGTATATATTGTTGAATAATATGTGAAGTTCATCAATTGCTAGATCTCCTAGGCTTTTTAATACCTCTACAGATATTTCATCAGGGCCTGTTGCTTTACCATCCCTCATTCGTTCCATGGCATGTTCAATTTCACTTTTGGTGATGTTTGGTCCGCTTAATGGTTCTTTGAATTTCAGTGGTGGTTCATTTCTATTTGGATCATTGTACAGTTCGCCTATGTATTCTACCCATCGGCTTTCTATATGTTGTTCTTCAAATAGCAGTTCCCCTTGTTTGTTTTGGATACAACTTCCTGCTGCTTTGCTTTTCCTTTTCCCTGATAGTTCTTTTATTCTTTGGTGAGCTTGTTGGGGGTTGGGTTTGTATTCTCTTTCGATTTCGCAGCATTTCCAGTCTAGATAGTTCTCGTGTGCCTCGATGCATTTGGATTTAATGTGGTTGTTCAATGTTTGGTATTCTGCAGACCTTCTGTTGCATTTTCGTCTTTCTTCAAATAGGTTTAGAATTTCATTTGTCATCCATTCCTTTTTGCTGTTTATTTGAGCTATTGGTAAATGCTTTTCTGCAGTTGCTTTGACACACTTTTGGAATATATCAAATTGTTTTTCACATTTTTCATTATCAGGTTCACTTTGGCTTTGTATCATGAGTGCATTTTCAAA
>NC_088370.1:15902907-15907907 GCF_034508935.2 Berghia stephanieae
CAATAACTACAATAACAACAACAGTAAAAGAAAGAAAGAAAAAAAAAAGAAAAAATTTGTCTATGTTTGAATTCGCACCGCAGTGCGCTGAATTTGCCTTGCGCGGTGACCATAAGCTGTAAACTAAAAGAAGCTGACAAGAAATTGGTCTGAGGCGAATACATTTCACGAAATGTTGGTGTAGATTATAATAGAACCTTCTTGTTCTCAATTTCAGCTCACAACATTTACATGACAGCTACGGAAGTCCAACGTCTGTTTGTCTCCTTGTCTACCAGATGGAAGTACGTATTGATAAATCGATATGACAGGACATTCTTACTTCATAAAGAGAGAACAGTTTTTGCTGACTACGAACTTGATACATTATAAAATATCTGGCAAGGTAGGGCGAGAACCGTGCTCGCCTTGTTTAGCCTTCAACAATCATGACGTCACTTCCCTCGTAATGACGAATGGTAACTTAGTAACTAGCTCTAAACTATCAGAACAATGGCGGACGCTCTTATGAAATATTTCTCCAACGAGCATTAAAGTGTATCCAGAGGAGAAAAACATAAATATGATCATGTCTTGACGTTTATACATTCCGATCACATGACATGTGAAAAAGTTCTAGCCAGCATCAAGAATAAAAAATACCCATTTTCTTTGTTTAGAACCAGGCTGCTCGCCGTTGCTGGGCGACGTGACATCAGCATACTCGTGAATCCAATATGGTGTCCACTGTGGCATCACGTGGTCTTTTCCAATAAAAGGTCTATAACGATATCATTCAGTGCTGATGGTGACAATAAGTGAAAAAGTAGGAAAATGTTGAACGATTGCCTTTAAGCCCCATTTCTACTACACTAAACCCCACTTTTAGAGCAATTGAGAAGATAGACTAACATTGATACTCTAGCCAACTTCTGGAGAATGGGAAACGGCACCTGTGTGTTCCACCACACATCAACTTTCTCATTGCTAGCACATTGTTTCGAGAAAATGTAACTTTAAAAAGGAGGTAGGAAATTCCTCCTCTGGACTCCAAAATCGCGGATTTCCGCGGATCCGAGGAAAACCATCAACACTGATCATTATTATTATTATTATTGTTTCATAATTGGCGTGAGCGGACTCACCTGTCTTTGAGGGGTTGTAAAACAGTCTGGTTTCCTGACATGTCCACCACGCATCTTGTATTAAGATCCCGTTCTGGAAATAGATGATAAAATTATAACATCATCAATAATGAGGACGACGACGAAGCGATGACGATGACGATGATGATGATGACGATGACGATGATGATAATGATGATGACGATGATGATGATGATGATGATGATGATGGTGATAAATATTAATAATATAATAATAATAATAATAATAATAATAATAATAATTAATAAATAATAAAAAATATAATAATAATAATAAAATAATATAATAATAATAATAATAATAATAATATAATAATAATAATAATAATAATAATAATAATAATAATAATAATAATATAATAATAATAAAATAATAATAACAATAATAATAATAATAATAATAATAATAATAATAATAATAATAATAATAATAAATAATAATAATAATAATAATAATAATAATAATAACAATAACAATAACAATAATAATAATAATAATAATAATAATAATAATAATAATAATAATAATAATAATAATAATAATAATAATAATAATGAGTAAAGGGCACAAACTGTAGAGTTGAACTGGATGGCCGAAAGTGAATATAGAGCCAAAATAATCCGGAATCTGAAATTTTGGGTTTGTGCGACAATGTGATCTCGTGCAATGACATCTGCCTTCCGACCGGTAGGGAATATTCTTTTCTTCTTTTTCTTTTCTTTTTTTTTTTAAAAAAAAAGGGGGGGGTACTACTACTACACTACTATTACTACTACTACTACTACTACTACTACTACTAACTACTACTACTACTACTACTACTACACTACTACTACTACTATATACATCATCATCATCATCATCATCATCATCATCATCATCATCATCACATCATCACCATCCTCCTCCCTCCTCCTTATTATTATTATTATTATTATTATTATTATTATTATTATATTATAATTATTATTATTATTATTATTATCATTATTATTATTATTATTATTATTATTATTATTATATTATTATTATTATTATTATTATTATTATTATTATTATTTATTATTATTATTATTATTATTTATTATTAATATTATTATTGTTATTATTATTATTATTATTTTGTTTTAGTTTGTTTTGTTGTTTTTTTTTTTTTGTTTGTTTTTTTGTTTTTCTAGTTTGTTTTGTTTTGTTTTGTTTTTTTTTGTTTTTGTTTTATTGT
The DNA here is from genome assembly GCF_034508935.2 of Berghia stephanieae. NCBI lineage: Eukaryota > Metazoa > Mollusca > Gastropoda > Nudibranchia > Aeolidiidae > Berghia > Berghia stephanieae. The sequence goes on from NC_088370.1 coordinate 15,905,275, forward strand.
TGTTGGGGGTTTTTGTCGTTATTTTTACCTCTTTTTTTTATTTGTTGGTTTAGCCTTTTTATTTGAGGTACATTTAAAAAAAAAAACAACAAATAAATAAATGAAATAAAACATTTAAAAATCTTGTAGCATCGTGGATGACTCTATTAAGCCCGTATTCTTTAAAAATGAGTCACTGTGAAAATAAATGATCACTTTTAGTTATCACTATAACTCGTGGGTGATAGTTTCTTACAAATTTTTCCAACTTGAAAAATTAATAGGCAGAACGAACAAACAAACAAACAAACAAAGAGAAACAACACGTTGCATTTTATCCGAACAAATAATACGATATACAATCTTTGTTTTCCATGTAACTTTTATTATGTTTAATTTTCTCAGCTCTCCATGATAATGCGGGTTATCAGCAGAGATGCCAATCTCAAGAATCAAAAAATGTGTAACTTGGGAGAAAAAAATATGTTGATTTTTCCGAACCAAGTACCAAGTAGCTGTGTGGTCTTGTGGTACGACACTTGCTTTCGGATCGGAAGGTCCTGGGTTCGAGCCTCGCTCGGCGCATAGTTGAGTCCTTGGAAAAGGCTCTTTACTCACATTCTCTCACCGTACTATGGTATAAAATGAGTACCTGGTTATCAACAGCGCTATCTCTGTCCGAATTTTTTTTTCTTTCTAATATTGCCTAACAGGCGTCATGTCCGGTCCTACATTAAGTGAGAGGTCCTCTTGTAAAGCACTTTGGAGTACGTTTAAGGATATTGTGCTTTATTTTTTTTTATTTTTTTACCAAGTTCATGTATAAAATTGAATAATAGTGACAGATTCATGACAATGTATAAATACTGTTAAATAAAATACAAGTGAACGGCATCATGCCAAAAATACGTATTTTTCGAAGATTTTCGCAGTGAAATTGCACCCTTATTTACGTTTAAAAATACGTAACTGTCGTAATGGTTGACATCTCTGTATCAATTGTTTGCGTGGGGTCACAGAATTACTTGTAGTGCAACACAAATGAGGGGCAGGCTAATTGCATTTAGTGCAATGTTCATACTAGTCGTGCTCCTCTCTCTCTTTTCTCTCCTCTCTCTTCTCTCTCTCTCCTCTCTCTCTCTCTCTCTCTCTCTCTCCTCTTCTTCTCTCCTCTCTCTCTCTGTCTCTCCTCTCTTTCGCTGTGCACATGCATGCACAGAGAGAGAGAGAGAGAAGGGGGGGGAAGAGAGATGATAGGAAAAAGGGAGAAAGAGAGAGAGAGAGAGAGAGAGAGAGAGAGAGAGAGAGAGAGAGAGGGAGAGAGAGAAAAGAGATATGGAAAAATAGAGAGAGAGAGATATGGAAAAATAGAGAGAGAGAGAGAGAGAGAGAGAGAGAGAGAGAGAGAGAGAAAGAACAGATGAAAGAGAAAAAAACTTTGACCATGATCCCATTGATCCGTTACACACACACACACACACACACACACACACACACACACACACACATACAGAGTCAATCAATCAATTAATTAATCAGAGAAATGTCTTTTATCCGACGATGACAATTCGCCGTCCCAGTCCCACGAATGCAATCAAGATGCAAAATGATAACATGAGACGACCCGACCCGTGTTCTAAAGGGCCGTATCTACAGATTATGTATAATGTCCGGATTATTCATTGTATGTAGTTTACTAGTATCAATCTGTAAGTGTATGATGATGATGGTCACGACGACGACGACGGCGATGTTAATGATGATGATGATGATGATGATGATGATGATGATGATGATGATGATGATGATGATGATGATGATGATGATAATAACAATAATAATAACAATAATAATAATAATAATAATAATAATAATAATAATAATAATAATAATAATAATAATAATAATAATAATAATAATAATAATAATAATAATAATAATAAAATCAATAATAATAATAAAATTAATAATAATAATAATAATAATAATAATAATAATAATAATAATAATAATAATAATAATAATAATAATAATAATAATAATAATAATAATAATAATAAAATTAATAATAATAATAATAATAATAATAATAATAATAATAATAATAATAATAATAATAATAATAATAATAACGACGACGACGATGACGACGACGATGATGATGATGATGATGATGATGATGATGATGATGATGATGATGATGATGATGATGATGATGATGATGATGATGATGATGATGATGATGTTAATATCAGATTAACAACGCCCTATACACAAAGCTGCATGACATAATGTGTAGCAGAATTCTTTTTTAAAAAGGCAGTCATAGTGGGCTAAAGTGGAGATACTGTTATTTGAAACAAAACTGCCGATAACCCAATAATCAAGCATAATAATGAAATTACATAATGAATTGTGACGCACATCGATGAATCAATGAGATCATCGTTATCATTATCAATCAATCGAAAACTCACTTCCATCATTCTGAGAATGGTGAGAAAAAGTTGAGCTTTTATAATAATAATAATTAATAATAATAATAATAAAATAATAATAATAATAATAATAATAATAATAATAATAATAATAATAATAATAAATAATAACAATAATGATGATGATGATGATGATGATGATGATGATGATGATAA
>NC_088370.1:15910407-15930407 GCF_034508935.2 Berghia stephanieae
CCCTTTGGATAGGACGACAGTCTATCGCGAAGTACATTCCGCCAGATCCAACCCAATAACCGACGTGTCCATATATGCAGGTCTGACACCCAAACCCAATAGTTCAACACAATATTTTGCGTCATTTTTGTGTGTGATTTCCATTACAACAATTAGCCCAAAAGGAATTCGGTTTTCAGAATTGCAAAAAAGTGCACGTCGGTCGTAACCCGTTTTATTTAGTTTCTTTTTTTTTTTTTTTAATGATTATTTTAACCCTCCAATACGTATACACTCCAGCTCGGTTTCCTCGAACACGGTTTGTTCGAACTCATTCGAATATCCCGATTTTTTTTTCTTATTACTCTTTGTTATCATTCCATTCCTTCCGCGAACAATAGGATTCAATAGGCTGATGTCCGCCCAGCATCCTGCAAATTGGTTCTAAACAAAGAAAATCGATACTTTTTATTCTTCTTAGTCAAAATATGATCAGATTTATAAAGTTTTTTTCTCCTGGATACACTTTTATGCTCGTCGGAGAAGTATTTCATAAGGGCGTCCGCCATTGTTCCGATAGTTTAGAACCAGTTACTAAATTAAAATGCGTCATTACGAGGGAAGAGACGTAACGACTGTTGAAGCCTCTTTTTTACAATGAAAACGGTTTCCTCGAACCACGGTCTCCTCGAACGATTTCGCACGTCCCGAGGAGGAGTTCGAGGAAACCGTGCAGGGGTGTATTTATTTATATCCATAAGCTTATGACGCGGTGAATAGGTTTCCATAGCAGCCGGTTGTTATTGTAGGCAATGTAAACAAACGCGTCACGAGGTCAATGAATCGCATTGGTTGCTGGACAATTATTGACTCTATTCATAGTTGTTGTTTTTGTTTGTTCTTTGGGTTTTTTTTTTCATCTATTTAAACATGAATCATCCATAATAAATGACTTTGAATGACACCTCTCTCTCTCTCTCTCTCTCTCTCTCTCTCTCTCTCTCTCTCTCTCTCTCTCTCTCTCAAATGACTTTGAATGACACCTCTCTCTCTCTCTCTCTCTCTCTCTCTCTCTCTCTCTCTCTCTCTCTCTCTCTTCTCTCTCTCAAATGACTTTGAATGACACCTCTCTCTCTCTCTCTCTCTCTCTCTCTCTCTCTCTCTCTCTCTTCAAATGACTTTGAATGACACTCCTCTCTCTCTCTCCCTCTCTCTCTCTTCTCTCTCTCTCTCTCTCTCTCTCCCCTCTCCTCTCTCTCTCTACTCTCTCTCTCTCTGTCTCTCGTGTACTCATTATCCCACCTTATATTTCACGTCCACCTGCCAAATATGTAAACTTAATCCATGAGTAATTTACCTTGTGTATGCGTGTGTGTAGGAGAGAGAGAAAGAGAGAGAGAGAGAGGGGGGGAGAGAGAGAGAAAGAGAGAGAGAGAGAGATGGGGGGGGAGAAAGAGAAAGAGAGAGAGAGAGAGAGATGGGGGGGGCGGGAAGAGAGAGATGGGGGGGGGGAGTGGGAAGAGAGAGAGAGAGAGAGAGAGAGAGAGAGAGAGAGAAATGTGTGTGTGTGTGTGTGTGTGTGTGTGTGTATGTGTGTGTGTGTGTACACGCGTCTGTGTTTTTAATGGCCGTTCTATTTCAGTTCCGAAATAATTTGGCACAGGTTCACATAACAAAACAACGAGAGAGGCAATTTCTGTACAAAGTTGTTTACATCTATATTATTATACATTTTCTGGCCGATGCCAGGTAGCGACTCATATTTAAGGAATAATGATGCTGTGCGTTTAACCAAAATGCTCAAAACATCCGACAGCCGATTACAACGTACCAACACACAAAACTATGTGAAACATTGAACGTTTATAGCTATATAGATAGTATGCGCTTGGCTAAGAAGCTCATAACATTGCCATCCGGAAGTATGGTTGGTTGACTTTTGAAAAAAAAAATGAAAAGAAAAGCGATTTCTGAAAGAAATAAAGAAAAGAAAAAGAGATGAGAGCTAATTTTCTCAGCCCACTTCTGCGTCAGATTATTTTTAGAGATATATTAGAGAAGACCAACAGACAAAACTGTGTGTAACCATGAACGTTTATAGTCAGGTTAATACAGTTTAGTGAGCATTACTCATAAACGCGGATGGCAAAAAAAAAAAACAATAACAAAGACCTGAGTGACGTCAACTAAGAACGATATAAAGTCTGACTGAAATGAATCTTCTGAGAACAACTCATAAAAATGGCTGACAAAAAAAAAAAAAAACAATAACAAAGAGCTGAGTGGCGGCAGTTCCGTTCTTTCTATTGGATATTATAATATAAGTAGACCGTCTCGATACACGCAGAAAATCATATTTAAAAGTGTTTTTACTATCACGGTGTGACAGTATACACCAAGCCCTCGAATGGCAACTAACAAAAACATATATCCGAATTTCAAGATTTTTTAAAAATGAAAAAGTGACACTTCTGACTGGACAGACAAATGTCAGCCGACCCGAAAACTTGAAACGGCTGGATTCCTTTAGATCCGAGGGAAAATGCTTCTGCCCCCCCCCCCCCCTCTCTCTCTCTCTCTCTCTCTCTCTCTCTCTCTCTCTCTCTCTCTCTCTCCCTCTCTCTCTCTAACTGGAGAAAAAATAAGGGGGGGGGGGGGGGGGGGGTAATCAGCTATCAAACTATCGCAGTTTCAGTAAAATGGACGTAATGTCTCTCACGAGAGACCACCTTAAATCATTCCATCAAATCACAACGCTTTTTTTAAATCATAAAAACTGGGAGACAGCGTGGCTCAGCAATACGGTCTTTGCATCGTACCCGAAAGGTACCGAGTTCGATCCCCCGCCGCTGCGCTGTGTGGTCTTGAGCAAGTCACCTCGCCCTATTTGCGGCGCTGTATTGGGGCTGACGCCTGGGTTATTCCGATTCCAGACTTCCCTTGGGATAGACCCTAGAAACAAATTTCCTCTACGGGATGAATAAAGGGAATTTATTTCTTTATTTTTATTAATCAATTTTAAAATTAATAAAAGATAGAAGCGGAAAAAGTTTCGAAATATCTCTAAAAATAATCTGACGCAGAAGTGGGCTGAGAAAATTTGCTCTCATCTCTTTTTTTTTTTCCTTTATTTCTTTCAGAAATCGCTTTTCTTTTCATTTTTTTTTTTCAAAAGTCAACCTCACTATAGTGTTTGATATTGAATCTAGGAAGCCCGCGTAATGATATCAAAGGAATTTGACTATTAGGGAACTCTTTAATCTTTGACATCAATGAGAATTTGTCAATATCATTATCGGGATGAGCTACCGAATAAATTTGAGTGAAAAGTAAAAGTATCAAAGATTATGAAAATAGACAAACTGTCATTCTCACTAGGCACAACGTGTTGTCTTGTTACTGTGTTACTAAAAAATTTGCATTTATCGGCTGCCTGTGGAGAGATGAATACTGGGTAATGTTACACAGTTCCTCCCCGCCTACCCTCTTTTCACTTAATTAATTAAATGCGTAAGTTTTAGAAATATCTATTGTTCTATTTTAATTCGTGCTTCCTTACAAAGGAGCATATATCTAATATACTATTTCCTGCCCATCAATGTTTTTGTTTATTCATCTTAACAACGCCGCTGATACCACATTATTTCATTCATCTGTAGTGTTTCATTCATCCTGTTTTGTTGATAAAGGGGAAAACCCGAATCGTCCATTTTATCTGTTTTCGTAATGAAATTTAAGCTGACATTCAATTTCACATTGTTATTTATTTGTGGAGAGAAGATGTAATTATAAACTAGCATGTCTTTTCTCTCTAAATGTCTTTACAATACTACTCTCGACTATTTAAAAATCACTCCTTACTGTCCATATTACAAGCCGCTCACTCAAGTCTTCTACCTCAGTACATATTTTGAAAGAAAAGTGCCTAAATTTAAAATTTCTGAACGATCTTGTGAGAAGTTGCCAGGCTTCTCCATTGGTAAGAGGGGACACTGGGCGTGGTAGCGAATCGTCTTCGGTCGACAACCTGTGAGGACTTTCCACCTGTCCAACCTTTACCCGATGTGGAAAGAACCCGAAACCGCAGAGCAGTGTGTTGTGACGAAGCTTCCGGCCAGGCGAGTTTGCGACGGTGCACGAGTGCGTAAAGAATTTGCTGATTGGGTCGATTGTCATAACATAGTAGTGTGAGCACCATTGGAAACGGATGCCTTCTCTGCTCCGGCTGTGTGGAATTCATTAACCACCTATACAAAGAACTATCCGGCCTTTGTTCCCTTTAAAAAATTCCCCAAAACTGAATTAATGAGATCTACTTATCTAATAATATTATTTTTCTTCGTGTCTATTATTTGGATGAGGGCGGGATGAAAAGTTTTGCAATTTCCGTAATAACTCACTCATCTTTAGGAATAATTCGTTTAATACATCAAAGGAAAGATTAAAATCTCAGTTACAGATTGCCTTTACAATAGTTTTCAACACACTAACCGTCACAACCAAAAACAGAGCTGCCACCACCACCACACCATTTAACGAATCCCGTCGGGCAAAAAAACTGACGACCATTTTCTCTACACCAAGATCGGACAACAGTCTCCACGTTTGTTTTTTTTTTTTTTTTTTTTTTGTTGTTGTTTTTTTTTTTTTTTTTTTTTTTTTTTTTTTTTTTTTTTTTGTTTTGTTTTTTTTTTTTTTTTTTGTCCCTTTTATAGCGATTTCCTTTGAGATACTCCTTCAATTTAGGGGATAAGAGGAAGTCTGAAGGTGCTGGGTTGGGACTGTAGGGTGGATGTGGCAAGGTGGATAAATCCATTTTTCTCAGTGTGGATAGAATCTGTTGACTCGTGAAATCTTGTTGCAATATCGCAGCTTTCTGGGGTCGCACTCGCCACCTTTTCCCAGCGTGGTCACATAATATTGATATGATCGGACTTCACTGTTTCGCCCTATTCCAAAACATTCGATATGAACAGCACCTTCAAATTTCCAGAAATTCATGATCTCGAAGATCTGTTTCGATCAGGTCTCCCTCCTCATTCCACGAAACTTACTCGTCGCCAAACGGTGCTATAATCAACACAAGCGTCACCATAAACACTTCATTCTACTATGGATGTCAATGGGTGAACAGCCTTCAGCATTCAGAAATTCTATGACAGCACATCGCCTGAACCCAACATCTTTTGGTGCAACCATTTTCACTTTTTTTTTCTTTTCGAACCGAGTTTGTTGACCAGGTACTAGGACAAAAGCGATGCAAAGACATCATAGACCTTAGAAATGTTGACACATCAAAGCCAATAGGTGAGAAATTATTTATAGATAGAATGAAGTTGGCCTCAGTTGGGTCTTTTCTTTGTTTTTTGCCATCCACGTTTATGAGTAATTCTCACTAAACTGTATGAACCATATGAACCAGACTATAAAAGTTCATGGTTACACAGAGTTTTGTGTGTTGGTCCGTTATACTTCCGGATGGCAATGTTGTGAGCTTCTTAGCCAAGCGCATACTATCTATACCAAATAATCAAGGTTCTAAGTTAAGGAAAAGTACAAAACTTTCCAGCCCACCCTCGTATGTACGGGTACAATAATTCTCACCATCTATTTCTTTTATTGCTATTGTCAAGCGCCATTGAGCGTTGTTGTCCTAATGGACATTGACATTATATAAATTACCCATTACACTACATTACATGACATTATGGGTCTTCCTGTAGGCCTTTTGCATCTTATCAATTCAGACCCAGATTATTTAAAAGTACACTGTAATTCTTTTTTTTTTTAAATGTCCGAGCACTGCCAAGACATGTGGTGGTGTCGGTGTGGTGGTGTTACGGTAGTGTTTGGACTCATAAAACTGAAAATAATTAAGGGCGTGTGTTCGAGTCTAACTGATAATATCATACACACATTGACCGCATGCTCTTGCAAGCTTGGGAAAGGCATCTCGCACAAATTCTTATGTTTATCCGAATGCGATTCGGGTAGCTGGCTTGGTAAAATCTGTCGGAAAGTAGTTTGCGATAAACTGACCAATATCTTTCTCTTTCTCCCTCCCCGCTGACTCTCTATCTCTCTCATCACTCTCCCTCCTAAATTCTCTCTATCTCTCCCATCATTCTCCCCTCCCAACTCCTCTCTCTCTCTCTCTCTCTCTCTCTCTCTCTCTCTCTCTCTCTCTCTCTCTCTCTCTCTCTCTCCTAACTCCTCTATCTCTCTCATCATTCTCACTCTCTCTCTCTCTCTCTCTCTCTCTCTCTCTCTCTCTCTCTCCCCTCCCAACTCCTCTCTCTCTCTCTCTCTCTCTCTCTCTTTTTTCTCTCTCTCTCTCTCTCTCTCTCTCTCTCTCTCTCTCTCTCTCTCTCAGTCCCCTCCCAACTCCTATCTCTCTCATCATTCTCTCCTCCCCACTCGCTCTCGATCCCTCTGATCTCCCTCCCTTCCCCTCTCTCTCCTATTATCTAAACCAAAAAAGTCATAATACGATGATTGAGCGTAGTAAATTACCGTAATGACGACTGTGTCGGTTATAAACCATTCGCCAGGGAAATCATATTATGACACACTAACTGTAATCAATGGAAATAAACTACACATTGGTGAGAACATCAACAGCGTGAAATAGAGGTTATGACCCCATTAGCATGGGTCAAACCGGGACAATCTCCATTTGTCTTGTCATTAGAGCAACACTGCGGAACATCACAGTTCAGTCAAGCAATTTATTACCCCGGTCATCGTGAGATTGTGTTTATTTTTTAGCTCCTACTACTACTACTACTACTACTATACTACTACTACTACTACTACTACTACTACTACTACTACTACTACTACTACTACTACTACTACTACTACTACTACTACTACTACTACTACTACTACTACTACTACTACTACTACTACTACTACCTACTACTACTAACTACTACTACTACTACTACTACTACTACTACTACTACTACTACTACTACTACTACTACTACTACTACTACTACTACTATACTACTACTACTCACTATACTACTAACTACTACTACTACTACTACTAACTACTAACTACTACTACTACTACTACTAACTACTACTACTAACTACTACTACTACTACTACTACTACTAACTACTACTACTACTACTACTACTACTACTACTACTACTACTACTACTACTACTACTACTATACTACTACTACTACTACTACTACTACTACTACTACTACTACTACTACTACTACTACTACTATACTACTACTACTACTCTACTACTACTACTACTACTACTACTACTACTACTACTACTACTACTACTACTACTACTACTACTACTACTACTAACTACTACTTACTACTACTACTACATACTACTACTACTACTACTACTACTACTACTACTACTACTACTACTACTATACTACTACTACTACTACTACTACTATACTACTACTACTACTACTACTACTACTACATACTACTACTACTACTACTACTACTACTACTACTACTACTACTACTACTACTACTACTACTACTACTACTACTACTACTACTACTACTACTACTACTACTACTACTACTACTACTATACTACTACTACTACTACTACTACTACTACTACTACTACTACTACTACTACTACTACTACTACTACTACTACTACTACTACTACTACTACTACTACTACTACTACTACTACTACTACTACTACTACTACTACTACTACTACTACTACTACTACTACTACTACTACTACTACTACTACTACTACTACTACTACTACTACTACTACTACTACTATACTACTACTACATACTACTACTACTACCTACTACTACTACTACTACTACTACTACTACTACTACTACTACTACTACTACTACTACTACTTAAATATACTACTACAACATACTACTACTAACTATACTCTATACTATACTACTACTATATACATCAACATCAACAACAACTCCTTCTATCTACTACTACTACGATACTACTACACTACTACTACTACTCTACTACTACTAACTACTACTACTACTATACTACTACTACTACTACTACTACTGTGGCTATTCGACTTAAATTCCAATGCGCATGTACAATCAACCGATTATTCGGACTCAGTCTGAATAGTATTCTGTGGCAGTGTAGTTGTTGCATGTTTGTTTTTTTGTTGGTTTTTTTTTTTTTTTTTAATTATTGAAAATTGCATATGCAAATCAAAATTACGATAGTAGTAACTCAGAACAGGTAGTCTACACCGCTTCATTTGATGAGAAAGACAAAATCATAAACCAACTGGAAATCCAGATAGAAATTAAAAAGAAAAGAGTTAGAACTCTTCAAAAGTAACAAAAGTCAGTCAAAGTAACTCTGATAATCTTGCTGCACTGTTTTGCAGTGTAGTTGTAATTTGTTTTATAGAAGCCTGAGGCAAGTTGACAAGCAGGGAGTTACAATACACTACAACAATCTAAAAAATGAGGGAGACATCCAATGTTTTACATGTTCCAATTGTAATATACTGAGGGATCGAACTGATTTTCTTTAATTGAAAGAATAAAGATTTACAGAGAGTAGATATGTGAGCTGACATTCTCATTTCTGAATCAAAATAGACACCCAAATTTTCCACAGTCTTTGAAACTTTGATCTTTTCACCCCAATCAACAAACACCTCAAGACCATCATTACCCTTCTGCCTACTGTCCACAATGTGTCGTCCTCCCCTCTACTGCGCACGAACATTAGAGTTTTGAGTCCGAATAGCCAAATTGCCACTTCGTAAATTAAAATAGGATATTTTAAATCAATCTATGGCAGTCTTCATCTTTGGCGGTCTTCATCTTTGGCGGAGATGTCAAACAAGATATCAGGCTGTTGCTGGACATAATAGTAAATAGATGTTTCGCCTGTCATTGCCACTTTGCCTGATAACATTAAAAATAAAGGTTTTATGTTGATAAGACAGTTCCTTCATCTTCTTTACACATTGAAATCAAGCTTTTGAGGCTTGCCAGCAATGTCTATGCAAATTGACATTCTCCCCTGAATTCAACATTTTGATCAAGATAGAAATACTGTGCTCTCATTCCACCTTAATTTGAAAGAAGTAATGAGATACATCAAAGTTGTGCGGTTATGTGGTCTTGTGGTATGACACCCGCTTTCTGATCAGAAGGTCAAGGGTTCCAGCCTCGCTCATCGCATAGTTGAGTCCTTGGAAAAGGCTCTTTACTCATATTCTCTCAACGCACTCAGGTGTAAAATGAGCACCTGGCCGTTAACAGCGTTGTCTCTGTCTGAAAAATTTGTAATATCGCCTAACAGGCGTCATGCCTCGTCCTACATGTTATGTGTTGCTGTTGGTCAGGTACCCTTGTAATATGCTTTGAATACGTTTAGTGGATATTGCACTATATAAAAACTCAAATCTTTTTTCTTTTTTAATCTATAGTTCTTAGTCTGAATCAATTTCATTGAATCATTATTGGCATCAAGCACAAAAACAGAGGCTTTTAACTTTTAATATAGATAAGACAAAAATTTAAAAATAAATAGTTCACTTTACTCAATGACAGGAATCAAATCCAAAACCCATAGCAAAGCGAAATCTTTTGAGCTAACAGAAAATGAAGCGAGCAGAAAAGTGCCAGAAGACAAAAGAGAATAAAAATTGTGCAGCGATGGGGGTTCGAGCCCCTATTGCAGCGAAATTGTTATTCTCTATTGTCTTCTGCACCTGACACTTTTCTACTCACTTTATTTTCTGCTATTATCAACATAAAAAGTGCCTGCTCCACTCACTTTTCTGAAAAATCTTTTCTACGAACTCTTCATCTAGTATTTATTTTATTTTCCTCTCTCTCTCTCTCTCTCTCTCTCTCTCTCTCTCTCTCTCTCTCTCTCTCTCTCTCTCTCTCTCTCTCTCTCTCTTTTTTTTTTTTTCTTCTCTCTCTCTTCTCTCTCTCTCTGCCTCCACCTCTCTCTCTCTTTTTCTCTTTCTCTCTCTCTGCCTCCACCCCGCTCTCTCTCTCTCTCTTTTTCTCTTTTATCTCTCTCTCTCTCTGCCTCCACCCCGCTCTCTCTCTCTCTCTCTCTCTCTCTCTCTCTCTCTCTCTCTCTCTCTCTCTCTCTCTCTCTCTCTCTCTCTTTCTCTCTTTTGTGTGTGTATGTATGCAGGTGTCTGGAGGGGAAGTTGTAGAAAATCACAGTGCAATTCTTCTTCTTTTGGCGTACAGTTGGCAGCCCTGCTTTAATGTCTATTATGGCAATATAACTTTTTTTTAAAACAATAAACAAAGTTATCAGAAACAAAAATAATTTTTTTAATAAACTCACTCAGTACACACACACACACACACACACACACACACACACACACACACACACACACACACACACAAACTACAAAACTGATATCAAGATTACACTGGCATGATGAATGTAAAGTATATTATATATGTCAATAACAAAGAACAATCTGGATCTCTGCCATGTTTACACGACGGTGAGAGTTGAGTGCTGTCAGCATTCGTGTTATCTGAGATTACATACAGGGTTACACCTGTTTGTTTATTATTAGTTTCACTGGGAAAGCTAAAATTACTGTAGTTTAAAAAATAGGAGACCTCCCCACAAAGTACTATCTTGATTTAACCATGCTCCCCATAAAGTACTATTTTGATTTAACCATGCTCCCCATAAAGTACTATTTTGATTTAACCATGGTCCCCATAAAGTACTATTTTGATTTAACCATGCTCCCATAAAGTACTATCTTGGTTTAACCATGCTCCCCATAAAGTACTATTTTGATTTAACCATGCTCCCCATAAAGTACTATTTTGATTTAACCATGCTCCCCATAAAGTACTATTTTGATTTAACCATGCTCCCCATAAAGTACTATTTTGATTTAACCATGCTCCCCATAAAGTACTATTTTGATTTAACCATGCTCCCCATAAAGTACTATTTTGATTTAACCATGCTCCCCATAAAGTACTATTTTGATTTAACCATGCTCCCCATAAAGTACTATCTTGGTTTAACCATGCTCCCCATAAAGTACTATTTTGATTTAACCATGCCCCCCATAAAGTACTATTTTGATTTAACCATGCTCCCCATAAAGTACTATCTTGATTTAACCATGCTCCCCATAAAGTACTATTATGATTTAACCATGCTCCCCATAAAGTACTAATTTGATTTAACCATGCTCCCATAAAGTACTATTTTGATTTAACCATGCTCCCCATAAAGTACTGTTTTGATTTTTAACCATGCTCCCCATAAAGTACTATTTTGATTTAACCATGCTCCTCACAAAGTATTATTTTGATTTAACCATGCTCCACAGAATGTACTGTTTTGATTTAAATCAACAGAATTAATATACAGTTTTGTGATACTGCTCTTGTGGTATGACAATTGGTTTCTGACCAAAAGGTCTTGTTCAAGTCCGGCTGTTGGCAGTTCAACGTTGAGTCCCTGAAAACAGTTCTGTAATCGTATTCTCCCAGCGTACCCAGATGTAGTTCCTAGCCGGAGTATTTCGCCTCACGATGCTAGCTTCATGTTTCATTCTACATGGTTAGTGCAGCTATGTGGTCTTGTGGTATGACACTTGCTTTCAGATCTGAAGTTCCTGGGTTTGAACCTCACTTTACGCATTGTTGAGTCCTTGAAAATGTCCTACATGAACTACATGTTAAGTGTTGATGTTGGCCAGAGATCCTTTGTAAAGCGCTTTGACTTTGAGCATATTTGGTGGATATTGCGCTATATAAATGCTCTTTAATAATTATATTATTCTAACTATCAAAAACAAAATATATTACTATTTCCTTCAATCTCTATGGATGAAGTCAGAACAAACTAATACATATATTTGGTACTTCTCGTCTTAACACAAAAATCAAGGGGTGTTAAGAATTGGCAATGTCCGGAGAGGTGACACTGATCATGGTGAATTCTAGTCCCGTTTAATACACGGGTAAGGCATTTAATATATTTTAACATACTTGACTCAGGTTTGAATGAGTACCTGGCTATAATATAGGCATTGATGGATATTGCAAGAGTTCAAAACTGATACCTAACAGTCAACTGGTACTTTATGCCACGGAAATATGTTTCCATATGGCCTGCTAAGGGAATAAATGAAACATTGTGAAGAGTATTGAGCACGGTAAATCCTTGGAAATGCGCCTTATAAATGTTCATCTTTATCTCAACTATTTTAATCTGTAGAACGAACTGGACCCCATATCTTGCTAAGAATCAAGAAAAAAAAAAAAAAGAAAGAAAAAAAAAATGAAAAGAAAAGACCTCATTCCTCAGCACTTGATCTACTTTAAATTTTAAGTTTCAGTTTCCTTTCAAACGTCAGCTTGGCATGTTTCAATATCAGTGATGAAAAACTAAAAACTATCAATCATGACCTTGCTCTCATAGTCGTTATGATTACAAATGTAAAATTATTGTTACCACTACTATTACTAAGTTTATTTATAATTATTACCTAGATTCATTGTCATTATTTTTACTTTTTACTATCATTATCATCATCATCATTAAAAAATATATACTGTAAATACCTCCAGTAACCTTAAACATAATAATTGGCCTTGTGCCTGATGACTAATGTAAGCCTAAGACTAAGACTGATTATCACATCTATCTACTTTCATACCCACAGTATTGCTCTTTACATCGATAACTTTATTCTCTGTTACTTCTAATTCTACCTGCACAAATGATATTTTGGCGGTTGATATAACCTGGCATTAACCTGGCATAAGCTATGTGTAACACACGCCCGCTCAACAAAAACAATCGCCTCTAGCCTAGCTGAGTAAAGTAAACTTGAGTCATTTGCTCTATTTATTGCTCTTATTCAATTCTACAATTGACTTTGTCGATCCGTGGAGCTCTTACTCATTGTTCTACAAGCCACGACTACTAAAACTCAGACTCCTGCCTTTCGATTATAATTATAATTATAAATTATAATATAAAACAGACGTCTAAGTCTATGTCTATATCAATATCACTATCTACTCTCTTCTTCAACTTTTAACCAGTCGCATTTCATTTTCATTAAGTTAAAGTCTTTAATTTAAATATGGAGAATGTATCTCATGTTTGGTTTAATTCTGTTGTGTGTGTGTGTGTGTGTGTGTGTTTAAACTTGTAATTGTACAGTAATTGTATAATACAATAAATTCATTTCAACTAAAACGACAGTTGTCCCCTTCCCGTTCATAATAATGACATGAATTTCGCAGTTTTTAATGCAGCTTCCTGCTTTCGGTTGTCTTATTTAATTTCTTTTTCTTTTCTTTCTTTGGTGTGCATGAATGACGTCAATGAATTTGTAATGTGATCTCAAATCACAGGTAACCAGTAAACAATCGAATGAATTCATTTAAACATAAATCGTACGATCAATGATGATTAATAAGTAAGGTGGATTGTTTATGTTTGCAGACGAATCATAAAAATAAAAATCTCAATCAAGAGAAACGAAATAAATAAAACTCGAGTATTGAGGAGCCGTCGAGGGCTTAATTATCGATCTTTTCTCTGTCTAAAGCAATATTAAATATCAAAATAATAATATATAATTCCTACATGATAAGAGATTTTACCAAGACTACCAGCTAAGTCTGGTGTTTTTTTATTGTTATTGTTATTGACGTTTTCTAACAGTAACAATTGAAGTTCAAGAGAAGGTGTGTTGATGAACTCACCCCTTTTGTTGACTGGGCGAACCCGAACGGCGACTTGCACTTTTTCTGACATGTTTATGATACAAGAAATACCAAAATATGAAATAAATAAATAATCCAAATGTTTAGAATCACATTAATCACGGTAAATCCATCAAGAAATAGCCATAGTTAAAGAATATCGCACAGGCATCTCTTCGATTGGATAGCAAGCGCCATGTTTAATGTTTAGAATATCCAACCAATCCAAGGCATCCGGGCGATGAGAATAGGCTGGGCGGTACCCAAGTGTTGAAGTACTTAGAAGACAGTCGATACCAAAAGTTCAATTCGTGTCTGTGTTCTATTGGTTCTATTGCGCGTGTTGAGTATTGAGCTCACAGTTCAACAGCTAGCTAGCTCGCCAATGAACATTCGCAGTGTATGTGTGTTCTATAAAAGTCGCGAGAAGGACTCAAGATAGACAAAACGTTTAAAATCATTATAATGGAATGGTGAATGGCATCTACCGTACCAACCAGGTCTCAGGTTCAACTCCTCATCGCCGCGAACGTTTTTATTCTCTAGAGTCCTATGACACTTCTCAACTCGCTTCATTTCTTTTTGATTTTAAAAGTTGTATAATAATGGTTTCTCTTCTCCTTCTTCTTCCTCATATGATTTTACTGACCCATCCAATGGTACCTCCTGATAGTCTGTACTGTAGTACATCTGATAAGGTGTGTGTGTGTGTGTGTGTGTGTGTGTGTGTGTGTGTGTGTGTGTGTGTGAAGCAGGCCAAGTTAAACATGAAAGAAAAAAAAAACATTTTAAAAAAAAAAAACCCATCCAAAATATGAATATGTCATTCGAGGCAGGCTGATTTTTTGGGAGATTTCATTTATTTATTTATTTTTTTATTTATTTTTTTTTTTTTTTTGGTGTTGTGGTTTGTTTTGTTTTGTTTTTGTTTTTTTTGTTGGTTTTTTTTTTGTTGGGGGTGGGGGTGTTTGTTGTTTTTGTTTTGTTTTGTTTGTTTTTTTTTCTTGTTGTTGCTTTTTGGTGGAGGGGGGGGGGTGTTATTTTTGTTTTTGTTTTTTTTTTTGGAGGGTTTTTTCTTCATGTGGAGTTCGTTTTTGTTTTTTGTTTTGGGGTTATTTATTTTTGTTTTGTTTTTGTTCTTTTTGTTTTGTTTTTGTTCTTTTTTTTTTTTTTTTGGGGGGTTGTGGGGGGAGTTCATTTCTGCTTTGTCTTCACTCTTTCTTAGACACTCCTTCTCTTTTCATCTGCCGGGATTCACAGCGTATGTTCCTGGAGAAAATCAGATATCATGATCCTTTATGAATCTCCCTTCGACTTCCAGGTCGGGGACATGACTGATGTTCGTTTGAATAATAATAATAATGATAATAATAATAATAATAATAATAATAATAATAATAATAATAATAATAGTAATAATTGAGATTAATTTTATATAGCGCAATATCCAGTAAATGTGCTCAAAGCGCTTTACAAGGGGTCCCTGGTCAACAACAACATTTAACATGTAGGACGGGACATGACGCCTGTTAGGCGATATTACAATTTTTGGGACAAAGGCAACGCTGTTAACGGCCAGGTAGTCATTTTGCGGTGAGAGTACGGTATGAGAATGTGAGTGAAGAGCCTTTTCCAATGACTCAACTATGCGCCGAGTTGAGGCTCGAATCCAGGTTCGTTGTGAGCTTCTGAGACAAGCGCATACTATATATATATATATATATATATATATATATATATATATATATATATATATATATGGTATGAAGTTGAGTCATTCAGGTCTTTGTTATTGCTTTTTTCCATCCGCGTTTATGAGTAATTCTCACTAAACTGTATCACCAGATATCACACGTCTATTAACGTTCTAGGTTACACATAGTTTTGTGTGTTGGTCCGTTATACTTCCAGATGGCAATAATGTGAGCTTCTTAGACAAGCGCATACTATCTAGATCTAGATAGCATGCGCTTTTCTAAGAAGCTCACAACATTGCCATCTGGAAGTATAACGGACCAACAAAACTATGTGTAACCTTGAACGTTTATAGTCTGGTTAAGTGAGAATTACTCATAAATGCGGATGGCAAAAAAACAAAACAAAACAAAAATAATAACAAAGGCAAGAGTGACGTCAACGTCATTCTATCTATAATAGTGTTGAGCGAGGGCTCGTCTTGTCCTGGTCAATGATTTTGGTTTTCTTCGCATTAAGGTGCAGTGCAATCCCTAGTCCTCATCGTGTTTCTCTGGGTGGGGTTCCTGACCTCCCACAGTGGGCAGGGAGCTACTTACTGTATCTTCTATCCTCTTATACCTGTTTTCCAACTAGCGTTCTGTCTTTGTCTTAGAATGAGATTACTTGTTTTTGTCCTGGCCCTGACCGGATACCCTTGGTGAGAAGCAAGGAAATAGTCAATTAAACAGTTAGTTTTGGGAGATGATATTTTTTCCCTTGTAAATCATCTCTTTGTTATTATGTTTTGTTTACATATTATATATGATCTGTCAACATTTGAGTGTATTCCTCTCAGTGGGGACCTGTGCTTGTGACTGGAAAGACTTTTAGGTTTGATCTCAAACTAAGTACACTGACAGTGTGCTCTTGGAATCTACACCTATTCCCTATTTGATCCACTTCTCTTTGTCTTACTTTTTCTTGGGTGCTTTAATTGTAATTCTAGAACTTACGACTTTCCCATTTTCTTCCTTTTTACTGGCGCTGATATGACCTTAATGTGTTGCAAGCACCGTAAAACACTGAAAAACATAATTGTGTTTCTTGACAGAATTTATCGTGTTGCTGAGTCTGCCTTGAGATCGAGACGTCAGAAGAGCGTCATCTACATAGCGCAGTTCGTACTATATTTTTGTCCTCTCTAATCTGATGTGTTACAACCAACGTGTACCTATATGCAGGTCTGACATCCGAATTCACTGTAATTGTAACGGACAATATTTTGCGTTATTTTTTTTTTAGATTTCCATTTCATTACAACAATGAGCCCATAAGGAATTGGGTTATCAGACCTGAAAATAAGTGAACGTCGGTTACAACACTGTGAACAGCTTTTTATTCTTTATATTTCATCAGTCCACCTAGCTGCTTTGTTCTTATTTTTACTAAGCTTTGGACTGTAAAATGTAATCAACAAAAAATGAATATAACAACTTCAAAAAAAAAAAAAAGAAGAACAAAATGCCAGCCACGAAAAGTTTTGGGCTCAAAATCCATCTTCAGAAACAACAGCAACAACAAAATAAACACTTAAATACATTTCTAAATTTAAAAAAAGATTTTTAGTATTAACCTGGAGGTAGAGACAGGGTTCAAGCCCCGCTGTCGGTGCTCTAATTCCCCCCCCCCCCCCCTTTTTTTTTAAGAGCAAGGAATTTGTGATATATCGTCTCAACACAGTATTATGTCGGGGAGAACCTGATGTCCAAAATTTTTAAATGGTCAAAAAATGACTAGAAATGTAAGATTATACATAAAAATAATATATATATATATTTTTTTGTTGTTTGGGGGGGGGGGGTCATTGTTGAATATAATTAGGTGAATGCGTTTATCACAGATTATGTCCCACAGTTGTGTGCAACACAGCAAATCCTATTAAGAACACAGCACACTGAATTTGGTAGATAATGCATTCACTCATTTTACCAGTAGGTGTTTCACCAGTCAAAATATGGAATTAGTGACACGCCGAGTTGGTTGTTTATATATAGTATGCACTTGCTAAGAAGCTCACAACATTGCCATCCGGAAGTATAAGGGACCAACACACAATACTATGTGTAACCATGAACGTTTAAAGTCTGGATAATACAGTTTAGTGAGAATTACTCATAAACGTGGATGGGAAAAAACAATAACAAAGACCTTAGTGATGTCAACTTCGTTCTATCTATAATGATCAAGCGGTAGAGCAGGGGGTATTTTACTTAGACACATACCATCGATAGTTTAACATGTAGTTCGCTATGTTAACCAATCACTCTCATTGCTTTTATTATGACGACTGTCCAAGAGGCGTGGTTATGTAGGTGTCACTAGATGCTGTGCGCTTGGCTAAGAAACTCACAAAATTGCCATCCGTATATATATAAGACGGGCCAATACATTAAACTATGCGTAACCTTGGACGTTTATATTCTGGTTAATGCAGTTTAGTGAGAATGAGAATTACTCATAAACATGAATGGCAAAAAACAACAACAAAGACCTGAGTGACGTCAACTTCGTTCTATCTTTAGATATTATGAAGTTGACGCCACTCAGGTCTTTGTTATTGCCTTTTGCCATTCAAAAAAGCAATAACAAAGGACCCGAGTGACGTCATCTTTGTTCTATCTATAGATAGTATGCAGATGACGTCACTCAGGCCTTTGTTATTGTTTTTGCCATCCGCGTTTGTGAGTTGTTCTCACTAAACTGTATTAACCAGACTATAAAAGTTCATGGTTACACAGAGTTTGTGTGTTGGTCCGTTATACTTCCGGATGGCAATGTTGTGAACTCCTTGGCCAAGCGCATTCTATCTATACTAGTTGTCCTCAGTGAAACTTAAAATAAAAGAACATGGTTTCATTTTTTGACAATAAAAAAAATTCAATGTTTAGCATCGGGACAGTAGATCACATTTAACTCTATAGATAGTATGCGCTTGGCTAAGAAGCTCACAACATTGCCATCCGGAAGTATAACGGACCAACACACAAACTCTGTGTAACCATGAACTTTTATAGTCTGGTTAATACAGTTTAGTGAGAACAACTCACAAACGCGGATGGCAAAAACAATAACAAAGGCCTGAGTGACGTCATCTGCATACTATCTATAGTCTGGTTAATACAGTTAAGTAAGAAGTAATTCATAAACGCGGATGGCAAAAGAGCAATAACAAAGGACCTGAGTGACGTCATTTGCATACAATCTATACTAGTTGTCCTCAATGAAACTTAAAATAAAAGAACATGGTTTCATTTTTTGAAAATAAATGGGGGCGATCATTATTTATGTTTTCGTCCAACCAGGTCATCAATCACATGATGTGTTACTGTCCAGCAATTGGATATTTCTTAACAAATGTAAACACGCTGCTTTGTTTACAAATGTTATAAACATACCCATGTGTCATGCTGAATCAAACGACCAATCGTGAAGCTAGTTATTAAATAAGCTGTGAACACTTTTCACTAAGTGGGTCATTTTGAGCACAATTTGCAATGTGACCAATGACCTCGAACACATGGAAAGATAATATAGATCATGCCCATTCAACGTTTAGCACCGGGACAGTAGATCACATTTTACTCAAAATCTCTCACTTTGCAGTGCCGCTTTGTGGCGAAGACTTAAATTATCCTATAAATCTTTTCGCGAGAAAGAAAACGAAGATATCCCCAGGGAGGGATTTTCTTTTATGACCAGTAGTCTCAAGGAGGGGGAAGTGGCCGGGTGCTTAAGCCATTGCAATGTGACCCAGAAGGTCCCTGGTTCGAGTCCAGCTTCAGGCAGTTTCGTTTGTTGTTTTTTTTCCCTTGAGCAAGATTATTTACCCCCAATTTGCTCATTTGGACAACATGGGTGATTCCTGTTGACATCAGACATCTTGTTTGATGAATTGTCTATATTTATTCGTGGAATGCCATGGCGACGATATCTTATGATGTGGCGGAAGGGGCATAATTTTCTTAACTGCCTCAAAGCGATACTATATTAATATATAGGACATGATTTATAAAATCAAATTTTACGTTTAAGTAACAACAGTTGAGTTCAAATGGATGCTGTGCGTTTAGATATTTTACTCACAACAATCGGTCATCTGAATATACCTCACTAACACACAAAACCGTGTTTTACCTTAAACATTTAGTGAGAACCACTCATTAAAAAATGGCTGGCTATAGATAGTATGCGCTTGGCTAAGAAGCTCACAATATTGCCATCCGGAAGAATAACGGACCAACACACAAAACTGTGTTACAATGAAATTGTATAGATAGAATGCGCTTGGCCAAGGAGTTCACAACATTACCATCCGGAAACACTGTGTAACCATGAAATTTTATAGTCTGGTTAATACAGTTTAGTGAGAACAACTCACAAACGCGGATGGCAAAAACAATAACAAAGGGCTGAGTGACGTCATCTGCATACTATCTATAATCTGGATAATACAGTTTAGTGAGAATTACTCATAAACATGGATGGCAAAAAAACAATAACAAAGACCCGACTGACGT
>NC_088370.1:15935407-15945407 GCF_034508935.2 Berghia stephanieae
CTCTCTCTTTCTCTCTCCCATTCTCTTATGCATTCTCTATCTCTCGCTATCTACATATTTCCATCTTTACACACACACACACACACACACATGCATGTGTATAATATCTATTATATGTATGTATTTATATATACAATCGAATTCGTGCTCACGGCCACCTGGAGAGATAGAATGAAGATGACGTCACTCATGTCTTTATTATTGCTTTTGCCATCCACGTTTATGAGTAATTCTCACTAAACTGTATTAACCAGACTATAAACGTTCATGGTTAATTACACATAGTTATGTGTGTTGGTCCGTTATGGCAATGTTGTGAGCTTCTTTGCCAAGCGCATGCTATCTATAGATAGAATGCGCTTGGCCAAGGAGTTCACAACATTGCCATCCGGAAGTATAACGGACCAACACACAAACTCTGTGTAACCATGAACTTTTATAGTCTGGTTAATACAGTTTAGTGAGAACAACTCACAAACGCGGATGGCAAAAACAATAACAAAGGCCTGAGTGACGTCATCTGCATACTATCTAGTCGGTTGTCATCTACCATGGCGGCCAACCTTCTTGGCTGACCATCGTTCCCCCCCCCCCCCCCCGCCCCCCCTCTAATTTGTCACTGCACACGGCGGCCACTACGTAACGCGGCCGCTGCCACTTATTTCATCATTATCATCATCATCATTGACTTTTTCACCCTGGGTCAGGGTATAGGCCACAGACAAACAGTTTCCATCCTTCTCTATCCTGAGCTAACTTTTTTTAAAATCTCATTCCAGGTCTTACCACTCCTCTGTACATCAGCTTCTTTAATTCTTCTCCATGTTCCTCGTGGCCTTCCCCTTGATCTTCTGCCCTGAGGGTTCCAGTCCAATACTTTCTTTGTTATAGTTGAGTCATTATTTCTAAGCGTGTGTCCAATCCACCTCCATCGTCTTCTTCCTATTTCCACTTAATTCTGGGACCAAAAAAATAAAATCCCTAGGAGGGATAAGGCATGCCAGATAATTGATAAAATTAAACCCAATCTTACTGGTGCTTCAAGAGTCCAGGAGTATCGCTAGATCCGTGAAACTTTCCAAAACAAATACATTCTTCACGCAACTTGCTCGTCTTTACAACGGGCAGACGGTATCAATCTATCTTAAAATTTTTTTAAAAATTGAGCTTTTATATAGCGCAGTATCCACTAAATGTGCTCAAAGCGCTTTACAGGGGGTCCCTGGCTAACAGCAACATTAAACATTTAGGACGGGACATGACGCCTGTTGGGCGATGTTACATATTTTTTTTTCGGACAGGGACAACGCTGTTAACCATGTACTAATTTTACACCTGAGTACGGTGAGGGAATGTGAGTAAAGAGCCTTCTCCAAGGACTCAACTATGCGCCAGCGAGGCTCGAACCCAGGACCTTCCGATCCGAAAGCGAGTGTCATATCATAGCTCATACGGTAGAGTCACGCTCCCACCGGCCAGGCGGAGTTGTCGTACCAATAAGGTCGCGGGTTCAAACCCCCATCACCGCCGCGAAATTTTTTTAATTCTCTATTGTCTTCTGGTACTTTTGCCCCGTGCCTTTCTGCCCTCTACTTTTCCCTCTAGCACCGACAATGTGAAGATAAATTGCGTCTTATTATCTTGCCAAAGAGATTTTATCAACGATCCACCCCTTGGATCACCTACCTTGTCGTTGGTGGGGGTGCTTGAGGCATATCGGGAACAAAGGAGTAATTCCGGTTGACCGTCACTAGACCATCCAAGATGTCGGGCCTATAAGCGGGCCCCTTAAACGGCCCACCATGATAATATGTGACTAATGGAGATCCATCCCGGACTCCCCACTATTATAAGAGTCAACATTTACCTAACCAAGGACTGTCTATAGATGGTATGTGCTTTGCTAAGAAGCTCACAACATTGCCATCCGGAAGTATAGCGGATCAAGACACAAAACTATAATGTGTAACCTTGAACGTTTATAGTCTGTTTATATTGTTTTGTGAGAATTACTCATAAACGTGGATGGCAAAAAACAATAACAAAGTCCCGAGTGACGTCATCTTCATCCTATCTACTGTGTCATATGATAACAAAATACCAATTGAACAAGACGGCGATTTACAGGATAAACTAGAAAGAAAACATTCTATGGCCAGCTCAATTAACCAGTAGATTTTTGACCAATCAAAACATGAAATTTGAGACACACCCTCACACGTGCTCGGACAAACATAGTTGGCTGTTTATAAACAGTAACGTGAATAAATTCGACCCCTCTCTGATCATTGTTATTGTTTTTATACCGCCAAATGGGTGACTAGTTATCACACGATTTTCTTGATCAGATAAAAACGTTTAAGTTTAAACATTATTTTCTGTGTTGGTTCTATTGATCAAGCGGTAGAACAGTGAGTATTTTACTTAAGCACAAACCATCGATTGTAAAACATGTGTAGTTTACTGTGTCTACCAATCACTGCCATTGTTTACATTATGACGATTGTCCGAGAGGCGTGGTTATCTACCTGTCTATTGGGATGATCTTTTGATAGTTCGAAGATAACGTCACTCAGGTCTTTGTTGTTGTTTTTTCCCATCCGCGTTTATGAGTAATTCTCACTAAACTGTATTAACCAGACTATAAACGATCATGGTTACACACAGTTTTGTGTGTTGACCAGTTATACTTCCGGATGGCAATGTTGTGAACTTCTTAGCCAAGTGCATACTATCTATATTAACTTTCCATGATCTCGAGGCGGGTCGAGGTCATTGGTCACATTGTAAAATGTGCTCAAGGTGACCTACATAGTGAAAAGTGTTCACAGCTTTTGAACTATCTAACATCACGATTGGTCATTTTGTTCAGCTTGGCACATGTGTATGTTTGCATCTTTCAAAAACAAAGCAGCGTGTTTACATTTGTTAAGAAATATCCAATCGTTAGACAGCAGCAAATCATGTGATTGCTGACTAGGTTGAACAAAAACATGAATATAGATCGCTCCCCTTAATACGATTCAATAGTCTGATGTCACGCGCCCGGCAACGGCGGCCATCTTGGTTCTAAACAAAGAAAATCATTACTTTTTATTTTTTCATGCTGGCTAGAACTTTTCATATGCCTTGTGATCAGAATGTGTAAAAGTCAAAACATGATCAAATGTATGTGTTTTTTATCGTCTGGATACCCTTTATGCTCGCCAGAGAAATATTTCATACGGGCGTACGCCATTGTTCGGATAGTTTAGAGCCAGTGTTACTAAGTTACCATGCGTCATTAGGAAGGAAGTGACGTTACGACTGTTGACGAGTATTGTCCCTCTTTTCTAATTCCTCTTATTTCCACAATGAGAATCCGACTCGAGTATCCTATCTCTGTCCCCAATGGGAGCGATCTATATTCACGTTTTTGTCCAACCGAGTCATCAATTACATGATATGTTACTGTCAAACGATTGGATATTTCTTAACAAATGTAAACACGCTTTGTTTATGAAACTTGTAAACATACCCATGAATCAAGCTGAATAAAATGACCAATCGTGATGTTAGATATTTCAAAAGCTGTGAACATTTTTCACTATGTGGGTCACTTGAAGCACATTTTGCAATGTGACCAATGACCTCGAGCACACGGAAAAGTAATATAGATCATGTCAATACTCTTCAACAGTCGTAACGTCACTTCCTTCCTAATGACGCATGGTAACTAAGTAACACTGGCTCGAAACTATCGGAACAATGGCGGACGCCCGTATGAAATATTTCTCCGACGAGCATAAAAGCGTATTCAGAGGGGGAAAAAAACACATAAATTTGATCATGTTTTGACTTTTTCACATGCTGATCACAAGGCATATGAAAAGTTCAAGCCAGCATGAAGAATAAAAAGTAATGATTTTCTTTGTTTAGAACCAAGATGGCCGCCGTTGCCGGGCGGCGTGACATCAGACTATTGAATCCAATTGAAAGTTTACTATGTTAGTCCAGACAATCATACCCGTAGGCTAAATGACCAGCCAGTACAATACGTAAGTAACACACCTATATCAATTGTGTTACAAAATCTTTTTGGCAACAGGATTCAATAGTCTGACGTCACGCCCTCTCAAGCAACTAGCAGCTTGGTTCTAAACTTTACAACATCAATGAGCCCATAACAATTGGATCATCAGACCTGCAAATTAGCACACGTTGAAGAAGACCATAGAATCCTATAATCTAACTAATTTTACAAGGCGTAGAAAGACAATAAATGAAACCTTGAGTAATGGGAGAAATCGAGTGTGTTATAATGGTTGGTACTATAATTCAATGTGTATTATTGAGTCCCATGTAGAGCTGCTTTTTAGGAGTTTCAAAAATTCGTTATAATAATAATAATAATAATAATAATAATAATAATAATAATAATAATAATAATAACAATAATAATAATAATAATAATAATGATAATAATAATAATAATAATAATAATAATAATAATAATAATAATAATAATAATAATAATAATAATAATAATAATAATAATAATAATAATAATAATAATAATAATAATATATTTACACATTTATACAGCGCTCATTCTCGTGTAAAACACACGCTCTGGGCACTTTACAATATAAATTATCAATTTTGAGTGAAAACAAAAATTGCAATGTAATGAATTCATAGCCACATCAAGGTTTCATAGCGTCAATAAAAGCAAATGTGACCCTCCGTTTCAAAACGGTATTATGTCGGGCTGATTCAGACCCCATAAAGTGAATTTAGAGATAGAATGATGAGAAATTGGAGCTTAAAAGTTTTTGTAAAGCAAGAAATAGTATTTATACTCCAGCATAACGTACAGAAATTAAACCCAAGTTTGATATTTGTGGCAAATAATTCAATTTCCCTAACAGAGTGGATCCCGACATAATACCGCTTTGACACGGTGGGTCACAAATTCGTAATTTCCAACGAGAAAAAAGTCACTTTAAATTGCTTTAGAAATGAACAATTTACTCTCAACATGCTCCAAAGTCCTGAATATTATAGGGTCTAAGAAACTAAACGTTCCTTTTCAACAAGTTTATTGAGTCAATGAGTTGTATGCAGTCATGTGAGCAAAGAGCATTTTCCAAGGACTCAACTATGCGCCGAGTGCGAGGCTCGAACCCAGGACCTTCCGATCCGACAGCGAGTGTGATACCACAAGACCACATAGCCGCACAAATAAACAATTTACTCTCAACATGATTCAAAATATGCTCCAAAGTCCTGAATAGTCTAGGGTCTAAGAAACTAAACTTTCCTTTTTAACACGTTTATTGAGTCAATGAGTTGTATGGTCTAGCGGTATGACACTCGCTTTAGGATCGGAAGGTCCTGGGTTCGAGCCTCGCTCGACGCATAGTTAAGTCCTTGGAATAGACTCTTTACTCACATTCTCTCACCGTACTCAGGTGTAAAATGAGTACCTGGCCGTTAACAGCGTTGTCTTTGTCCGAAAAATTGTAATATCGCCTAACAGGCGCCATGTCTCGTCCTACTTGTTAAATGTTGCTGTTGACCAGGGACCCTTTGTAAAGCGCTTTGAGCACGTTAAGTGGATATTGCGCTATATAAAAGCTCAATATTTAAATTAAATGTATGCAGTCATGTAGCTGGAGCTCAAAAATCGTATTTCTACGAATTTTTCGTTGTATTCAGCAGGTCTGCGTGTTGTTTACTCAAGGGGCGTATCCGACGTGTACATAGATCTGACATCCGAACCCACTTATGGCTATGGGCCTAGTTTAACATTGTTGTAATGGGCAAGATTTTGCGTCATTGTTTTTTTTTTTTAGATTTCCATTACAACACTGGGCCCATAATGCATTAGGTTATCAGACCTGCAAATAAGTGCACGTCGGGCGTATCCAATGAATATTACAACGGTGTCCAGTGTGTTGGACATTCCAAAGGGACTCAATGCTTTTAAAAATGATATTTTATTTAGAAATTGAGCTTTTATATAGCGCAATATTCACTAAACGCGCTCTTTAAAAGGGGTCCCTGGCCAACAGCAACATGTAGACGGGACATGACGCTTGTTAGGCGATATTACAAATTCTTTTTTGTACAGAGACATCGCTGTTAACGGCTAGGTATTCATTTTACACCCGAGTAAGGTGAGAGAATGTGAGTAAAGAGCCTTTTCTAAGGACTCACCTATGCGCCGAGAGAGGCTCGAACCCAGGACCTTCCGATCCGAAAGCGAGTGTCATACCACTAGACCACATAGCCGTACAATTATTCGTGACAAACACATAATTTCCCTTTAAAATCCAATTTAAGCTCCCAGTGTAAAGGCACATAACCTCAAAACAATAATTGTGAAGAGACAGTTTTATTGAATTACTGCCCTTTGTAATTTATATTGCGTACCGATTTACCACACATCTTTAGAGAGTTTAAAGGTACATAACCTCAAAACAATGATTGTGAAGAGTCAATTATCTTGAATTACTGCCCCTATTTTATGGAGTTATCACACGTCTTTAGAGAGTTTATTGAGCCCCAAGGCCAAATAGGGGTTATATAGATAGAATGAAGTTGACGTCTTTGTTATTTTTTGCAATCCATTTTTATGAGTGATTCTCACTTAACTGTATTATCCAGACTATAAAAGCTCATGGTAACACATTGTTTTGTGTGTTGGTCCGTTATAGATAGTTCAAAGTTGACCTCACTCAGGTCTTTGTCATTATTTTTTTGCCATGCGCGTTTATGAGTATTTCTCACTAAACTGTATTAAACTGATTATAAACGATCATGGTTACACACAGTTTTGTGTGTTGGTCCGTTATACTTCTGAATGGCAATGTTGTGAGCTTCTGAGCCAAGTGCAAACTATCAATTAATGCACTGCGTTTGTTAAAAAAAACAACAAAACCCAACAAAACTGATAACACCCGCCTGCCAGATATAACGTACCAACACACAAAAAAGTGAGCAACCTTAAACGTTGTTATTGTTTTTAGTCAGCCATTTTTATGAGTAGTTCTCACTAAATCTTAAATTGTTATAATCAGACAATATTATAGATTGTGTGCGCTTGTCTAAGTCACGCACAACATTGCCATCCGGAAGTATAACGGACCAACACACAAAACTGGGTGTATCCATGATCGTTTATTGTCTGGATAATACAGTTTAGTGAAATTTACTCATAAACGTGGATTGCAAAAAAAAAAAAAAAACAATAGCTCAGACCTGAGTGACGTCAACTTCATTCTATCTATAGATAGTATGCGTTTGGCTAAGAAGCTCATAACATTGCCATCCGGAAGTATAACGGACCAACACACAAAACTGGGTGTATCCATGATCGTTTATTGTCTGGATAATACAGTTTAGTGAGCATTACTCATAAACGCGGATGGCAAAAAAACCCAATAACAATGACCTGAGTGATGTCAACTTCGAACTAATTATAGATAGTTCGAAGATGACGTCACTCAGGTCTTTGGTATTGTTTTTTTTTTTTGCCATCCGCGTTTATGAGTAATGCTCACTGAACTGTAATAACTATAAAAGTTCATGGATACACAGTTTTGTGTGTTGGTCCGCTATACTTCCGGATGGCAATGTTATGAGCTTCTTAGCCAAGCGTATACTATCTATAGATAGAATGCGCTTTGCCAAGGAGTTCACAACATTGCCATCCGGAAGTATAACGGACCAACACACAAACACTGTGTAACCATGAACTTTTATAGTCTGGTTAATACAGTTTAGTGAGAACAACTCACAAACGCGGATGGCAAAAACAATAACAAAGACCTGAGTGACGTCATCTGCATACTATCTATAGATTGTGTGCGCTTGGCTAAGCCACTCACCGTTTTTATCGTCTGGATAATACAGTTTAGTGAAATTTACTCATAAACGGGGATTGCAAAAATAAAAAACAAAAACAAAAAAAAACATAAACAAAACAAAAAAACAAACAAACAAAACAATAGCTCAGACCTGAGTGACGTCAACTTCATTCTATCTATATATAGTATGCACTTGGCCAAGAAGCTCACAACATGGCCATCCAGAAGTATAACGGACCAACACACAAATCTCTGTGTAACCATGAACTTTTATGGTCTTGATAATACAGTTTAGTGAGAAATACTCATAGACGTAGATGGCAAAAAACAAAACAATAACAACAACAACAAAAAAAAAAAACAAAAAAAAAAAAAACAACAATAACACAGACCTGGGTAGCGTCAACTTCATTCTATCTATAGTCTTCACTGTGTTGACGTAACTAAGTGCACAATCCGTGACAGACGCATTACCCACTGATGACTGCTGATATTTGGGTCAGTTAATACACAGGTCAATAATTAGATTAACGCCATAATTATAATTGACCAGTTAACCGCTGTACTCTGGAAAAACTCGTATTTAAAAATTTGGACAGAAAACTCGTCCTTCAAAATATCAAGGTGATACTCGGCTGCTTGAAGCTGTGGACTGTAAAAAGTAATAAACAAAAAATGAATTTTAACAGCTTCAAAACAGAACAAAACACCAAACACAGAACGTTTCGGACTCAAAACCCTTCTTTAGCCAACAACAACAACAAACAACAAAAAAACAACAAAAAAAAAACAATAAACACATAAATACACTACTAAATAAATTCCAGATTTATGTCTTTATTGGTTTTTTTTGTTTGTCTTTTTTTGTTGTTGGCTGAAGAGGTGTTTCGAGTCCGAAACGTTCCATGTTTGGTATTTTGTTCTGTTTTGAAGGTGTTCTAGCAGCCTTTGATATTTTGAAGGACGAGTTTTCTGATCAAATTTTTTTATACTTGTTTCAAAAAAATCGATCTATTTAAACGACCGTCATCTTGGCAAAAAACTCTTAAACCTGGGACAATGGCAGACCCCGTGAACTACCAGGTCTGAGAGGTTTTTGTTGTTGTTTTTTTATTTTTTTATTTTTTGCCAAGATGAGAGTCATTTAAATCGATCGATATTTTGAAGGAGGCCTTTTCTGACCAAATCTTTAACTCACTCAATCCTAGAGATTTTTGCTACTTTTCAGAATTGGAAAAAATGTATTAAAAATGAGCATGTACATACATATTTTTATTCAACTATCATTAACATGTAAAAACTAAAAACAACAGCTTTCATACTACACCTATAAATTGTCTCAGAAAAATGTAATAAATGGGCATAGAGTAAAAGTAACCAGGGTATACTCCGGATATACTCGGTGTTAGGGTTGAGTGAGTTAAATTAAATACGTGTTTATCCAGAGAACGGAGCAGTTACTAACTGGTATAAATATCATCTCATATCTATCATCTACACGGCCAGGTGTTATCACAGCTGCTGCTGCCGGCCTGATAACTTATTACAATGATATGGATGGTCAGTCGATCTCGTGATCTCTGGTCCACTCCTGTTCAGTTATTTCTTAATGGGATTCAATAGTCTGATGTCACGTCTGACCAGCAACCAGCAGCTTGGTTCTCAACAAAGAAAATGGGTACTTTTTATTCTTCATGCTGGCTAGAACTTTTTCACATGTCATTTGATCAGAATGTGTAAAAGTTAAAACATGATCAGATTTATAATGTTGTTTTTTTTTTCCCTTTCATGCTCGTCGGAGAAATATTTCATAAGGGCGTCTGCCATTGTTCCGATAGTTTAGAGCCAGTTACTACGTTACCATTGCGTCATTACGAGGGAAGTGACGTTACGACTGTTGAAGTTATTGCGACATGGGATAATAGGCCTATAGATAGTATGAGATGACGTCATCAGGCCTTTGTTATTATTTTGCCATCCGCGTTTGTGAGTTGTTCTCACTAAACTGTATTAACCAGACTATAAAGTTCATGGTTACACAGAGTTTGTGTGTTGGTCCTTTATACTTCCGGATGGCAATGTTGTGAACTCCTTGGCTAGGCATTCTACCTATTGCAATATAATTGATATACAAAGCGTGTCCATAA
>NC_088370.1:15960407-15970407 GCF_034508935.2 Berghia stephanieae
TTACTTTCTTGTTTTTCATTCTTTGTAGTGTTGGTTAGATTCCCTATCTATCTTCATTATTTTAGATTTTTTAAATATTGATTTTTGACCCGCTGCCCTCTCCGAACTGTTTTTCTAATTTTTCTAATAGGCTTTTCCTATCCCTTGGAAAGAAAGTTGTGTCATCTGCAGAGGCTATCAGTTTTTTATTTATACTACCAGGTAGTTTTGTACCTTGTTATCAGGGGGTCTTTCCTTACACTTTCTTAACAACAAGATATGAAGTGAATAGAAAAGCGCCAGAAGACAATAGAGAATAAAAATTTTTCGCGGCGGTGGTGGGGTTCGAACCTGCGACCTTATTGGTACGACAACTCCGCCTGGCAGGTGAGAGCGTGGCTCTACCGTGTGAGCTATCCACGAACACAAAAATATTCGTTTCAAACCCAAAGTCATTACTAGATCCCTCTCTCACCCACTTCTTGAGACCGCCGATTCGTTCGTACACCACCATCGCGAATAATTTTGACCAGCAGTTAAGCTTAATAGCCAATATTCTCAACACAAACATATAACATAGAAACGATTGAGACATTGAGTATGCTCCGGTGTATGGGGTGAATTTTTAATTCAGAAAAGTGAGTGGAGCAGGCACTTATGTTGGTAACAACAAGATATGAAGTGAATAGAAAAGCGCCAGAAGACAATAGAGAATAAAATTTTTTTTTTTTTTTTTTTTTTTTTTTTTTTTTTTTTTTTTTTTACCAACATAAGTGCCTGCTCCACTCACTTTTCTGAATTAAAAATTCACCCCATACACCGGAGCATACTCAATGTCTCAATCGTTTCTATGTTATATGTTTGTGTTGAGAATATTGGCTATTAAGCTTAACTGCTGGTCAAAATTATTCGCGATGGTGGTGTACGAACGAATCGGCGGTCTCAAGAAGTGGGTGAGAGAGGGATCTAGTAATGACTTTGGGTTTGAAACGAATATTTTTGTGTTCGTGGATAGCTCACACGGTAGAGCCACGCTCTCACCTGCCAGGCGGAGTTGTCGTACCAATAAGGTCGCAGGTTCGAACCCCACCACCGCCGCGAAAAATTTTTATTCTCTATTGTCTTCTGGCGCTTTTCTATTCACTTCATATCTTGTTGTTACCAACATAAGTGCCTGCTCCACTCACTTTTCTGAATTAAAAATTCACCCCATACACCGGAGCATACTCAATGTCTCAATCGTTTCTATGTTATATGTTTGTGTTGAGAATATTGGCTATTAAGCTTAACTGCTGGTCAAAATTATTCGCGATGGTGGTGTACGAACGAATCGGCGGTCTCAAGAAGTGGGTGAGAGAGGGATCTAGTAATGACTTTGGGTTTGAAACGAATATTTTTGTGTTCGTGGATAGCTCACACGGTAGAGCCACGCTCTCACCTGCCAGGCGGAGTTGTCGTACCAATAAGGTCGCAGGTTCGAACCCACCACCGCCGCGAAAAATTTTTATTCTCTATTGTCTTCTGGCGCTTTTCTATTCACTTCATATCTTGTTGTTACCAACATAAGTGCCTGCTCCACTCACTTTTCTGAATTAAAAATTCACCCCATACACCGGAGCATACTCAATGTCTCAATCGTTTCTATGTTATATGTTTGTGTTGAGAATATTGGCTATTAAGCTTAACTGCTGGTCAAAATTATTCGCGATGGTGGTGTACGAACGAATCGGCGGTCTCAAGAAGTGGGTGAGAGAGGGATCTAGTAATGACTTTGGGTTTGAAACGAATATTTTTGTGTTCGTGGATAGCTCACACGGTAGAGCCACGCTCTCACCTGCCAGGCGGAGTTGTCGTACCAATAAGGTCGCAGGTTCGAACCCCACCACCGCCGCGAAAAATTTTTATTCTCTATTGTCTTCTGGCGCTTTTCTATTCACTTCATATCTTGTTGTTACCAACATAAGTGCCTGCTCCACTCACTTTTCTGAATTAAAAATTCACCCCATACACCGGAGCATACTCAATGTCTCAATCGTTTCTATGTTATATGTTTGTGTTGAGAATATTGGCTATTAAGCTTAACTGCTGGTCAAAATTATTCGCGATGGTGGTGTACGAACGAATCGGCGGTCTCAAGAAGTGGGTGAGAGAGGGATCTAGTAATGACTTTGGGTTTGAAACGAATATTTTTGTGTTCGTGGATAGCTCACACGGTAGAGCCACGCTCTCACCTGCCAGGCGGAGTTGTCGTACCAATAAGGTCGCAGGTTCGAACCCCACCACCGCCGCGAAAAAATTTTTATTCTCTATTGTCTTCTGGCGCTTTTCTATTCACTTCATATCTTGTTGTTACCAACATAAGTGCCTGCTCCACTCACTTTTCTGAATTAAAAATTCACCCCATACACCGGAGCATACTCAATGTCTCAATCGTTTCTATGTTATATGTTTGTGTTGAGAATATTGGCTATTAAGCTTAACTGCTGGTCAAAATTATTCGCGATGGTGGTGTACGAACGAATCGGCGGTCTCAAGAAGTGGGTGAGAGAGGGATCTAGTAATGACTTTGGGTTTGAAACGAATATTTTTGTGTTCGTGGATAGCTCACACGGTAGAGCCACGCTCTCACCTGCCAGGCGGAGTTGTCGTACCAATAAGGTCGCAGGTTCGAACCCCACCACCGCCGCGAAAAATTTTTATTCTCTATTGTCTTCTGGCGCTTTTCTATTCACTTCATATCTTGTTGTTACCAACATAAGTGCCTGCTCCACTCACTTTTCTGAATTAAAATTCACCCCATACACCGGAGCATACTCAATGTCTCAATCGTTTCTATGTTATATGTTTGTGTTGAGAATATTGGCTATTAAGCTTAACTGCTGGTCAAAATTATTCGCGATGGTGGTGTACGAACGAATCGGCGGTCTCAAGAAGTGGGTGAGAGAGGGATCTAGTAATGACTTTGGGTTTGAAACGAATATTTTTGTGTTCGTGGATAGCTCACACGGTAGAGCCACGCTCTCACCTGCCAGGCGGAGTTGTCGTACCAATAAGGTCGCAGGTTCGAACCCCACCACCGCCGCGAAAAATTTTTATTCTCTATTGTCTTCTGGCGCTTTTCTATTCACTTCATATCTTGTTGTTACCAACATAAGTGCCTGCTCCACTCACTTTTCTGAATTAAAAATTCACCCCATACACCGGAGCATACTCAATGTCTCAATCGTTTCTATGTTATATGTTTGTGTTGAGAATATTGGCTATTAAGCTTAACTGCTGGTCAAAATTATTCGCGATGGTGGTGTACGAACGAATCGGCGGTCTCAAGAAGTGGGTGAGAGAGGGATCTAGTAATGACTTTGGGTTTGAAACGAATATTTTTGTGTTCGTGGATAGCTCACACGGTAGAGCCACGCTCTCACCTGCCAGGCGGAGTTGTCGTACCAATAAGGTCGCAGGTTCGAACCCCACCACCGCCGCGAAAAATTTTTATTCTCTATTGTCTTCTGGCGCTTTTCTATTCACTTCATATCTTGTTGTTACCAACATAAGTGCCTGCTCCACTCACTTTTCTGAATTAAAAATTCACCCCATACACCGGAGCATACTCAATGTCTCAATCGTTTCTATGTTATATGTTTGTGTTGAGAATATTGGCTATTAAGCTTAACTGCTGGTCAAAATTATTCGCGATGGTGGTGTACGAACGAATCGGCGGTCTCAAGAAGTGGGTGAGAGAGGGATCTAGTAATGACTTTGGGTTTGAAACGAATATTTTTGTGTTCGTGGATAGCTCACACGGTAGAGCCACGCTCTCACCTGCCAGGCGGAGTTGTCGTACCAATAAGGTCGCAGGTTCGAACCCCACCACCGCCGCGAAAAATTTTTATTCTCTATTGTCTTCTGGCGCTTTTCTATTCACTTCATATCTTGTTGTTACCAACATAAGTGCCTGCTCCACTCACTTTTCTGAATTAAAAACTTACACTTTCTTGAGACTGACGGGAAAGATTTTTTTTTAGATCCACTGACGGGGAAGATACTCATTAGTGGCCAATCAACAAGTTATTTATTCAAGCTCTAGAAATTATATATAGCAGACTTCGTGATATTTAAAGAGGCAGTATAGAAATATACATAAACAGGAATATACATTATATAATATAACGTCATTGTACAAGTGTAGTTAACTAATGAATGAACATAATCTATTTTCAAAATATATTCAATTGTGAAATTATTTATAAGTGATTAAATGTAATTCAGTGTCATTATTCATGGATGTATAATATTAGTAATACAATTGCAAAGGGAAATAACTCGATAATAATACACCATAACAATTATTAATATTAATATTATCATCATCATTATTATTATTATTATTATTTATTATTATTATTATTATTATTATTATTATTATTATTATTATATTATTATTATTATTATTATTATTATTATTATTATTATTATTATTACCATTATTATTATTATTATTATTATTATTATTATTATTATTATTATTATTATTATCTTCATCATCATTATTATTATTATTATTATTATTATTATTATTATTATTATTATTAGTAGTAGTAGTAGTAGTAGTAGTATTAATATTATTATTATTATTATTATTATTATTATTATTATTATTATTATTATTATTATTATTATTATTATCATTATCATCATTATTATCAGTATTTTACCATTATTATTATTATTATCATTATTATTATTATTATTATTATTATTATTATTATTATTATTATTATTATTATTATATTTGTCTGAATGCCTTCTCACCTTTTTGTATAGTTTTTGTAACTGTTTGTCTACTTGTACTTCAACTTTAACTCAATAACAACAAATATAAAGATAACAACAATTAACATAACAACAACCATCAAAAATGCAATTACCAGAACCATCACCAAAACTATAACACCTACTACTCATACTCAGTAACAACAACAACAATAAAGATAACAACAATAAAAATAACAACAATAACAGCCATCAATTCCACGGCCACCACCAGCACAACTACTACTATTATCTCTATACAACTCTTCCTCCTCCTCCTCCTCCTACTACTACTACTACTACTACTACTACTACTACTACTACTACTACTACTACTACTATTACTACTACTACTACTACTACTACTACTACTACTACTACTACTACTACTACTACTACTACTACTACTATTACTACTACTACTACTACTACTACTACTACTACTACTACTACCATTACTAATAATACTACTAATACTACTACTACTACTATATCTTCTACCACTACTACTACTACTACTACTACTACTACTACTACTACTACTACTACTACTACTACTACTAATACTACTACTACTACTACTACTACTACTACTACTACTACTACTACTACTACTACTACTACTACTACTACTACTAATACTACTACTACTATTACTATTACTATTACTACAACCACACTACGCCTACTCCCACCTACACTTAAACATTGTCATATCGCTCCATACAACTATAGACTCCTGCACCATCCAACAACAACCCACCTTTATCAATATATTTCTATTATCTATTTACACCGTAACACAGACAACGACTGCTCTACAAAAACAACATCCACGACCGTAGCTGAGACGACAAGTGTGGAGACAGTCAAGAAAGATGAGGCGCAAGGCATATCGTTCAAGAATCTCCCAAGAAGAAGCAAAGTCCTGTTGTTGATATGTTCCGTGGCAAATTTTGCCTCTTGCCTATCATACGCCGTTCCTTCACCGTTTTATCCTCAAGAGGTAAATGAAATGGCAGTGGGAGCGATCTCTAGATAGTATGCAGATGACGTCACTCAGGCCTTTGTTATTGTTTTGTTGCCATCTACGTTTATGAGTAGTTCTCACTAAACTGTATGAACCAGACTATAAAAGTTCATGGTTACACAAGAGTTTTGTGTGTTATAGATAGTATGCTAATAAATAGAGGTGCCTAAATTAAATGAGTCAATAAAATGGAGATTAAGATAAAGGGAGTAAATCTGACTCATGAATGAACAACACAAAACAAACGACGTTCGGTCCTTGGCCTTTTTCAAGTAAACACAGAATACATATATATTTATATTAGATTGTCATAATAATAATGGCGAAAATTTGAACAAAGACCCGAGTGACGTAAACTTTGAACTATCTATTGATAGAATGAAGTTGATGTCAATCCGGTCTTTGTTATTGCTTATTGCCATCCGCGTTTATGAGTAATTCTCACTAAACTGTATTAACAAGACTATAATTATTTCGCCTATATTATTATGACAATCTAATATAAATATATATGTATTCTGCGTTTACTTGAAAAAGGCCAAGGGCCGAAACGTCGTTTGTTTTGTGTTGTTCATTCATGAGTCAGATTTACTCCCTTTATCTTTATCTCCATAAATGAAATAACAATGGGAGGTGATCTATAGATAGTATGCGCTTGGCTAAGAAGTTCACAACATTGCCATCCTGACGTATAACGGACCAACACACAAAACTATGCGTATCCTTGAACGTTTATAGTCTGGTTAATACAGTTTAGTGAGAATTACTCATAAACGCGGATGGCAATAAGCAATAACAAAGACCGGATTGACGTCAACTTCATTCTATCTATAGATAGATCGAAGTTTACGTCAACCCGATCTTTTGTTATTGTTTTTGCCATCCGCGTTTGTGAGTAATTCTCACTAAACTGTATTATCCAGACTATAAAAGTTCATGATGACACACATTTTTGTGTGTTGGTCCGTTATTCTTCCGGATGGCAATGTTGTGAACTCCTTGGCCAAGCGCATTCTATCTATAGATCATCCCCATTGTTAATAATCGACACTGTTGTGAGTCATTGTGTAAAAAAGCCTTGCACACGCTCACTTTTACAAGATCCACTATTATATTAAAAACAAACAAACAGACAAAAATAAACACACACAAAAACAAAACAAAAACAAAACAAAACACGTATTATCGTCCACCAAATATCGATCGATTAAAATGACCCCCATTTTGTCAACAACAAAAAAACCCCAACAAAACAATGAAAAACAAAACAAACAAACCGAACCTGGGACTTCCTCGCTTTAAGCACATTCGGTGAATATTGCTCTTTATAAAAGATCACGGGGTTTTTTTTTGTTTGTTTTTTTTTGTTTTGTTTTTTTTTTCTATTCCAGGCAGAGGAGAAAGGCTTGTCCCAGGAGATGATAGGGTTTTTCTTCAGCGTCTACGAAGTGATAGTCTTCATTACGTCACCGGTTTTCGGCCTGTATGTGAGTATTGACGGTGCGGATAAATAATATAATAATAATAATAATAATAATAATAATAATAATAATAATAATAATAATAATAATAATAATAATAATAATAATAATAATAATAATAATGATAATAATAATATAATAATGATAATAATAATAATAATAATAATAATAATAATAATAATAATAATAATAATAATAATAATGATAAAAGTAATAATAATGATAATAATAATAATAATAATATTAAATCCCCTTTATTCATCCCCAAGGGGAAATTTGTCTTTAGGGTCTATTCCAAGGGAAGACTAAAATAACCCAGGCGTCAGCCGCAGTGCAGCGCCGCAAAGTGAGCTAAGGAAGATGACTTGCTCAAAGCCACAGAACGAGGTGGAGAGTCGAACTCGGTACCTTTTGGGTACGAAGCGAAGACCGTGCCACTGAGCCACGCTGCCCCAAAAGTTGACGTTATTCAGGTCTATGTTATTGTTTTTTGCCAGTCATTTTATGAGTAAGTAAGTAGTAAGCGCAGTCTGAATGACGCTTGCTGAGAATTTTGTGTGATTCAGTCACAGATTCTTAAAAAACCTTGATGAGTATAGCTGTAGCCATCGTTAAGTTATAGCCTGACACTGAAAACCAAAAAGACTGGCATTTTGACGTCATTATTTGTTTTTTGCACCGCCAAGTGAGTTGTCGTTAGTAGTGCTCATGGAAACAAGTTGTCCCATTGGTTGAATTGTTGAATACAACTCACGATTTGTTTTCTTTTTTGGCCAAAGACTGGAATTTTGACGTCATTTTTTTGGGTCAGTGTCAGGCCATATAACTTTACGATGGCTACGGTAAAGCTGCTCTCTCCATACATGTTGTTAAGTGTTTCCATTGGTCACGGTCCTGGGCCAGAACTTTGAGGCTGTCAAGATCTTGTTGTGACTTTAGTATGGAGGGCACTGCAGTTTTTCTTAGTTCTTCAGGGATTATTAATTCGGTCTCATCTGAATCTAGAAATTTCTGATATGTAGAGAGATCGTTTATTATTATTATTATTTATTATTATTATTATTATTATTATTATTATTATTATTATTATTATTATTATTATTATTATTATTATTATTATTATTATTATTATTATTATTATTATTATTATTATTATCATATTATTATTATTATTATTATTATTATTATTATTATTATTATTATTATTATTATTATTATTATTATCATCATCATCATCATCATCATCATCATCATCATCATCATCATCATTATTATTATCATCATCATTATCATCATCATTATTATTATTATTATTATTATAAT
Source organism: Berghia stephanieae (assembly GCF_034508935.2). Taxonomy (NCBI): domain Eukaryota; kingdom Metazoa; phylum Mollusca; class Gastropoda; order Nudibranchia; family Aeolidiidae; genus Berghia; species Berghia stephanieae. The sequence continues at coordinate 15,969,030 of NC_088370.1, forward strand.
TATTATTATTATTATTATTATTATTATTATTATTATTATTATTATCATCATCATCATCATCATCATCATCATCATCATCATCATCATCATCATCATCATCATCATCATCATTATTATTATCATCATCATTATCATCATCATTATTATTATAATTATTATTATTATTATTATTATTATTATTATTATTATTATTATTATTATTATTATTATTATTATTATTATTATTATTATTATTATTATTATTATTATTATTATTATTATTATTATTATTATTATTATTATTATTATATTATTATTATTATTATTATTATTATTATTATTATTATTATTATTATTATTTATTATTATTATTATTATTATTTATTATTATTATTATTATTATTATTATTATTATTATTATTATTATTATCATCATTATTATTATTATCATTATCATTATTACTTTTATTATTACCATCATCAACAGCTATCCAAAATAGGCCCGAGATTCTTACTGCTATCAGGAATCCTTGTGTCCGGTGCTGGGTCCATCATATTTGGGTAGGTGTGTCATCTTCATCTTTACACATTCATCATTTCAATGCGGCTGTGTGGTCTTGTGGTATGGCACTCGCCATTGGGTTAGAACATAGTAGTGTGGAGCCCGAGTTGGCCGAGGCCATTCGGGCACTGGGTTGGAGCGTAGCCATCGTAACGTTATAGCCTGACACTGACCAAAAAATGACGTAAAAATACCAGTCTTTTGCCACAAAAGAAAACAAATCGTGAGTTCTATTCAATAGTTCAGCCAATGAAATAACTTGTTTCCTTCAGCTCTACTAACAACAACTCACTAGACGCGACACAAACCTAAAAAATGACGTCAAACTGCCAGTCCTAGAGGGTTCTTGTAATATTATGTTAACGATGGCTGCGGTGAGAATAATATAGTAGTATGGAACCCGAGTTGGCCGAGGCCATTCGAGCACCGGGTTGGAGCGTAGCCATCGTTATATTATAGCCTGATACTGAAATCCAAAAGGACTGGCATTTTGACGTCATTATTTGTTTTTTGCACCGCCTAGTGAGTTGCCGTTAGTAGTGCTCATGGAGACAAGTGGTCCCATTGGTTGAACTATTGAATATAACTCACGATTTGTTTTCTTTTGTGGCCAAAGACTGGCATTTTGACGTCATTTTTTTGGTCAGTGTCAGGCTATAAGTTAACTATGGTTGGAGCATCTAGTTGAACGGTGTGTTGTGACGAAGCTCCGAGGAAGGGTTTGCGACGGTGCACGAGTGCGGTAAGGAACTTGCGGATTGGGCCGATCGTCATAATATAGTAGTGTGAGCACCATTAGAAGCTGCTGCCATTGAGTTCGAGTCTCACTCAGACCGG
>NC_088370.1:15975407-15977907 GCF_034508935.2 Berghia stephanieae
TCTCTCACCGTACTCGGGTATTAAATGAGTACCTGGCTGTTAACAATGTTGACTTTATTGGAAAAAGAAATTATTATTATTATTATTATTATTATTATTATTATTATTATTATTATTATTATTATTATTATTATTATTATTATTATTATTATTATTATTATTATTATTATTATTATTATTATTATCATTATTATTATTATTATTATTATTATTATTATTATTATCATTATTATTATTATTTATTATTATTATTATTATTATTATTATTATTATTATTATTATTATTATTATATATTATTATTAATATTATTATTATTATTGTTATTATTATTATTATTATTGTTATTATTATTATTATTATTATTATTATTATTATTATTATTATTATTATTATTATTATTATTATCATTATCATTATTATTCATCATCATATATTATTATTATTATTATTTATTATTATTATTATTATTATTATATTTTTATTATTATTATTATTATTATTATTATTATCATTATTATCATTATTATTATTATTATATTATTATTATTATTATTATTATATTATTATTATTATTATTATTATCATCATCATTATTATCATTATCATCATTATTATCATCATCATCATTATTATCATCTAATGACAAACCCACATAATTTTTGGTATGTTTTCCCTACTTGTTTCAAAGTCTAATGGAAGGTTCTGCTGGGGCTGGTTTTATGGTGGGCCCTGCCGTGGGAGGCGTCATGTTTGAGGTAGAATGGTGTAGTTTGTTGAAATCTTGATGGCGCCTTTGGTGCTACACCTTTATTCGCGGCATTATTAATCCTATCATCGTCGTCGCCGTCATCATCATCATCATCATCATCATCATCATCATCATCATCATCATTACTAATACCCCTAATACTGCCAACAAAACCTTGTTTTGGTTTTTAAGGGTTTTGCGGCACTTGCAACACATTAACCCTCTCCTTACCAACTGTAGGAAAATCGTCACATTCGTTACGATATACAACTAACATTTTTCTAATTCAAATTTCTTTTGTACATCATAAAATTTGTAGAAAATGAACAGTGTGTTGTAGAGCATGTTTTGCGAAAGAAATTATTTATCGCAAGAAATTTACTGCTATTGCGTTTCAGTGATAAAAAAAAAAAAAATTTTGTGTTAGTTGGTGTGAAGTTTTGGGGAAAATCCTGAAAATGTCTGGTAAGGTCATATCAGCGCCAGTAGAAAGGAAGAAAATGGGGTAGTAAAGAGTTCTAGAATTACAATTAAAGCATCAAAGAAAAGGCAATACAAAGGGGAATTGGTTCAAATTGGAAACAGATGTAGAATCCAAGAGTACATTATCAAATTACTTAGTTTGAGATCACCTAAAAGTCTCATCCGGACACAAGCACAGGTCCCTAATAAGAGGAATACATTCAAATGTTTACAAATCATAATATATAATATGTAAACAAAACATAATATAGTGCATAACGGAGATGATTTTCAACGTAAAAATATATCAGCTCCCAAAACTATCTATACATTTGACTGTTTCCCTCCCGCCTGTTAGGTGATATTGCAATTTTTTTTCGGACAGACCTGGCTGTTAACGGCCAGGTACTCATTTTACACCTGAGTACGGTGAGAGAATGTGATTAAAGAGTCTTTTCCAAGGACTCAAATATATGCGCTGAGTGAGGCTCGAATCCAAGACCTTGCTATCCGAAAGCGAGTGTCATACCACAAGACCACATAGCCGCACGAGAGACATCGGCGTTTTTTTCATCCAACCCGCTTTAGGCTTTTTCATTCAAAACTGTGATCTGTAGTCTGTCAATGCCTGTCATTTTCTTTTTAAAATTATAACATCTTTTACAGTTGACAAATAAAAGATTTATTTGCACGAAATTCATGTGTATTTAATATACCCTTTCCTGCGATGTCGAGATACATATAATTTGCATTCGCATTAATACTAGTATGTCATATATTTTCATCATCATCATCATTGCCTTTTTCACCCTGGGTCAGGGTATAGGCCACAGACAAACAGTTTCCATCCTTCTCTATCCTGAACTAACTTTCTTTTATCTCGTTCCAAGTCTTATCACTCCACTGAAAACCAGCTTCTTTAATTCTTCTCCATGTTCCCCGTCGCCGTCCCTTGATCTTCTGCCCTGAGGGTTCCTGCTTCATGCATGGTGCGAACGTTCCACGACGCAACTCGAAGCTGCTTGTTTATCGAAGACGCCATCGGGTCCAGCAGGCAGAGTCCTTTCAGCTTTGTCCGTCCGTTGTCCTTAATAAATTCTGTCATTGCAGAAACTCTTCGGTGGCCCAAGCTAAAAAAAAAGAAAGGATTTGATTTGTCCGTCTGTGTTTCTGTAACAATGAGTTTTATGGAAGGGGTGTTAACCCTTTGACAACCCCCAACCTGGAGGACCAGGTGACTCAAAAAAGGGGGAGTCACACACCACTAATCGCCTTTTACGACCCGCTGG
>NC_088370.1:15982907-16090407 GCF_034508935.2 Berghia stephanieae
CAATTCCGTTCCTCTCAAACAGTTGTGTTGATCATAACAGTAAACTGATATGATTTATGTCTTTATGTGGTAAAATAACTCATAAAGATAATATTTTATTGACCAGTAAAGACTAAAAACCAATATTGTGTATGATGTCCATATCTCAATTTACTATCAATCTGCCTATAAAGTATGACTTCTTTACAAGAAAAAAATCAATCACCCAACAAGGTTACTGGACATGCTACAAATATTGAAGTATCAATCATCAATTACAACTAACACTAAGCACTGGTACTGTTAAATTAAATGATTTGCTCAAACAGACGGACATAGTATGTGGACAAAGGAGGATTCAAAATTATGAGGGCATATAGTTTATTCCAAGTAGTAACCTTTTCCTTATTGACCAACTACATTCAAAACGAACACACTGTCCACATAGGTTATATAGAATCATCTCCTTTCTTCCAAGAATACATACACATTTAGTCATTGTCTTATAAAGTCATCTGATATACCATTGAACTCCAGTCAGTCAAATTTAGAGATAAAACAATTGAATAATAAATCAGTATAACACCACAGGCATACCACAGCAAGATCATTTATTTAATTTTTGGGAAATCACTGCCATATATATCTGGACGCTTCAGTCTATAAAAAGTTAACACATTCACTTGTGCACAAAAGGAGAACTTGAACTTACATTATATTACTTATTCAACATGCAAGAATACCCTAAACATTGACACCTATATGACACTATAAAGTCGGCATTTCCTGAGACAACCACACAAAAGCAGTACCGTATACATCTTCAAACTATAATGCCTAACAGTCATAAAAAAAATATAATTTTCACTTGAATCGTAAGGGATTTAAGTATAGAAAAAAGTTATCAAGCCATTAAAAAGTTGGCTTTCAAATGTGCCCAAAACTCATATTTAAATCAGTTCAATGCTTAAAAAATAATATTAGTATTATTTTCGTCTAATGGTTTATATTTTATTCCTAAACTGATATTTGGACATAATTCATGGCATGAAATACTATGGGAGAGAAAATGAGGATCTCACCAAGTCATGCCAAATAAGAAATTTACAATAAAATATTCATATCTTTTAAAGTTTTACTGCCCGGACAACAAAACTTGGCATGTGTCAAGATCATCATTTTTACTTTATAATGATGCTTGTTTCAATCATTTTCTGCCGCTGAGAATTAAATTATTGATATGCAAATTATAACAAATTAATTTCATTGATAGCTCAAAAACCACTAAATTAACACCTCTCTTATGAGCAGCCTTAAGAGGATACATTATTATCAACCATGGCATATGATGAAAGAAACCTTTGCTTTGCTTGTGGTGAGGGAACAATTTTCATATTTGTGTTAGCAACTGAGCAATACCATGAAATATTGCAACAATTAATTACCATCAGTGGCATTACAGATTTCCCCTGACCGCTACCTGTTCCACCCATGGGCTGACCCCACTAATGGGGTCAGGTTGACCTAGCACTGAAATACCGCTCAGAGGGGAAAATGCCACGCAGTGCGAAAAATAATTTATTTTCGTATTCTGTAGGAGATAAGAATAATATTGCCGTACTCTGGAAAAACCCATAATATTTTAAAAATTGGCCAAAAAAAAAAAAAACTCGTCCTTCAAATATTGATCGATTTAAATGACCCTCATTTTGGCAACAACAAAAAAAACCCTCTCAAATCTGGGACTTTGCGAAGTCTCGAAATTAAAAACGGTGTTTGGTTGATACAGCTGCTGTTGTTGACAATGATCTTGATGATGTTGTTGTTGATGATGATGATGATGATAATGATGATGATGATGATGATGATGATGATGATGATGATGATGATGATGATGATGATGATGACGACGACCTCGACGACGACACCGACGACGAAGACGACGACGAGGACGATGGTGATGATGGTGATGATGATGATGATGATGATGATGATGATGATGATGATGATGGTGGTGGTGGTGCTGTTGGTGGTAGTTGTGTTAGTGGTGATGGCAATGTGGTGGGGTGGTTTTCGTGACTGGATAAGAATGGGGATGAGGAGAAAGGGGAGGAGAAGGACAAGGTATTGATGCTATGCCTTTAACCAATATGCTGACAACATCCGCCAGCCGAATATAAAGTACCCACACACAAAACTATGTGTTTCATTGAAAGCGTATAGTCTGAGTGATACTATTTAGTGAGAACTTCTCATAAATTTTATGGCTGGCTAAATGCAATTAAAAAAAAAAAACAAAAAAAAAAACCCAACAAAAACAACAAAACAAAACAAAACAAAAAAAAACAGCAACAACAACAAAAAAACAAACAAACCAACAACAAACAAACAAACAAAACAAACAGACAGCTGAGTGACGTGAATTTCGTTCCTTCTGTACAACCCACCAATCTCTACCTACTCCCCAGTTTGACCTGAGCACAGGCGTGATAGGTCTGTTCTTCCTGATCGCGTCTACGGTTTATTGTGTCTTTACACCCGTTTGGGGCTGGCTCAGCGACAGCAAAAAGGTAAGACATCCATTCTATGTTGTTGTTTTATTATTATTATTATTATTATTATTATTATTATTATTATTATTATTATTATTATTATTATTATTATTATTATTATTATTATTATTATTAGTAGTAGTTAGTAGTAGTAGTAGTGGTAGTAGTAGTAGTAGTATAGTAGTAGTAGTAGTAGTAGTAGTAGTAGTAGTAGTAGTAGTAGTAGTAGCAGTAGTAGTAGTAGTAGTAGTAGTAGTAGTAGTAGTAGTAGTAGTAGTAGTAGTAGTAGTAGTAGTATCATTATTATTATTATTATTATTATTATTATTATTATTATTATTATTATTATTATTATTATTATTATTATTATTATTATTATTAATATTATCATTATTATCATTTTTATCATCATCATCATCATCATCATCATCATCATCATCATTATTATTTGGGGCTGGCTCAGCGACAGCAAAAAGGTAAGACATCCATTCTATGTTGTTGTTTTTTTGTTTTTGTTTTATTATTATTATTATTATTATTATTATTATTATTATTATTATTATTATTATTATTATTATTATTATTATTATTATTATTATTATTATTATTAGTAGTAGTAGTAGTAGTAGTAGTAGTAGTAGTAGTGGTAGTAGTAGTAGTAGTATAGTAGTAGTAGTAGTAGTAGTAGCAGTAGTAGTAGTAGTAGTAGTAGTAGTAGTAGTAGTAGTAGTAGTAGTAGTAGTAGTAGTAGTAGTAGTAGTAGTAGTAGTAGTATCATTATTATTATTATTATTATTATTATTATTATTATTATTATTATTATTATATTATTATTATTATTATTATTATTAATATTATCATTATTATCATTTTTATCATCATAATCATCATCATCATCATCATTATTATTATTATTATTATTATTATTATTATTATTATTATTATTATTATTATTATTATTATTATTATTATTATTATTATCATTATTATTATTGTTGTTTCCTTTGCTTTTTATTATTATTAATTTATTTTTTTAGAATAGACAGCCTAGACATTTTTTTAGTTGTGGTTTCAAGCCATAGAATTAAACGAAAGAGAATACGTACGGTGCCTAAAAAGTGTCCACCAATGAAAGCATTCAGCGCCATTTTATCTTGGGCTGGGAATGTAAGCATTACCATTCATTCGGTCTCTATGTCAACATAACGACACAAGAAAAACAACAAACAATATCAAAATCCACAATAAAATGGTTCAGAACTGTTGTGTATATTTATGTCACAATAAAGCTGTCAAAAAAAATGAAGTTAGAGAATATGTGTAATCATGTATTATAATAACCTATGTGTTTTCCAACCACCACATCATCTCTGTCATTACTACTACAACCACCATTACCACTTCATCACTACCACAACTACTACAACCACCACCACTACATCATTATCACTACCACTACACCACCACCACATCATCATCACCACTACAACCACCACCACTACTCCATCATCATCACTACCATTACTACTACACTATCACTACCACCACTATTACAACCACCGTCACCGCATTATCATCACGACCACTACAACTGCAACAACCACCACCACATCATCATCACTACCTCTACTACTACAACCACCACCACAATATCATCATTACCTCTACTACTACAACCACCACCACAATATCATCACTACCACTACTACTACAACCACCAGCACCACATCATTATCACTACCACTACTACTACACCACCACCAGCACATCATCATCACTACCACTACTACTACAACCACCACAACCACATCGTCATCACTACCACTACTACAGCAACCACCACCACCACCATATCATTATCATTACCACTACTACTACAACCACCACAACCACATCGTCATCACTGCCACTACTACTGCAACCACCACCAACATATCATCATCATTACCACTACTACAACAACCACCACCACCACCACTACTACTACAACCACCACCAATTCATCATCACTATCACTACTACTACAACTACAACCCCCCCCCCACATCATCATCACTACCTCTACTACTACAACCACCACCACCACAACATCATCACTACCACTACTACCACAACCACCAGCACCACATGATTATCACTACCACTACTACTACAACCACCACCACCATATCTTTACCATTACCCCTACTAATACAACCACCACAACCACATCGTCATCACTACCACTACTACTGCAACCACCATCACCATATCATCACCACTACAACCACTACTACAACCACCACATCATCATCATCATCATTACCACTACACTACAACCACCACCACATCATCATCACTACCGCTACTACTGTAAGGTGAAGAAAACCTTAAGAAGTCACATTTATATATTTTAGAGACATCGCTTTGAATAATTTTGAGTTAACCGAGCGAGCAGGAAGTTATTTTCTTAGATTTCATGAACGGCCGATCAGCGCTTGTTTACTATAGTAACGCAATTCCCAGACCAAGTCTTAATGGCGGGTGGTTTTCTCATCGAGGCCGCTGGTTGGCTAGCCAACAAGAGCACCGTACGGTTTCCATTGGATAAATTCCTTGTTTCAAGCATAACATTTTTATTTCTCAGATTGGACAAGGCCCATTGCTGGTGACAGGGGCGATAAGTACTGGATTAGCGTTCCTGATTCTCGGTCCTAGTCCATGGCTAGGTTTTCTCCCTTTGTAAGTAAGTTGTGAATAAATACAGGATGTAAAATTTTGATGATCACTTCTTCTTCTTCCTCCTCCTCCTCCTCCTCCTCCTCCTCCTCCTCCACCTCCTCCTTTTCAGACCCTAAAGACACATTTCCCCTTGGATGTGAATAAAGGATTTTTTTTTTAAAATTCCAAAACTTCTAAAATTCCCCGAAATAAAACCGTTTTGAAATAATGGGTCACGTTCATACCGACTACTTTTATTTTTGATTTTTTTGTTGTTGTTGATAACTAGGTTTTTTAATTTTTTTTTATTATTGAGCTGTGCGGCTCGGGTCATATTAACTCTCTCCCTACCGAACATTTTCAGCCATTTTCCAAAATGTCATAGCTATTTAACACAAAAATTGATTTCTTTACTCTTTAACTTAGAAGCAAAAAGAACATAGTAAACCTCTATACTTAATTTTGTGCAGAAAATCAAGCTTTACAAAACAGCATCAAGTACTTATGGCTAGAACAAAGATTTTTCTCCAAATTTTGTGATTTACAAAATAGATAATATCTAGATCGAAAAAGAAAAGCATTCATTGAATCGTGACGAATGTGATGATTTCCTATGGGTGGTAAGGAGAGGTTAACTCACTCAACCCTAACACCGACTATATCCGTATAGGGAATGAGATTAGCGGAAGAGTAGCGTCCCTTGATTGGACGTCACCTTACAGAGAGAACGTCAATTTGGTTTTGAAGTGTCTCAAGCCGCTTTCACCGGAAGCGAGGACGAGATACGCATGCGCACAACCAACATGACGTTCTCTCTCTAATAACTTTTCCGCCGGTGACGTTACAGACTATGGGTGACGTCCAATCAAGGGACGCTACTCTTCCGCTAATCTCATTCCCTATACCCGGGTTACTTTTTTTTTTTACCCCATGCCTATTTAAACATTTTTCTGAGACCAATTATGGGCGTAGTATCGAAGCTAATGTTTTATAGTTTTTTCATGTTAATGGTAGTTGTATAAAACTATGTACATGCTCGTTTTTAATACATTTTTTTTCCAATTTTGAGAAGTAGCAAAAATCTCTAGGATTGAGTGAGTTAACGAAGAGTGGTTTGTGTTTCAGTGAAATCTGGACAGTGACCATAGGTCTTGTTTTACTCGGGATGAGTCAGCCGGGCGGGATGATACCACCCATCAAGTGTCTCACCAATGCTGCCGTGTGAGTTATATATCATTATCATCATATCATTATTCAACATCGCCGTTATTACCATCATGATCATGATTATAATCATCATCACGACCACCACCACCATCATCATCCCCACCACCACCACCACCACCACCATCATCCCCACCACCACCACCATCATCCCCACCACCATCATCATCATCATCGTCATCATCATCATCATCATCATCATCATCATCATCATCTCCACCACCACCACAACCATCATCATCATCATCCCCAAACCACCACCACCACCACCACAACCACCATCATCATCACGACCACCACCACCACCACCATCATCCCCACCACCACCACCATCATCATCATCATCATCTCCACCACCACCATCATCATCATCCCCACCACCACCACCACCACCATCATCATCTCCACCACCATCATCATCTCCACCACCATCATCATCCCCACCACCACCACCACCATCATCATCATCATCATCCCCAAACCACCACCACCACCACCACCATCATCATCATCATCATCATTATCCCCACCCTCCACTAACACCATCCTCACCACCACCATCATCATTTCATAAATTAGAATTAAATGGGAACTCATGTCAATTTCCATAACCTAAGTCGTTCACCCAATAACCTATATCCCTAATACTAATAAATATAATATATATTGAATAGTAACATCATGAATGATTGTATTTCATTACTTGACTTGACTTGACTTAGATGCCTTTCGCGTATTTCATTACGTCTAGAGAATCGGGACTGGAGGACAATATAGACACATACGGCATGGTGGTCGGCCTCTACAACTTTGCATATTGTTTGGGGTATGTATCCATGGAAACAATGATGGAGAAGATGTGATCTCGGCGGTGGTTAGAGAGTGATGATGACGATATGATGATGGTGATGATGATGATGATGATGATGATAATAAAAATAATATTAATAATAATAATAATAATAATAATAATAATAATAATAATAATAATAATAATAATAATACATAAACAATAATCACAGCAACAAAACTAAACCATAATAATAACAATAATAATAATAATAATAATAATAATAATAATAATAATAATAATAATAATAATAATAATAATAATATTAATAATAATAATAATAATAATAATAATAATAATAATAATAATAATTACTATTATTATTATAATGATAATAATAATAATAATAATAATAATAATAATAATAATAAATAATAATAATAATAATAATAATAATAATAATAATAATAATTATAATAATAATAATAATAATTATAATAATAATAATAATAACAATAATAATATAAAAAGAATGACGACAATGATGATGTTAATGTTATTGTGAATTTAGACGATGATGATAATAAGGTTTAAGGTTATCATTTGTAATCTCAATATGTTTGTTGATGATGATGATGACTATGATCTTTTTCAAGATATCTAACCTCATGTAATTATCTAATATCTTAATACCCCCCCCCCCCCCCACCCATCCCAAACCTCCTATCCACCCCCCCCCCCCACCCATCCCAAACCTCCTATCCTCCCCCCCCCCACCCCCCCCCCCCCCCCCCCATCTCATTCCAAACACTGTCCAATGACGAATGTTGCCATCCGGATTTGATGCTTGTACTTACTTACGAACCTCAAACAGAGCGGCAGGAGGACCTTTGCTTGCTGGCTTTTTGGTTGATCATTACGGCTTCAGCACAGGAGTAAACATTGTCTCAAGTACAAATTTTGCAATGGTAAGTAAGACAAAAAATGTAACAGATATGTGGTCGAGTGGTATGACACTCGCTTTCGGATCGGAAGGTCCTGAGTTCGAGCCTCGCTCGGCGCATAGTTGAGTCCTTGGAAAAGACTCTTTACTCACATTCTCTCACCGTACTCAGGTGTAAAATTAAAATGAGTATCTGGCCGTTAACAGCGTTGTCTTTGTCCAAAAAATGTAATGACGCTTAAAAATTGTCATATCGCCTAAGGGGCGTCATGTCCCGTCCTACATGTTAAATGTTGCTGTTGACCAGGGACCCCAGGTAAAGCGCTTTGAGCACATTTAGTGGATATTGCGCTATATAAAAGCTCAATTTTTTAATATTTTTTTTTACGGCAAACCCTCTTATGGAGTCATGGCTTTATTGGTAAACAGAAAATTTCAACTCATCAAATCGCCCCCGGTAGGTCCCTGATTCGAGTCCATTCTGGACTCTCAACGCAGGGTTGAGTCCTCGGAAAAGGCTCTCTTTCATACATTTACTAGAATATGAACATTTAAATGACACATTTCTACTAATTAACCATGCTCAATGCGCTTCAAAATGTTTTATTAATACCCCCTCCCCTGCAAGGCCATATGGAACCATGTTTCCATTTCATACAATACCAGTCGCCTGTCAGGCGTCTTTTTTGTCCTAACACTTATACTTATCAATGCCTGTAGCCAGATACTATTCACACCCGAGTCGAGCGGTGTAATGTGAGTAAAATGCCTGGCCCAAAAACACAACGTCGAGACCAGAATATTCCATGACCACTGTCAACAATCCGGCCACTGATCTCGCTTAATATTGCTTGATTTTTGGGCTGGATGAGACACCATACCGCTGATATATATATATATATATATATATATATAATATATATATATATATATATATATATATATATATATATATATATAAGAAATCTTAATACATAAGGCAAGATGAACATTTCCATTATTACAGATATTTATTTAATTCTCAAATTTATATATGTACATGAAAAACAATTTTAAAAGTAATATGAAATAAAAAGTTGTTTATACGTCTATCCTTTAGAGTTTTTAGAAGCTTATGACACTTTCACTTGAAGGTCATTGCAGGGTAATTTTTAAAACAAATCATATAAATCATACATTCAAACGTTATAAAATCAAAATACATAATAAAATCACTCATCACTTCTGAGTTTGTGGATTTGTGACATAGGATTCAATAGTCTGATGTCAAGTCCGCCCAGCAACCAGCAGCTTGGTTCTAAACAAAGAAAATTGGTACTTGTAAAGCGCATTGAGCACGTTAAGTGGATATTGCGCTATATAAATGCTCACTTTTACTTTTTATTCTTCATGCTGGCCAGAACTTTTTCACATGTCATGTGATCAGAATGAGTATAAAAGTCAAAACATGATCAAATTTATAATGTTTTTCTCCTCTGGATACAATTATATGCTGGTCGGAGAAGTATTTCATAAGGGCGGTGATGGAGATTATGGCGTCCGCCATTGTTCCGATAGTTTAGAACCAGTTACTATGCGTCCGTACGAGGGAAGTGACGTCACGACTGTTGAACCCTATTGGATGTAAAATGCAGGCTGTCTAGCAAAATTTCAGACTAAATAAAAACAACCTTACCTTTGGACACTGAAAAAAACGAAAATTTCACATCTCTGATCATTTTAACTTTAAAATCCTATTTTGGCATCCGGTTCGCTACCCTGACGTTGCAGGTCCTAATAGCTCAGTTGGTAGAGCAATCGCTTCACACGCAAAGGTACCGATATCCATCTCTAGGGTGAAGTCGTGATTTTCTTTTTTTTTAAATTCTGACTTTCCTGTTCATCCAGCAGTAACTGGGTAGCTGAGTCTGTTAAATCTGGTGGACAGTACATTGCGATAGACTATTGTCCTGACCAACGGGTAGCAAGCAAATGCTTTTTGTCCGTTTCACGCTTTATAAAACGGGATAAAGTTCAGCTCCATAGGCCTAATGACTCTGAAGGACTAAGTTTGATTTTAAAATGACATAAAACGGATTTGTGGAAATTGTTACAAGTGACATTTACTTATTTTCGGCCAGAATATGTGACCCACGACTTTGATCAGGTGATATGTCTGAATGAACTACCTGGATGAAGAAAATTGACTTTAAAAACAAAATAATCAGAATGAGGAAATTAAAGTTTTTGTAAAGTTTAAAACACAAAACTCAGCTTCCTCAATGAGGACATTTTTGTTTTTGGAAAGGTTAAAACACAAAACTCCGCTTCCTAAATGATGAAATTTAAGTTTAGGAAAGTTTAAAATAAAAAACCCAACTTCCTCAATGAGAAAATTAAAGTTTTCGGAAGTTTAAAAACACAAAACTCAGCTCCTCCAATGAGGAAATTAAAGTTTTTGGTAAGTTTAAAAACACAAATCTCAGCTTCCCCAATGAGGAAGTTTAAGTTTTTGGCAGGTTTAAAATTAAAATACAAAACCCACCTTTCTCAGCGAGGAAATTAACGGTGGACACCTGACCTGATATTACAGGGCTGGTTGGACCAAACTAAAATCCCTGTTATGTATATCGGATATACAAGGAAATTTAATTTTAACAGAAGTATGAGAAGAAGTTATAGTAGTAGTAGTAGTAGTAGTAGTAGTAGTAGTAGTAGTAGTAGTAGTAGTAGTAGTAGTATAAGCAGTAGTAGTAGCTGTAGTCGACGTCGTCGTCGTAGTAGTAGTAGTAGTAGTAGTAGTCGTAGTAGTAGTATAAGCAGTAGTAGTAGCTGTAGTCGACGTCGTCGTAGTAGTAGTGGTAGTAGTAGTAGTGGTAGTAGTAGCAGTAGTTGTTGTAGTAGTAGTAGTAATAGTAGTAGTAGTAGTAGTTGTAGTCGACGTCGTCGTCGTAGTAGTAGTAGTAGTAGTAGTATAAGCAGTAGTAGTAGCTGTAGTCGACGTCGTCGTAGTAGTAGTAGTAGTAGTAGTAGTAGTAGTAGTATAAGCAGTAGTAGTAGCTGTAGTCGACATCGTCGTCGTCGTAGTAGTAGTAGTAGTAGTATAAGCAGTAGTAGTAGCTGTAGTCGACGTCGTCGTAGTAGTAGTGGTAGTAGTAGTAGTAGTAGTAGTAGTAGTAGTAGTAGTAGTAGTAGTAGTAGTAGTAGTAGTAGTAGTAGTAGTATTAGTAGTAGTATCAGATGTGTTAGTAGCAGTATTTACACGGCATTGTGATACAACAAATATTGTTTAAAGATAAAAAAAAAAAATGATGAAATGAGTCTCAGCATACCTGTTATACGCCATAAGACTCTGATGCACCTCTGATATTATAGAATATATATTTTACTGAAGATAAAGAGGAAGAGAACATGATAATTTTGAAAATCCCTGTTATACCAGGGCTTGTCATAATATTATATGTAATTTTCACTATTTTAATTGTGATGTTAAGTTTAAAACTCATTACGTAATTAATAACTTGTCCTGATTTTTTTTATGATCACTAATCTATTTTACTTCTATCTTCTTAGGCTGCCATTTGTCTGGTGTATTTTACCACAAGATACAAAACCAAGAAAAAGAAATCTTACGACCTTTTACAAGAAAGTTATCAACAACAACAACAGTATCACAAGAAGATATGAAGTGAATAGAAAAGTGCCAGAAGACAATAGAGAATAAAAAATTTTCGCGGCGGTGGTGGGGTTTGAACCTGCGACCTTATTGGTACGACAACTCCGCCTGGCAGGTGAGAGCGTGGCTCTACCGTGTGAGCTATCCACGAACACAAAAATATTCGTTTCAAACTCAAAGTCATTACTAGATCCCTCTCTCACCCACTTCTTGAGACCGCCGATTCGTTCGTACACCACCATCGCGAATAATTTTGACCAGCAGTTAAGCTCAATAGCCAATATTCTCAACACAAACATATAACACAGAAACGATTGAGACATTGAGTATGCTCCGGTGTATGGGGTGAATTTTTTAATTCAGAAAAGTGAGTGGAGCAGGCACTTATGTTGGTAACAACAAGATATGAAGTGAATAGAAAAGTGCCAGAAGACAATAGAGAATAAAAAATTTTCGCGGCGGTGGTGGGGTTTGAACCTGCGACCTTATTGGTACGACAACTCCGCCTGGCAGGTGAGAGCGTGGCTCTACCGTGTGAGCTATCCACGAACACAAAAATATTCGTTTCAAACTCAAAGTCATTACTAGATCCCTCTCTCACCCACTTCTTGAGACCGCCGATTCGTTCGTACACCACCATCGCGAATAATTTTGACCAGCAGTTAAGCTCAATAGCCAATATTCTCAACACAAACATATAACACAGAAACGATTGAGACATTGAGTATGCTCCGGTGTATGGGGTGAATTTTTTAATTCAGAAAAGTGAGTGGAGCAGGCACTTATGTTGGTAACAACAAGATATGAAGTGAATAGAAAAGTGCCAGAAGACAATAGAGAATAAAAAATTTTCGCGGCGGTGGTGGGGTTTGAACCTGCGACCTTATTGGTACGACAACTCCGCCTGGCAGGTGAGAGCGTGGCTCTACCGTGTGAGCTATCCACGAACACAAAAATATTCGTTTCAGATATTGGCTATTGAGCTTAACTGCTGGTCAAAATTATTCGCGATGGTGGTGTACGAACGAATCGGCGGTCTCAAGAAGTGGGTGAGAGAGGGATCTAGTAATGACTTTGAGTTTGAAACGAATATTTTTGTGTTCGTGGATAGCTCACACGGTAGAGCCACGCTCTCACCTGCCAGGCGGAGTTGTCGTACCAATAAGGTCGCAGGTTCAAACCCCACCACCGCCGCGAAAATTTTTTATTCTCTATTGTCTTCTGGCACTTTTCTATTCACTTCATATCTTGTTGTTACCAACATAAGTGCCTGCTCCACTCACTTTTCTGAATTAAAAAATTCACCCCATACACCGGAGCATACTCAATGTCTCAATCGTTTCTGTGTTATATGTTTGTGTTGAGAATATTGGCTATTGAGCTTAACTGCTGGTCAAAATTATTCGCGATGGTGGTGTACGAACGAATCGGCGGTCTCAAGAAGTGGGTGAGAGAGGGATCTAGTAATGACTTTGAGTTTGAAACGAATATTTTTGTGTTCGTGGATAGCTCACACGGTAGAGCCACGCTCTCACCTGCCAGGCGGAGTTGTCGTACCAATAAGGTCGCAGGTTCAAACCCCACCACCGCCGCGAAAATTTTTTATTCTCTATTGTCTTCTGGCACTTTTCTATTCACTTCATATCTTGTTGTTACCAACATAAGTGCCTGCTCCACTCACTTTTCTGAATTAAAAAATATCACAAGAAGCCAATGCTTAATGGCTCATCACAACCGCTACCTAAAGACACTTCCCTAGATGAAAGTTCACCTTTGACCCCAGCAAAGACCCGCCCTGATAACCTTTCTTCTTACACATCCTTTACCAACACATTTTCAGATGAATTCGACAGGAACACGAAAGCATCTCTACTCAAACCGGAAGTTTTCTCTCCTGTAGAAAATTCAAAATCAACATACAGATTTACAAAATCAGAAAACAATAACAGCAACAACAACAACAATATAAACATCATTAACAAACTCTTCTCCGAATCAATCGGCACTCCATCAGAGTCAGAGTCAATAGGCCTATGGAGCCCCGAGTTTATCCCGTGTGAAACAAATGACAATTGCATGCTACTATTTGGACAGGACACTAGCCTATCGCGCAAAGTACTTGTCATCAGACCTAACAGACTCAACTACCCAACCACTGATGGGTGGACAGATGTGTGTGTGTGTGTGTGTGTGTGTGTGTGTGGGGGGGGGGTTCAGTATCAGTATCAGTAAAAAATCTCGACTGCACCCAGGATCGATTTTGGACTCTGCGCGTGAGCTGTCATCACCCCCCCCCCCTCTCCAATCTATCAGTCAGAGCCCCCCCCCCCTCTCCAATCTATCAGTCAGAGCCCCCCTCCTCTCCAATCTATCAGTCAGAGCCCCCCTCCTCTCCAATCTATCAGTCAGAGCCCCCCTCCTCTCCAATCTATCAGTCAGAGCCCCCCTCCTCTCCAATCTATCAGTCAGAGCCCCCCCCCTCTCCAATCTATCAGTCAGAGCCCCCCCCCTCTCCAATCTATCAGTCAGAGCCCCCCCCCCCCCCCCTCTCCAATCTATCAGTCAGAGCCCCCCTCCTCTCCAATCTATCAGTCAGAGCCCCCCTCCTCTCCAATCTATCAGTCAGAGCAGACTGAAAAAAACACCCAGGGAATTTTAAAATTAAATTTCTCCCTGACATTCAGACAAAAACTCTTACGACACTTATTTATGATAGAGGAACCTTATTTATGATAGAGGAACGATATATTCACCCTCGCTGTATCGCAGCCACTGCCAAGTTGACCTTTTTAATCCGTCCACCACGGCCTTTCCCACAAACACAACAGAAAACTGTTTTATCAGAGAAGCAACATGGCGGAGAAAGGAGATGTGTAAGAACCAAAGGACATTTAAAATTAACTCAGATGAAAGCTGTACCCATTTTGATGTGGGGAAAAAAATAATATGCGGCCCATAACAAACTCGAAAAATAAAATTTAGTTTTACGTTTTTTAAATACATTTTTATAAAAAGGTTTAGTTTTGTTTTGAGGTTTTTACAGAACTGGCGACATTTGTAGGTAATCTAAGCACCTGTAAAACAAAAAGGGAAGAGGACTGGGGACCAGTTGTTTGTTTGTTTGTTTGTTGCTTTAGGTCTCTTCCAACACAATTGAGGTTATATGAGAAACCGCTGAAACAAAAAAACAAGCAATCTAACAAAAATAGTACAAATGTAAATCAAAATCATAACCTAAAGATATCATAAGCTAAATTATAAATAACCAAGAACAAACAGGCAGAAGATTTACAGAAAAAAAATATCCCCTGTCAAAAATACAATCACAAACCAAAGAAGCAGGAAAAGGCTAGTAAAGAGAAGAAGAAATGACATCACTATCGGATCGTACACCCATGCGAACATCATAGGTATATGATTCAAGGGTGATGCTCCCATCCAACCACCCGCTTTTTAAAGTGTTTTACAGCACTTGCAACACATTTAGGTCATATCAGCACCAGTAAAATGGAAGAAAATCGGATAGTAAAAACAAACTAGATGTACAATTAAAAGGACTTCAGGAAATAGTAAGACAAAGGGGAATGGTTCAAATAGGGAACTGATGTAGATCCCAAGAGCACACTATCAGTGTATTTAGTTTGAGATCACCTAAAAGTCTCATCCAGACACAAGCACAAGTCCCCGCTAAGAGGAATACACTCAAATGTTCACAAATCATATGTTACGAATATAAAAATAACAGTATCTACATAACAGAGAGATGATTTACAAGGGAAAAAACATCATCTCCAACTATAACTATACATATGACTTTTTCCCTCCCGCCAGGGCCAGGACAAAACTAAGTAATCTCATTCCAAGACAAAGACAGAGAGCAATCAGAAAACAGATACAGGGGGATAGAAGACACAGCGAGTACCTCCCTGCCCACTATTGGAAGTCGGAAACCCCACCACCACCCAGGGGACAGTTTGTGTAAAACTTCCAAATGATATCAAAGTTATCGGCACAAGAACAACGAGGGGACACACAGCAAGAGTAACCATCCCAACATGAAAAACAGATGCCCACCTGTATTCGTTTTTCCCTTCCACTGCCCGACTATGGAATAGCCTCCCAGCTGAAGTGGCTGAAAACAGTTGCCAACATGACATGCCTTCACGCAATTGCTAGAGTTCACATCGTGACTCTTTAATAAATGTATTTTTTATTAGTATTATGTTATTATTATTAGTTTTAACAAGTTTACAATGTAATACCCTACAAACTGAGGAGTTGTTTTGTTTTTTTTTTAAAGGTTTTACGGCGCTTGCAACACATTTAGGTTATATCAGCGCCAGTAAAAAGGAAGAAAATGGGATAGTAAAAGTTCTAGAATTACAATTAAAGCACCCAAGAAAAAGTAAGACAAAGGGGAACTGAGAACAAATAGGGATCAGATGTAGATTCCAAGAGCATACCATCAATGTACTTAGTTTGAAATCACCTACAAGTCTCATCCAGACACAAGCACAAAATCCAACAAAGAGGAACACACTCAAATGCTTACTTAATACATTAAAATTAAAAATAATAATACATAACAGAGAGATGATTTACAAGGAAAAAAATATCATCTCCCAAAACAATAACTATGCATGTGACTGTTTCCCTCCCAGCCAGGACTCCGACCAGGGCCAGGAAAAAACCCAAGTAATCTCATTCCAAGACAAAGGCAGAAAGCACGTTGGACAACAGATATACGGGTATAGAAGACACAGTATGTACCTCCCTGCCCGCTATGGGAGAAACTGAGGAGTGGTCCTCGACAATATTGGAGGTTTCCACAAGAAGAAGAAGAAGAAGTACAGCAACTGTTATCGTTACACTTTCAGTGGAAAAAGTAAACAGTGAAATAGTTGTAAATTAAAAATTTGGATAAAACTATATAAATAACAGCGAACATGATTAAAACTGAAAGTGAAAGGTATAATAAATGTGATTAGTTATAAATCATATACAAAATGAATAGAATGATAAGGATGATCAATTTAGAAATCACAAACCACTAAAAAAAATAAACTTGAATTATTATAATGTTATAACCACTCAATGTCCTCTAAGAGCTTAACAAAGGGCCCCAGTGAATGTGTATTTATTTGCAGGTCTGACAATCCAAATTTTGTCATTGGCTCATTGTTATAATGGAAATGCTCTCAAACCAATGCAAAATATTGTCCATTACAACAATGTTAAAACAAGCCCATAATTGCTCTTGGTTATCAGATCTGTAAATATGTGAACGTTGGTCTAAGTCTAATCATTGACATAAATGCATATTGAGCCTTTTAATTTTGTGATTTGTGCACGTTAAAACTCACTTCATGTTTTTAAATAAATCTACAATGGAGAAGAGTTGCCAGATATATTTGTACACACTTAAAAACAGAGTTCATTATTGAACCAAGTTTGATTGTGGATAGCGCAAAAGATTCGTCTCGATATATATCTTGAGCTCCGCTGTAGTTTAACAATTGAATATTATGAGTGCCAGTGCGTAATAAAACCCTATTTAGTTGCAAACTCTGCAGCTTCTCCATCCACTAGTTTGAAATATAAAATAAGTGTATGCATCATTTATTAATAAAAGATTGAATAAAAGAACGAAAGGCTGATTAATGGATCGTCTCTGTTTAAAGACACAGGTTTAATATCAATGTACAAAAAAAAAAACAAACAAACAAAAAAAAACCAACCCTCCCCCACCCCAACAAAAACAAAAAAAAACCAACCCTCCCCCACCCCAACAAAAAAACAAAAACAACAACCCTCCCCCACCCCAACAAAAAAAACCCAACAAAAACAACCCTCTCCCACCCCAACAAAAAAAAAACAACAAAAACAACCCTCTCCCACCCCAACAAAAAAAACAAAAACAACAACAAACAACCCTCCCCCGCCCCAACAAAAAAACAAAAACAACCCTCCCCCACCCCAACAAAAAAACAAAAACAACAACAAACAAAGTTGCAATATGATCGTGATCCGGGAACGCATTGGGATCAAATAATTGCCAAAAAATGATATCAAAGTTTAAAAGGAGCGAAAATTTGAGGTCTGATTTTAAAAAATAAAAATTTCTCACTTTATGAAACAATATTATCCTCTGTCTACAACTACAAGAAAACAAAATTAACCCAATTTTTGATGACAAATTCGATATTTAGCATGACACCATTTTGAGGTATTTATCACATTTAATGGATAATAATAATAATACATTTGAAAATGATGACGAGTAAGTCAATGTCTATCGCAAAGTACTTTCCAACAGATCTAACAGACCCAGCTACCCAATCACTGCTGGGTGGACAGAGGGGTCATAAAAAAAATAAATCTCGATTGCACCCAGATTGATCTCGGTCCCTTTGTGTATGAAGTGAGTGCTCTATCAACTGAATGATTGGGTCACCCCAAAACAATTAGCTTTGCCATATGACTCATAAAGCAACATAAAACATCAGTAGATCTACATAATACTGCTTATACTTTTTACAGCCCTTGAGACACTTTTATGTCATTTTAGATCAGATCTCATAAAAAGGAAGATGAGAAGAACTAGTAAAAAAGATAGAAAATATACTGAAAATGGGCAAACTTGCATATATGCAGAATAAAGCTATATAAACGACTGGTCTGGGACAGGGTTAACTCTTTCAGCACCATTGGCCGCTTTGTGCAGCCAGAGCAGAATCTGTTCTACTGGCCAATGGCCGCATGGTGCAGCCGGTCTTGAAAGGCAAAAACAATAATGTAATCCAATCCTACTTTCTACAAAAGTACTATAAATTGAACCAATGGTATCAAATTTTGGGGCTGCAATGCAAATCAGTGATATTTTGCGATTTTTTTTGCAAAAAACCGCCATGCCAGGTTTTGAAAGGACTGGCCAAGTAATCTCATTATAGGATAGAGTAAGGGAAAAAAACCCAAAACAAACAGATGTAGTGGGATAGAAGACACGGCAAGAGTAACCCCCCCCCCTCCCCCACCAACCCCCAGCACACCATGGGAGGTAAATATGGGAATGTAAGGCTCAGTGGTATGGTTTTTACTTTGTGCCCAAAATATACCGGGTTCGAGTACCCACCACACTGAGTGGCCTTGAGCAAGTCGGCTTATCCTGGTTCAATTTGCAGCCCTTGCAATGCTCCTTACACTTGAGTTATTCCAGCCTTCCCTTGGAATTCACTCTAAGGACAAATTTCCCCTTTTGGGGATGAATGAACGGAATTTTATTTATTCATCATTTTTAAAAAAGAGACATCCCACCTCAATAAAAAATAATGATAATCTACTGCTCAACAGTACAAAAAGTCGAGATTTTATAACAAAGAGATAAAAAGCTGTAAATTTTGTTGAGGAACACAGATGGCAAATTCTTGAGTGAACAAGGGTCACGTCAACTCTTGAAGGTCGGCCGGGTACCACCACGGCCCATCCTGATACAAGGAGGGCCAGAAAATCCAGGTCTTTCAATTAGAGGCTGAAGGGAATGTGGACTTGGAGGTGACAAAGCTAAATATGTTTGAAAAAAAAAAAGAGGAAACAACAAATAAATAGACTATCACATGATTTTCAAATTTAATAATATGCAATATAGCTTAAAAATGATAGGACCACACACACACATGTATATAAAATAGATGAAGGACACTCACATTTTCTTTGTCAGGACATTTGTTTCAGTGCTGGTCGCACCTCCAAAGCCGACGATAAATCCATAATTTGTGGTTTTAATCTGGCATCCCTTTTTTTCTTATTCCAGCTGAGGAGGTGCGACCTGCACTGAAACAATTGTCCTGACAAAGAAAATGAGAGTGTCCTTCATTTATTTTACATTAATATTATCGAGCACTCTAAAAGTGTTAAAGAAGAAGCCTCACTGTTTTACCTTTTTTTCTAAAAATCATATAGTCAGAGTTATAATTGTATATATATTGACTTCAATATCTAGGAAGATAAAACTAAATATCAGGGGGAGGTACAGTCCACTCCGGATAATTGCAACTCAGTTAATCACAACATTTCCCAAGAAACAGAATTAATTCTATATAAAAGTCACTGGTTAATTGCAAAAAACTTCGGTTAACTGCATCAAATTTTCAACCTCAAAAAGTGACAGATTCAAGAAATCAATCAAACAAAATCTCATGATTAAATTTCATGGTGGGTGAAATCATGACAGGAAGAAGAATTGAGAGGGGGCGGGGGGGTGTAATGCTACAGTTATGTGCCACCAATCTATCAGAGACAAAAAGAGGGTAGGGCTTTGCAGTATGGGTTTGTGCAGTCATATGTGACCATTAGATAGGAGGCGAGGAGTCTGGGTGACAGGTAGACAATGAACAATGTCACCATTCTATTTGAGACAATAGCGGGTGGGGCTTGGAGTATGGATTTGTGAGGTCATTGTTGACCATTAGATAGAAGGCATGGGGGTTGGGAATAGTCTAGATAACAGGTAAACAATGATAATTGTAAGGAAGACTGAGCGATGTAATTTGTTTTGGGATTGACAACTGAGCACTGTGACCAATTGGTTTGGTGAGAGCTTAATGTCTCTGATTCCAGCTAATCTCTTTGACTCTTACTAATGTTGAGAACAATAGTAATAAAGTGTAAACTCAGAGTGAAAATGTTGCAATAGTGGACAGGAAACACAACTTCGGTTAATCGCAACATTTTCGCTGATCCCAAGGTGCTGCGATTAATTGGAGAAGACTGTACCTACAGATGCAAAAATACTTATCACTGGAATACAACAAATAATGACCCTAGACATTTCTTACATGGCCTTGCACGACCTCTCCCTATGGCAAAAAGGCGATTCATCACGTGACTGGAACTTGAACCGTTAAGGTTCTGTTGGTTCAGTTGATGGCTTAACCCATTCAACTGGCAGCAGGAGTTGATATTTTCCACACTTGTTGATGTCCGCTCTGAAAGAAATTGAAACCCAATCATTGTGATGAAAAGTCATAATTTGTCATCCATCACTTCAAAACTGTATTATAAAAGAGCGCACCACTGAGCTATGCTACCACCAATCTTAATAAAAAACAAGAGAGAGAGAGAGAGAGAGAGAGAGAGAGAGAGAGAGAGAGAGAGGGAGAGAGAGAAAGAGAGAGAGAAAGAGAGAGGGAGAGAGAGAGAGAGAGAGAGAGAGAGAGAGATAGAGAGAGAGACCCACGCTCATGTCAAGTCTAAACAGATGTAGACAGCAGCAGAAATATTCGTAGATGACATTTTCAATTCAATTCAATTGTTTTGTCTTATTTCTTCTTAATCTTAAAGTCTTCATTGTTTCGTGAACAGTTTTGGATAAGAAAGGTGCAATAACAAGATTAAATCATGTTTTCTGGTTTATTATAACCAATCATTTTAATTTTAAGACTGCCGCTCGTCAAGCTCAAAGTTCAAAAGTATTTTCTGCCTGGAATATAGACATACATACCCTGAGAAGAATCTCCCATTGCTTGTAGTCTCTCCGTGATGTTGGTGCTTTTGATGTTTTCGTTGTCGCTGTTGTTCCTGTGGCATTTATTGTGATTTTCATTATTGTCTTCATCATTACTGCTGATGCTACCACAACTATTGTTGCTGTTGCTACTGGCAATGTCACTTCCCCTCCCTTCACCCCCAGAAATGTCTCTGGGACTTCTAGAGATTGTAGCTGCTATCGACTGTCTCTGAGGGATGCGCAGACGTGAATCTATATGTCGTCTTTCCCTAGTACGACGCCTGAAAATAATTTTTTAAAAAGAAAAAAGAAATGATTAATTTTGAGTTTTTATATAGGTGAGATATCCACTAAATGCGCTCAAAGCGCTTTACAAAGGGTCCCTGACCAATAGCAACATGTAACATGTAGAACGAGACATGACAAGACAAAGCTGCTGACAGCCAGGTACTCATTTCACACCTGAGCACGATAAGAGAATGTGAGTAAAGAGTCTTTTCCATGGACTCGATTATGCGCCGAGCGAGGCTCAAACCCAGGACCTTCCTATCCGAAAGCGAGTGTCATACCACAAGACCACATAGCTGCACGATTATTTATAATTGTATCTGATTTTGAACTCTAAATTTTTTTATCATACTCATCAAACCTAATGTACCAAAATTAATAGTCAGACATTGAAAAATTAGTAGTGATCATAAAAAATTAGCAGTCACTCACGTACTCCCCAAACACCACTAAAGAAGGCCACTCATCTGTGTAAGAAGGCTTAAAAACTTGTTGAGTAGTACACAACATTCTTTTTTTTTTTTTAGGCAACTCAGACATCTTTGCTTTAAGTCCAAATCAAAGAGGCTAAAGGTCATAAGAGATAAGAAAGTAATATCTGAATAACAAAAAAAAAAAAAAAAAAAAAATTAAAAATCCTTAGTAAGACTATGTGAAGAGTTGAAAAATAATGAAATTCTGTTGCTGTTAGCATTTGTTATGTAAGTCTATTAATTATCGTTATAATGGCTTAAAATCGAACTAATGTAGCACTAGCAATACGATTTGGTCATTTCAGCACTAGAAATAAGGAAGATGATAGTGGGAAAGTTGCAGATCTGAAGACCCATGTACCAAAGAAAACGTAAGACAACTCACAATGCCCGTCCTGTTTCTTGGGGTGTGATAACAATGGGGGACTCATCTGTGAATGTATACAAATATATATCAACAAATAGCAGAACCAGTACTGTATAAAAGTCGGTAAAAATGCATAATCAGGTTTTAACATTTTGAAAAACCCCTAAAAACTTGGAAATTTCTATCAAGCACAATATTTGCTAAATGTGCTCAAAAAGCTTTATTAGTGGGCCCAAGCCAACACCAAGACAATACATCTAGGATGATATATGAAACTCGTAAGGTGATAATACAATTCTTTCTCTGACAGCGACAACACTGGGCCATGCACTCGATTTACACCCCGAGTGCGGTGTGAAAATGTGAGTAAAGTGCTTATTTCCAAGGACTCAAACTTTGTGCCGCATACATCACAAGACCACATAAGGAAAATATCTTTACAGCAACACACAATATACTTACCTTCATCCCAGTTTTCAAGGTGGTCGTCGTCATCAAAAGCTTTGGCAGGCTGAGGCAGGTCTGTATTTCCCTTTACTGCCCTTTCCTCTTTGCCAAGAAGGGCATTCTGAAGGGCATCTTTAAAAGAAAATAAAATTCTTTTTAAAATTTACAATACAATTTTATATCTCGATTCATATCCCTCCCCTCCCCCTACCCATACACACATGTTGTTTATTAAAATGTCATCAAAAGCTTTGGCAGGCTGGGGCAGGTATGGATTTCCCTTTACTGCCCTTTCCTCTTTGCCAAGAAGGCATTCTGAAGGGCATCTTTAAAAGAAAAAATTCTTTTTAAAATTTACAACTTGATGTCCATAATGCTTGGGTCATCTCTGAGACACACTACAATGTTAAAAGCACTGGTTGGCAGCAGCTTCTAATGGTGCTCACTCACACTACTATGTTATGACGCTCGACCCAATCCACAAATTCTTTACTGCACTCGTGCACCATCGTAAATCCGCCCTGAAGCTTCGTCACAACACTCCGCTCACCTAGATCAGGGTGTCCAGGTATCGGAGACATTAAAAAATCCTACCAGCCCAAGCAAAAATCCTACCACAATTTATCGCAATCAGACATTACAAAATGACACGAAGTCACAAATTCCCAGACATTTACTTATAATACTATCAATCTTACCATTTGAGGGAATTCCAAAGCAAGAACAATTCAGGATATCATGACTCGAGGCTGACTATGCCAAGTCGCTTATCAATTTTGGTTACTCATATCAAGAAATAATATCACATTATACACATACACACACACTAAAATATTATATTCTATTTACACAATCAGTTTTTAGATTCTATTATCTTATATACACAATGGCAGACTAGGCTTCTAGCCTAACTACTTTTCTTTCCTTGCTATTTCTCAAGCTATACCATCCTTATTTCTACATTTTCAGCCTCTCCTATATACATTGCCCCTGACCAAAAGATCATGTTACATTGTTGAGGATGACTTTCCGGCTTTTTCAACAAAGTTATCTGCAGTTTTGATCAGATTATTATGTCATTTTGAAGTATCTTTTTTTTTTTTTTTTTTTTTTTTTTGGTCTTTAGCTGCATCACTTTATCCTATTATTTTTTTTTTCTGGTGGTCTCTTTTTCCAGAATATCCCAACTCTCTTTCTTCTCTTTCAGGCCATTAGAATACCCGAGCCATTCTTTGCTGCATGATTTCAGTAGGTCAGGGGATGCCACATCCTCAGAAACTTTCTGTCCATTAATGAATTGGCAAGTAAAGTGTCTTGCTATCAATGACTCTTCAACAAGGTTTTCTATTATTGTGATCTTCTTGTTGATCAAAAATCAGCTTTCGTCATCTGCATTGCAATGAGACAATATCAAAATTATAATTATTAGTTTCTTCAAGACTGGACATTGGTCAAGTTGTCCATTTTTATTAAAGTACCTATCAATCCTTTGATTGGTGTATGGTAAAGCTGTAGCAAGAATTGCTATCGTTTATCAGGGTTCCTACAGCAATTCCATTTTGAAATTCAATGAGCTTTCATGGCGATTTTTTTAAATTCAAGGATTAAAATAATTATCCCTTTGACGCATAAGTTTCTCCGCTAGTGGGGACAACTCAGCTCCTTAACTACTGTTTCTACTTCAACTTATTTGAAGACATCAATGCATTTGATTGAACAATAAATTTCATGGTATTCAAATGCTCTGTCTTTGCTGCCTTTTCTCAGCTATATTTTTTCCAAAATCTGAAGTGATGTGGTGGTTGTAGTAGTGGCATTAGAGATGGTGATGTAGTGGTGGTCGTAGTAAAGGTGGTAGGGATGGTGATATGGTAGTGGTGTTTTTAGTAGAAGTGGTGATGTGCGGTGGTAGGGATGATGTGATGATGGTGGTTGTAGTAGTGGTGATAGGGATGGTGATGTTGTAGTGGTTGTAGTAGTAGTAGTGGTGGTAGGGATGGTGATGTGATGGTGATTGTAGTAGTGGTGACAAAGATGGTGATGTGGTGGTGGTGGTTGCAGTTATGGCGATAGGGATGATGATGTGGTGGTTGTTGTAGAAGTGGTGGTGGTTGTTGTAGTAGTTGTTGTAAGGTTGGTGATATGTTGGTTGTTGTAGTAGTGGTGGTAAGAATGGTGATGTGGTGGTTGCAGTAGTGGTGGTATGGATGGTGATGTGGTGGTTGTTGTACTAGTAGTGGTGGTAGGGATGGCGATGTGGTGGTAGTTGCAGTAGTGGTGAAAGTAGGGATGGTGATGTGGTGGTGGTAGGGATGACGATGTGGTGGTGGTAGGGATGACGATGTGGTGGTGGTAGGGATGGTGATGTGGTGGTGGTTGCAGTAGTGGTGGTAGGGATGGCGATGTGGTGGTGGTTGCAGTTGTGGTGGTAGGGATGGCGATGTGGTGGTGGTTGCAGTAGTGGTGGTGGTAGGGATGGTGATGTGGTGGTGGTAGGGATGACGATGTGGTGGTGGTAGGGATGGTGATGTGGTGGTGGTTGCAGGAGGGCTAGTGGTGGTAGGGATGGCGATGTGGTGGTGGTGGTAGGAACGGTGATGTGGTGGTGGTTGCAATAGTGGTGGTAGGGACGGCGATGTGGTGGTGGTGGTAGGGACGGTGATGTTGTGGTGGTTGCATTAGTGGTGGTAGGGATGGCGATGTGGTGGTGGTGGTAGGGACGGTGATGTGGTGGTGAATTTAAGGAGGCCGCGAGAACCCTGTTTTGTGAGAATCTCTCTCGACCTGGTTTCCTGCTATAGCACAAACGAGACCTAGATGACTTGTTTTGTGACCTAGATGCCTCTTATTATGTGTGCATATGTGTACAGTAATCTGCTTGCCAGACAGCAACCAACTACCCCCCCCCCCCCCCCCAAAAAAAAAAAAAAAAAGAACAAAAAAACAACAACAACAAAGCCATGTTTGTAAAAATAAAATCGAAAATTAACAACTTAACCTTTCAAAGGCGAATTTCAATCTTACTTTGATCTAACAGTTTTCATCAAAAGACAGTAATGACAATGCAATTATATACCTAGTTTGACTGAAGCCTGAGCCATTTTACTGCTCTTGATGTATAAACGATTTATTCTGAATTAAAAATAATATAAAGGGAAACTATTATTTGAAAACAAAAAAATCAGTGCCACTGGTAAAGGATTAATTGCACCAACACGCACCCAAAAAAAAAAAAAAAATGTTAAACGCTTAAAAATGTACCCCTTTAAAGGCGTAATTCGATCTTACTTTGGTCCAACACAAAATCACCGTTTTCATCAAAAGACAAGTAACTGCAATGCAATTATAGATAATTGAAATCTGAGTAGCAATATTACTGCTCTCTAGGTAAAAACTGTTTATTCTCCATTAAAAATAATAGATGAAACATTTAAAAAAAAAAAGAAAGAAAAATCAGCGTCGCTGTTAAGGGGTTAATAACACCTGCACGACAAGCACCAGCGTCATCGTGACACTCCTATGTACTACGTCATCGTTTGTTTCATCTTCACATGCCGACTCCCTTCATCCCTTATTCCTGCATTAATGCAAACCAATAGCCCTACATGTGCCGCTAAACCGAACAGATTCATAGATAGAGGCACCAATATCCGTTGAGTGTTTCGTGTTATTGAGAGTATGCCGATGACGTCACGCATTTACCATCCACGGTTACTTCCCTTGTAGGAAGAGATTTCTCACTTCCGATCGAGTTGTTTACATTAGGAACTGAGTGACTGAGTGTGGCCGAGTCAACACAAAACTGTCAAAAATGCCGCGGATTTGTGCTGTCTATGGATGCAATAAATCTAAAATGAAAGGATTATCTCTCTATGGGATTCCGACCGTAAAATATGACGAAGGAAACTCAATTTTGGAGCTAACAAAGAAAAGGCAACGGCTGTGGCTGAAGGCCATCAACAGAGCAGACATCACAGTTGAAAATATCAAATACTACCACCAAGTGTGTTCTGACCACTTTGTCTCAGGTAAGATTGTTTCCTTCACTTAATTAAACTTGTTTCATTTGACTACTAATAAATATTGAGTTTTGATACAAGGCCGTAGGTTGTTTGTTCTTTCATTTACTTTGTTACAAAGAACTGAGGCTCTACGATTCGACACTTTATTCACTCTTTCACGTTCTCGATTCTCGTGTGATTGTTGGCACTTTCGGAGGGGCATGGACTCTGGCGGGCGGAGTAATTTTAATCAATTATTGGGGGGGGGGTATTTAAAAAAAAATAAAATTTAAATGTTTATTTTACCTCCGGACAGGGGAATAGAGTGAGAAGTGACATTTAGGAAGGGGGATCTCCAGTCAAACTGTGATTGGCAGATATCAAATCTATGACACATATACTCATTTTCAAAACGTTGAACCATCCAACCTACACGGTTATATGAAAGACTTGTTTGATACGAAAAATGTTTTTAAAAAAAATTAAAGTCGAATCCCATGCTTTCACCTTCTATTCCATGCTAATTTATCCCACATTATGCATTTCAATAGCCCACTAAAAATAGGCAAGAATATTTTCTACACTTTAAAAAAATCATATCTCACATCATATCAAATCTAACACGAGTTAATTCGTAGTCATAGATTTTTATAAAGTGTTTGTCCATTCTTTTCACTTACAATTTCCCCTGCAATAGTTCAATGTAAGTGGTTCGTAACCCATCGAATGAAACTTTGTGTGACCATGAACATTTTAAAAATGTGTCTGTCACCTTTCTTCAGCAACATAAAATGTCTAGTTAATAAAGCATTGGTAAAATTACTCCTCTCAGAGAGGCCACATCTTTCTTAAAGTGCCTGATTGCGAGGAAATTGTCTAAAACCGTAGTTCTACATTCTTATCATCTTAAAAAGGCAATTCATGTAAATAAGAGTGAAAATCTTGCATTTTGATGAATTTCAGATTTTTCCTTTTCAAATTCAGATTTTTTAAAACAAAGATATGTAGATCTTTGTCGACTTTGGCAGGTCTTAAATCTAGCATTATGTAAACATCAAGGAGAAATATGACAAAATTTTCATTCTTTACAGGTCGACCAGCTTACTACAGAATGGATACAGATCCTGATTGGATTCCAAATAAGAATCTTTCAAGACCAAATCTGGTGAAAAACACCACAATTGGCATGAATCGTCACTTACGCCAGTTGAGACGTTTTGAAAATAAAGTAAGGTTTAATGTTTTGGCCACTATTTTCCCCCTAAAAAAAAAAATACCAATGAAAATTTACTTAAAAATCAAATTTCCATTAGGGCGTCCCTTGGTAAAATTTTATCTTCTTGATCATCTTGATTTAACTGATGTGAGATTCTGAAATAACCTGTCAGATGGTCCTAGTTTCGAGCCCCGCTCTGAGTGGCGCATAGTTGAGTCCTTGGAACTGCTCTTTATGCACATTCTCTCACCGTACTCAGGTGTAAAAATGAGCCATGTCTCGTCCTACATGGTACGTGTTGCTGATAATCAGGGACTATTTGTAAAGCGCTTTGAATTTGAGCATGTTTAGTGGATACTATGCTATATAAAAGTTCTTTTTTTAAAATGATTAGCCGCATTGCAAAGCTGAGTTTCATTCATTTGTTAGTTGTGGCTTGAGTTTTACTGCCAGAATGCCCATCCTGAGCAAAACACTACCCATTTATCCAGGCTTGTGACCGGCCTCACAAGCTGTTGGGTTGTACCCCATAAAGAAACAAGATACAGAAGTTGAGGTGGCAGAAATGAGGATGTTGAGATGGTCACTTGGCTGGACAAGAAAAGATAAAGTGAGAAATTAACTAAACCGAAGGGTGACTGAAGTGAAAAATTTATCAATAAAGATTGAAATGGTTCGGACATGTAAAGAGACCTGTCCCCACGGAATTTTTGCCATTTCAAACACCAAAATGTGCCAAAATTTGCCATAAAAAATAGCAAAATTTTGCCCAAAAAATTGCCGCTAGTTTTACAAAAATCAAACAATTAAAACAACATGTAAGGTAAAAAATTGACACAAATAGGGCATTTTGTAGAATATTGATGTCTCAACATGTCAACATGAATTTATTTAAATTTTGAATGGTTTGAAATAATATAATATTAATAATAATAGCCATAGTAAGTAAGTAAGTAAAAAAAAGAAGGAAGTAATCAAAATATTTTATTAACTATTTAGCTTCTTAAAATTTGGGAAATCAAAGTGAACAATCACATAAAAAATTCAAAATTTGAAAAACTAATTAAGGAGAGGAAAAAACTAACTATTCACAAGGAAAGAGAAACAAATCCATTTTCCAATGGGGGCACATTAAATTTGTATTCTCTACTTACTATCCAATTTTGAGCATTATTATTATTATTGCTTTATATTTCAATATATGCCTAATGGGTTTTGAATGAGAAACATAAAAAAAATCATGAAAAATCATAATCATATCATGAAAACTAAGTGCAACTTGTGGCTAAAAATAAAATTGCATTTTATGAAAAAAATTTAGAACACATTTTGTTTACATAAATGATAAATGTGATAAATTTCTTATGAAAAGAATTAAATATTAAAAGTAAAATTCTTTCTTGAATGCAATAAAATAAAAATAGGAAATTGGGATTATGGGATGAAGGACTCCAGAGCTTTTCAGGAAAAAGAAGAAAAAAGGCGAAAAACAAAGCTTGGGATTTCCAATAGCCTAAGCTAGGCCATAGAGGTAGGAGGCTAGGCCTAGACATGTTTGTCCGTTATTTAGTGCCAATTTTGGATGCTCGCATTGAAAGTCGCCGTCTCTTCACAATTTTTCATAGCTTTTGTTATTTTAAAAAAACAAAAATCGTCAATTTAGCCTAAAAACAGCGAAAATTGCGACCTTTTGCGGCCAAATGAAATTTGCGGCCTTTTGCGGTCAAGGGTGAAATTTGTGGCCGCGAAAAACTGCGGGGACAGAGAGACGATAGATGGGGGTGCGTGGGAAGGAAAGTATTGGACTTACAAACATATTCCATGATGAGGATAGACAGAAGAAAAAGCCTGTGTGACATTCACAGTGGAGTACCACAGAGTCAGTGGTATCAGTATCAGGCTATACTTGCATACAACATTGACAGTAAAACAATTTGTGAATTATATTTATATTTAAAAGTGCCTTCACAGCACGATAAAGATTTTATTATTTAGATATTGTCTATCTACAGAATTCATTTGTGCCTGCAAACAAAAAAGAGGAACACATTTGATGAATGAAACTGAGACACATATGGTCGATTCAGAAGAAACAGAGGTAAAATTATGTTATAACATCAATAAAATAATAAATAAAAAGTGTGACTATCTAAAATACAATTACGAGATTGAAAATAATTTATTTAAAGAAAAGATGAGTTTTTATATTTAATTTGTCGGCTCAAAATGATGTATTATGTCAGGATTGATTTGAATTTAATGATTTTAAGGGTTTTACGGCGCTTGCAACACATTAAGGTCATATCGGCGCCAGTAAAAAGGCTGAAAATGGGAAAGTAAAAAGTTCTAGAATTACAATTAAAGCACCCAAGAAAAGGGAAGACAACAGGGGGATTGGTTCAAATAGGAAACAGATGTAGATTCCAAAAGTACACTATCAAAGTACTTAGTTTGAGATCACCTCCCTGCTAGGGTATCTGGCCAGGGTACAACCAAGTGATCTCCATTCCAAGACAGACAAAAGGCAATTGGAAAACAGATATACGGGGATAGAAGATACAGTAAGTGCCTCCCTGCCCACTATGGGAGGTCATGAACCCCACCCAGACTATGTCAGGATGAAAGAGAAACTAATAAAAGTGATTTTTTTGACTTTAAACATTTCTAGGAATACAAGATTTTAGTTCTTGTCACTGTTAGAAACTACAATATATCTTTTGCCGCCATTAAAACATATCAATTGAACCCAAATATAACATTTTGACATAAATTCATTTTAAGGAAGTTGGTCACATATCATATCAAAGCACATACAACAACACTCAACATAAAGGACTAGCTATAATGCTTTTGAGGCACTTTTATAACATTACATTGCTGGCAGCCAGGTGCTCATTTTATACTCAAGTTGGGTGCGAGAGTGTGAGTAAACAGACTTCTCTCAGGAATCAACTTTGTATTGCCCACATCGGGACACGAACCCAAGACCTATTGTGATTTCACCAATACACAGGGATTTAAATCACTTGTGTCACTATATTGTCATTTCAGCCCCAGTAAAGAGGAAAATGAATGGATAGTCCAAACATTATTTCTGTGTTTATTTATATATAAAAGTGCCTTCACAGCATGATAAAGATTTTATTATTTAGATATATTGTCTATCTACAGAATTTATTTTTGCCTGAAAATAAAGAAAGTGGAACACATTTGATGAATGAAACTGAGACTGAGACACATATGGTTGGTTCAGAAGAAACAGAGGTAAAATTAAAAATAACAACCATCAATAAGATCATATATAAAAAGTGTGAATTTATGAAAAATATAATTACTAGATTAAAATAATTTGTTTAGAGAAAAGATGGGTTAACTATGATTTCACCAATCCACAGGGATTTACATCGCTTGTATCACCATATTGTCATTTCCGCCCCAGTAAAGAGGAACATGAATTGAGAGTCCAAACATTATTTACAAAGCATAGAATTGATATTCCATTGTTTTTAAAGTTTTCAAAGAGCTTGTGACAATTTAAGATCATGTTAACCCCTTCTGATGAATAATTGCATTGATATATAGAGAATGACAGATTAATTAAAAAATGACTTAATCATGAGTAGGTAGGTTAAAAGTAAAAGTATATTTGATTTCTATTTATCCAGCAGGACACAAAAATGAACGAACCAAGAGAAGCTGACACAATTGACGGTAACAAAATTATGCTTCAAGATGTGGGAACACAGACAGACCTCACAATGGAGATGATTGATCAACTTGAAAATACAAAGTCAGTACTTAATGACATGACTGTTGAAATTTCATCTCTGCGACAGAAGGTGTCTTTTAATTCTTTTAGTGAAGAAGAATTCAGGAATAATGATGACAACGTCAAGTTCTACACTGGTTTGACATCATTCCAAATACTGATGCATGTCGTTGATCACATATCCCCATCTTTGCGACACAAAAACAATTCACTAACTAAATTTCAGGAAATTTTATTAGTATTGATAAAAATCAGGTTAGGATTGCCAAACAAATTACTTGGCCATATGTTCTCCATTGACCAGTCTACGGTTTCAAGGATTTTTCTCAAGTTTTAAATGTAATGTATTATAATCTAAAATTTCTTATTGTCTGGCCAGAAAAAGAGGCATTGCAAAGGTCAATGCCACTTGAATTTGTAAGATGCTTTTCGAAGCGTGTAGCAGTAATTATAGACTGTTTTGAAGTTTTTATTGAACAACCTTCAAATATAAAAGCAAGAGTCCAGACATATTCACATTATAAAAGTCATAACACAATTAAGTATCTAATAGGTATAACCCCTCAAGGTTCAGTATGCTTTATATCTGATGGATACGGGGGAAGAACAAGTGATAAATTTATAGTGGAAAATTCAAATTTTCTTTCACATCTTGAAATGGGCGATATCGTCATGGCTGATAGAGGTTTTGACTGTCATGAAAGTGTGGGTTTGATGTGCGCTGATTTAAGGATACCAGCTTTTACAAGAGGTAAAAAACAACTTTCCCCTTATGACCTGGAAGCAACAAGGAAGCTTGCACATCTAAGAATTCATGTTGAAAGGGTAATAGGCAATATGAGACAAAAATCATCCATTTTAAGCACCAAAATACCAATTGATTATGTTATATCATCAGAAACTGAGAAGACGACTCTTGATCAGATTGTGAGTGTGTCGGCTTGTATCGTAAACCTCTGTCCTCCTATTGTCCCATTTATTTAATAATGATATACTAATAATAATACAGTGCTATCCATCTATAAGCATCATCATTTTGTTACTAATAAAGTGGAAACGTTTTGAAAATTTAGCCATTTCTGATTCTTTGTTTTGTTTTAAGTGATACTAAGCTGCTAGAAGTTGTGGACTGTAAAAAGTAATAAACAAAAATGAATATAACAGACAGCTCAATTACTTTTTTAAAAACTAAGGTGTTCTAAATTGAGCATAATATAAAACAACGCATAAAATATGGTGTGTAAAAAAAAACGAGAAGGGGGGGGGGGGGGGGGGCAGGTAGAAAAGAAATTGGAATAAAATGTATCCACTGAAATAAATCCAATAAAGCAGTGAAAATGATAATCCAGAAGTATGACAAATGTACAGTGATCCTTTAGAAATGGAGTGATCACGAATGTGAGCTAATCTTGACAAATCTACTCCAACGATGAATGAAATAACACAAACCTAAGAAACTTAAGATTAGAAATATCACAAGAGACGATAGTTCAGTTATTTTCCAGTCTGGGGTTAGTCCTCTTACTTTTAATCAGATGTGTTTCGTTCTGGATTATTATCACCACTTATTGGATTTATTTCAGCGGATACACATTTCACACCTAAATCTATTCTTCCGGGGTTCACCTCCTCCCCCTCTTTTTTAAACACCAAATTTTATACATTGTTTTATATTTCACTCAATTTGGAATTCCTTAGTTACAAATTGAATGCTTCTTTTTGTTTACATTTCAAGAAATTTTTTTCTCTACAGTTTTATAGTAAAGTATTGGGGGCCTTTTGTTATTGGCAGAAGACAGGCTTTGAGTCCGAAACATTCCGTGTTTGATTTTTTAAAAATTATTAAGCTGTTATACTCATTTTTGTTTATTACGCTTTGTTTTAAGGACTCATGAAATAGCTTCGGTTTCCAAATGAAGAATGCTGAATTAAAACAGAGCTGCAAACTAATGATAAAATCTAAATAAAATAGGATTAGATCTTTGAGGAAAAAAATAAAGCTTGTTACTTTAAAACTAAGAATTTCATCTGAAATCAAAAGTACTGTGCAGGCATTGTATCTAAATTTTAACAACATTCCTTTCCATTTCAATCAAAAATAAGGACCAGGCTACTTAAAATAGTTGATATTTAAATCAAACTGGATGCATAAATTAATTTTTTTAAAAGGACCATGTCTTTACATGGAAAAATCAGAGGGAAAGAACAGAAGTTGACAGCTCTGTAAAATACAGTGTAATAATACATATGATATATTTAACTTTGAGTGAAAAAGAAAATGGTTTTGTGATAATTGAAAAAAAAACACGAAGAGCAAATCTCAACGTTAAAAATGGCTTTTTAAGAGACTTGATTCAATTTTCTCCGTTTGCTCTTGGTGTTTTTGCACGTCTCACAAAATCATTTTCCTTTAGGCACTCTTGACAATCCAACACAGTCCACGTGATACCATTCTTCACAACTGCCATCACATTGAATCATTTTTCCATACTCTGATTTCCGGCAGATACAGAATAGTTTATTTTTATTGGGAGAAGAAGGTGTTGGTGCAGCTTCCCCAGCTTTTACTAGTCTAGAAAAAAACTGAGCAACTAACTCAGGTAATACAACCTTTTTAAAATATTCTTCACACTTCTGAAGTTTTGAAAAAATAAAGTCTTTGTCCAAAGAGATCCTTTGAGTGAAACAATCTTTTGTTGTCCACACAAAAAAGTCACAATAATCCGTGCCTGTCACATACATTTGACATTGCACTTGGTAATAATACGGATGATCTTTCCTAAGTTCAAAAGTAGTATTGTTGACAATTAAACAAAAATTACTAATGGATGTGACAGCCTCACGAATTGTAAGATCCCTAGCAGAGTAAGGACATTTGATTTCCAGACATCCTTGTCCACAACACTCACAATAAACGATGCCGTCTGGTGAAGCTGCAATGAAAGGTGTCTCATTCTTTATAAAGAGACCACAACGCCTGAAGGTAAAACTGTGATGGATATACCTATCGACAGAATGAACATAGGCATCAAATGCCTCGCTTTCTTTGTCCATTCCCCACTTAACAGCAGACACATTTGATAATACATTTTTTGACGAAATCAAAGAATTTAACAGGCTCATTGAAGTGGAAAAGGAAATGTTCGTGCGACATACAGAATAAAACTTTGAGGCCGTAATCCTCCCCTCCCGAAGCCTATGCCACACATTTGATTTGTTTTGCGCACGAGTCTCCTTTTCCGCAAATAATGATTGCTCAGGGGAGCAAGAAAAATCTAAACTATCACAATATTGAAGGATATCATCATACGAACGATCAATAAATTCTTCATTTATAAATGATCGAAAAAATACAGGCATTTTGGTCGAAGGAATGAAAGGAGTCTGATGCTCCTTCACAACAGATAAGGTTGATAATTTTTTAAGGAAGGTCTCCTTCACGGCTGATGAGGGTTCAACACATTTTGGTTTTGGATGGGGGGTTTTGACCTTTTCTTCATTCAGAAGTATTTTCCTTTGAGACTGGGCTCCAGTGAAATTTATGTCAACTGTCCTCAAACTCTCTGCACAATTCTGTTGGCCACATGGAGGTTTCCAGTAAGCTGGGCGACCTGTCACGGTTTCCTTCTCTGCTACTCTGTTTGTGGCTTCGATGAAGAAGAGAATGGTTGCAACATGAGTGCAAACTTCTCCTAATCCTGCAACACATGTGCAATGAGCCGAGCATACACGTCCATCATCAGACACAATCGCCCATGCCTCCACCGGCTTTTCGCTTAGTCTCATTGAATGAAGAACCTGAAATAAAGGAAGGAAACATAAAATCAGAAAAGATTTCACACTGTTCATACACTTACGATTCTTTATTTAGTCCTCCCCCCCCCCCTCCTCCATTGAAAGGCTGTATGGAAACGATTTAAAAAATTGCACCCTTTTGGTACATTTTGATTGAACTCAGACCCATTGAGGTATTGAAGCAATGACAACTTGCACAAAAACAAATTGTGCCATCATATCATCAATTTCAATCAATCCAAAAGTTTATTTTTAGACAATTGCCAATATAAATTATGCATTAACGTGCGCGCACACACACACACACAAACAGAAATTATAATAAAATATAACTATATTATATTCAAGACAGTCACAAGGATTGTGCAACAGAGCATTGTTTCACATCGCAAACGAAGCTCAATTACTGAATTCATCACACCAAAATAAGACAGACCTCTTCAACACCAGGATTCTTCATTATGATAAATGACTCCCTTTTTTCCCCTTTCAAATTGAGTGTTTTTATTCAATTTATACCATCATGAATTACAAAAATAAATATAAAATTTAAAAAACAAAAAATACATTAAAAAAAAAGCCACAAAAAAAAACCAACCCAAACATATACCACTACAACAGCCGCATTATCGGGTGGTGTTGCGACATTACGACTCACTAATGAAAGGAAATATCTGTGAAATGTATTTCATGGAAATCTTTGGTCTATGTCTACTTCGAACTTAAGCAAGCCCAAGCCTCCTCCTGATGACCATGCTTTAAGACGACATGATCTGTATTAAGATACATAATGTTATCCGAATCCCAACAGTTAACTCAACATACAAAAATGACTAATTTTACGGAAAAGTGATAAAATTTACAGTTTTTTGTAATAAAATTGCGGCTTCAAATGGCAATCCTCTGCGATACTAGCTTATAGTTATAGCTTTCACCAAAGTGCTTCACTCATGATTTTGAGCATGGAGACCTTTGTCCTCATTTCTTTTTAAAAACTAGTCAAAATTGGTTAAGGAACCTTGCATCCCTTTGCAAAAATGGTCCACTGTGAAATTTAATATTGGATAGCCTATTGAACTGCTACATATGCTCCCATAATGAGACTGCCACCCTCCTCTTTTTTTTTCGTATGTATCCTTTCACTCTCCGTCTATGAATTTGAATCAAAATCATCAATCAATGTGATTAAATCATTTGTAGGAATTTACCTTTGCTTTCACAATTTTATTGTTACATCCAGGAGGTTGGAAAACCAGCAGCTCTTTAACCCATCCATTGTATGCTTGGTTAAAAGCAGCAAGGCCCTTTAGTGCCTGAAAAATTGAAAAATAAATGAAGTCAGATCAACAAACTTAGCCTTACTTTGACAAACTCAATAAGAATAGGTAATTTTAAGTTTTAAGTTTTAAAAAAGTAAAAGTAATAACCTCACCACTTAATAAAAAGAACATCAAACAATGCAATTATTAATCAAATTTTGGAGCAACTGACTTTACTGACAAGAGGGGGAAAAGGAGCTCAGACTCTAATACTCTAAAATAAACACGTTTGAGTTTGAGGGTTTTAATTAATTTTGGCGACCTCTCTCTCTCTCTCTCTCTCTCTCTCTCTCTCTCTCTCTCTCACACACACACACACACACTCACACACACATATACACACACACACACACACACACTTACACATACACCATAGAGTATCATTAGTTACACAAGTTTCAATTTATTGTGAAACAAAGAAGCAGAAGTAGAAGACCATCAGTACGACGATTCTTATGTTATGATGAACATGAACATAAGACTATAAATATAAACATTCAATATCATCATATGAAAAAAAAATGATCAAGAGACTGAGATTCTTCATGTCCACACAGAAATAGAAGAAAAAAAATTGCCTGGAAAAAAAAACAAGTTGAACTGAGAAAATTGGTTGGACTTGGACTTGGAATCTGGCTCTTCTGAGTGAGAATCGAAGGATACTGACAACTCAAACATCAATAAAATATTCAAAATATAAAAAAAACCATATACACATCTTAAAACTTCTAAGACTATTGAGTTATTATCATATTTTTTTAAACCATCAAAACGTCTACATTAAAAAAAAAAAAGAAAAGGCGAATCCCATGTGGGTTATGAGATGAGATGCAAACTTTACTTACCCCGAAATCCTCACTTGTGCAGAAACTTTCTCGTAACACCAGATAAGTAAAAATATGATGGTACGTGATTGGAGGATACATCTTGATATCCTTTGACCATTTTTCCGATTGTATGTAATAGGGATCAATCCCATTCACGCTTTCAATTTTTTCCTTGTATCGTTTTTTCGAAACAGGGTCCATTGCCATGTTTGCATTGGTCGCCATTTTGAAGAAATCTCCACTTCCATCAAGGGACTGAACCGTGTAAAATGTCAAAATTAACTCCCCTAGTCATTTACCGCATACTCTCAATAGGAATGGCTATTGTGATTGTTGGAGTTTTACTCACAATTGTTTTATTTAAATTTTTATTTATTTGCCTTCAAAGCGAGCATTTTCAATGTTAATAACCTTCTAGGCTCTGATATTTACTCTGATCTATTTGCAACTGCCAATCTGCGTCAATTTTACCGACCAAATTTTGATTTATCCGACCTACAGATCTGTTATCCGACCAAAATCCGACTTATCCGACCGACCAACGGCCATCCGACCACAAACCGACTTGCCTGGACACCCTGTAGATGCTCTGCGGTTTCAGGTTCTTTCCCACATCGGGTACATGTTGGACAGATGGAAAGTCCCCACTGATGAAGCGATTTTGCCGCTAGGCAGGTTTTCGACTGAAGCCGATTCGCTACCACCCAGTGCCTCCTCTTACTGGTGGAGAAGCCTGGCAACTTCTCACCTAGTTTAGAGGAGTGTATGTCCCCGCCCCCTTGAGGGATTGAATTCACCACTGGTTGGCAAGTCTGAATTGGTAAGGTTGTGCTGAATGGGAGAATATGGCAAGCAAGCAGACATGCCATTCCTTAGTGTCAGAGAAAGAATGGACTATCTAAAAAAAAGGATTCTCAATTTTATTACCATTGCTATTATAAATGAACTTATTTCTCTTTTTTAAATCACAAATATGTACAGCCCAGAAAAAGAGAATTTTAATGATGATAATGAAAAGAGTAACTAACAACTTAGTCATTACATATTTCTAAAAAAATATGTAAACAGCACCAATCATCAAAATAAAAACACAAAACAAAATTAAAAAAAACAATAACCTGTCTAATATAAATATATATATATATACTCCATACATATGCCATACTCACTGAAAGACATATCCCGTTCCAAGAGTGTCCGATTGGGGCATTGAGCCATGTGATACTTTAGCTCTGGGGTCCTTACTTCATGTGTGGCATTGTAAGGGCACACTGACATCTCTACATTTGGGTGGTTCTGCATTCGAAAAAAAAATAAATAAAAAAAAATAAAAGTCATTTTAATTCAGTAACGGTGCCTTATTTATTAAAGATGACATGTCCTGTTTCTTACATTGTAAGATGTGAATATTATTACTTGATAAGGGCTATAAACTATAATTCTGCGTCCCATCCTTTGCTCCACTAAATAAATTGTAAGGGGAACAAATATGTATATTTACAAATGTCAAAGGGGGGGGGGGGGGGGGTCCCCGATAGCTCAGTTGGTAGAGCACTCGCTTCACATGCAAAGGGACCAAAATCAATCCCGGGTGCAGTCGAGATTTTTTCCTGACCCCCCCCCCCCTCATACCACCCAGCAGTGAATGGGTAGCTGAGTCTGTTCGATTTGGTTGAAAGTACTTTGCGATAGAATAGGATCCTATCCAAAGGATAGCAAGAAATTAATATTAATATTGTCCGATTCACACTATATAGAAACTGGAATAAACTCCGGCTCCATGGGCCAAATGGCTCTGAAGGACTACAAATGTCATAGCTCAACGGGCAAATAAGATTACTGGACAGGACAGACCTGCCAAATGGAAAACTTCAAAGTTAGTAATTTTTATGTCAATTTTCTAGTCATTTGACAAGGAAATGAGTAATTTCTGAAATTGTGTACAAAGAACCACGATTTGACATTGGAGATCACTTCAACATTACATCGTCATTCTTATGCGCTGTAGAAATGCTTTATTATTGTTATTGTTGTTATTTTTATTATTATTACTGTCATCATCGTCATCATAATCATCATTATTGTTATTATTATTATTATTATTATTATTATTATTATTATCATTATTAAAATAGTAGTGTTAGTAGTAGTAGTAGTAGGTCTTCTTCTTCTTCTTATTAAAGTATTACTAAGAATGAAAAATTCGTAATTTTCCATAAAATTTCGTATTTCGCCATGAACTTTGTCTAAAATTAGTAAAATTACGAAAAATTCGGCAGGTATGACATGGGGTGGGTGGGAAGGGGTATGTATACTGTCATTTGCCTCATCATATGTAAAGCATTGGAACCCTGCATGCATGGCTATTCCTAGGCAATCAGTATTATTATTATTGTCATTATTTCATCATTATTATTATGTAAATTTAAGACGAGAAAAGAAG
Organism: Berghia stephanieae; assembly: GCF_034508935.2. NCBI lineage: Eukaryota > Metazoa > Mollusca > Gastropoda > Nudibranchia > Aeolidiidae > Berghia > Berghia stephanieae. Next base: position 16,023,201 of record NC_088370.1, read on the forward strand.
CAAATAAAGAGATCAATGTTTGTTTTTTTTTTAGTTTTGGTTAGATTTGCATTACCTCAGTTCGTACAATACTTGCCTCTCAAGCAAAGGGAGTTAATAAAAAATAATTGGGTGGCTAGGTATTTAGGGTGTGCGTGGCAGAAAGTATTTTATTTCAGACCAGCATCATATATAATGGGTAGAAAACAGTCCATTCAGTAACACAGAAATCAGGAGACAGCCACGCGTCATAGACCTTAAGGCGCTAAAAGACTTTGGGGTGGTAGGGGGTTGAGGTCATAATAGAAACACCTGCTGGGCATAAGCACATGATCCCGTATAAGAGGAAAGCACTCTACTACCAACGTATATATCGATATCCCCCTAATAACATACAAAGAGATGATTTACAGTGGAAAAATCATCATTCCATAAAAGGAACAATACATTTTACTGCAATCTTTCAGATAAGGATCCCAGAGAGGGCCAAGGCAAAACCAAGCAATATAATTTCCAGATAATTCTATAAAGCAGCATGGAAGTGAAAACACATGTTGCGGAAGTAAAAACATGATGTCTCAGGATTATATGAGTTTCTTAAGAGGTTGATTTATCATCTTATGCTGCTGGTTCAAACATTGTGCTTATCATTCATGATTTCATGTTGAATTTTGGGAAGGAAATATTGACTTTACCAAAAAGTAAAGATGATTTTTTAATTCAGCAGGTCCAGTTTCCAATAGCATAGGATATTTTTCTTCTATCTGCATTATTTCGAGGGATATTTTAATCTTTTATGCATTTTGCTTGTGATTATAGCTATTTTTCTGCCAACATGCAAAATTGAGTACTCTCTATCCGTTGACATGAATTATGTGTCATTTTGTACGATCATTACATTAATATAGTATATGGAATATGCTATTTCGTCATGCTGGAGGCCAAAACATTTACTTTCCTGAGTGTTTGAGGGCATTTCAACAGACTGGAGATTTAGGAAAAAGTTTGTGTCTGGTTCAAATCTTGTCTTTTATTCATCTAGTCCCTGTGATTTAAAAGTGTGTTTCACAAGTATGAGATAAATCTTTTTAGTGGTTTGTTACATGACGTCAAAGTTGGAACATTTACTTACATCAATAGGCAAGCAAAATAATTCTATGTTCTTGAAAAATGAATTTGCTCTCATTTTCTTATTTATGTATGGATTTTCAAAAGTTAAAAAGTGGTTTCCATGACTATCAGAATGCTTTATAACTTTATGAATATAGTACGAAAAATCAATTTTCAACATTCACAAATAGTCTCTTGTGGTACCTACTTAACTTATAAGCACACTCGCTGAAAAGGACTCAGTTTATATGCACACCTTTCTGAACATTACTTTTAAAATTGACAAAAATAAACAACAGTTCTGTTAGTACATTTATGTCAGTGACATGGTTAAGGTATCCACACTGGGCTAACCATGCGACACGTATTGCGTGGACACTACTTACCTTCCTACATTTATGTAAGTGATATGGCATCCGCAATGGGCTAATCATGTGAGATTTATTGTATGGGCACTCCACTTTTCGGTACAAATCCATCAAATCCATCCTTTTTTCCAATTCTGAAAGTAAAATAATCATCACTCTGAATTCTTATCATCATTTAATTTTAATATCAATAAATAATAAAAACACGAAATTTAATAATAAAAAAATCAGAAGACTATGCCCGATTTCAACTGCAGGGCAAAAGGCTCTTATAGTATAGTCACACACCAATAAAACAATATCATGACTGTGACTCTTCTACTTCTATGATCCTGACCATCCATCTCAGGCCCATGGCCATGGGCATGTGCAAATTCCTTACCGCCCTTACGATAGACAGATAGTAGACATTTTGATTTTGAGACCAATTGTTGAAAATTGCAAGGTGGGCTAATATGTGGTGACCACTGTTCACGTAAAATCACCATGCACAGAGAATGGTGTAGGCATTCATTGGCATCATCAAATGATGACAACTATGCACACGCACTCACACACAAACTCAAACATGCACATCTGAATCTGAGTTGAGTTTGTTGAATTAATGAGCACACAGTCACAGTTCGGTCTCAAATTCAAACGTCCGCTACTAGATATGGATCATTTCAATCAAACTCACCGATAGCCCCTTTTTAAAAGGAAGCGAAAAGTAATTTAAACCACAAAAATTAAATATTTCTGTCTCTGTATTCTTTCAGGATTGTTCCCACGAATGATTCAGGAATCAATAAATACATGACATCTCGGCATTAACAAGACATTAACACTGAAACGAAAGTATGGGTGTTGAATTTACACTTTGCCAATAAAAGAGTGATATCGGAAGTAAACATTACTTGACGTAACAGGGTTGCCAGTTGGCATTTTAAATGCCAGATTCCAAAATCTGGCATTTTTGAAAACCGTTTGGCATTAGAAAAGTCATTTGGCATTTGGCATTTTCATTTGGCATTTTCTTTTCTTGTATATTATACTTCAAATGACACCTTTACTCTGCACTTGAACCAGATTCAACAAAAAACATCATAAGAAACACGAACAGTAAGTTTTCGTAATTGTCAATAATTATTTAACTGTTTACGTATTACCTTTCATGTTAATGTATTTCTTTTTCATTCTTAAGATCCAACCGTGGTGTAGTGGTTTAGCACTCCACTTAGTAGTCAGTAGGTAAAAAATTACCCCAACAGGAAATTTAGTATAATTCAAAAAAAAAAAAAGAAAAGAAAAGAAAGGAAAACACGCAAGCCACCAGGATATAATAGTAAATTGTCTATCAAAAGTGAGTAGTTTTCTTAGTGGGGGTGGGAGTCAACAGACTTTGGCATTTTTTTGAGTGTTTTGGCATTTTTGAGTCTTCCCCTGGCATTTTGTTGAAAAATAATCTGGCAACCCTGTGACGTAATATGAATGCGCATGCGTTATAAAGACAACATTGTAATGTCTGATAAGGTGTAAAATCATAATAGAAGAAAGATTATTGTTGACCTGGACAGGACTAAAATAACACAATGCCTTTGTTCGCAAATAGTACGCCTTTCGACCCTGACGTCGGTAAGAGATATACATTTGTTTTGGTAAATTGTCTATCAATAATATCCAGCTGAAAATTCATTATAGTTCTTCCGTACTTCGATTTTTTTTGTGGGAGTCGACCAATTATCAAAGATTTCTTAGTCATTGACATTGTCATCATCCGCTGACTCCTTCCCTCTAACTCTAACGTAGATGAAAGTTAGAATTTAACTGTCTGACCGTTTTGAATAAAAATAAAAAGGGATAATATGTATCCACCTACTAGAGTATTTTTTAGATTAGTAAACTTTAGCATTGAACCTGAACTACAGTCGGAGTCTGATGACTGATGAGATGAGGTGATGAGGCTGAGGCGAGGAGAGTAGGGTAGATAGTCAGAGTCAGGGTAGGCCAAAGACGGCACTGTTCGGGGGTTGATGTCCCTGACGAGCGGGCGACCATCTTTTTCTGCATTAGAGATTCTCCATATATGTTTGATTGGGTGAACCAATTATGTACTACTTTTTTCTTCGCATTTATTATTTGTTTATTTTTTGTTTTGTTTTAGTTTTAGTTAGCACTTGTTTATTGTTTAGCAATGACTATGAAAAATGTTTTTTTTTTTCTCTTTTTCAAGGAAATTTTTGTCTGAAATCAAAGCCCTATCTCCACTGAGTAAAAATGTCTTTGAATTTTGAATATCCATTCATAAATAAACAAGTTATGCAGTTTCAAAGGTGTCCTTTATTTGGATGACCCGCAAAGAGGAAAAAAACGCGAAAATATGGGACGTTTTTTCGGCATTTTTTTTCGACTTATGGCTGTATCTCGCTTAATACGTGGATTAAGACTAAGAGATTGAAACTTGGCAATTTTATTGCAAATTTGATAGAGAATATGATTAAAACATAAGAAGAATTCTAACTTATATAATTTTAGAGCTGGATGGTATAACACACACACATACAGAGAGAGAGAGAGAGAAATGAGTATAACACACACACACACACACACAGATAGAGAGTAATATATAAAGAAATGAGTATATAATAACATACACAGTAAGAGAGGCAGAGAGAAATGAGAATAACACACGCACACAGATAGAGAGAAATATATAAAGAAATGAGTAATTAACACACACACACACACACAGAAAGAGGGGGGGGGGGGGAAGAGATTGTGTACATAAACGAAAGAAATATAGTACTGTCTCTAATGAAGAGTTATTAACAAAGGCTTGAGTTATCCCCCTTGGAACCAAGCGAATGCAAATTATGGCAACTGAAACATTCAAAATTCTTTATCCCCAAAATGTCTAGAAAATTTTGTAACTTTCAAAGAAAGAAAGCATGATTTTAGGCACACCAATACTGTTACCGTTAATGTTCCTAACATCAAAGCAACACATTTCGCTGCAGTTTCGTGGAATAATCTGCCAGAGCACATGGGAACGGAGACAGATTTGAATAGGTTTGAGAGACTCTTATGACTAAGGTGGCAGCTTCTCAGACTGGTTCAGATCTATTTTTTCTGTTCCCATAAGTATATTAGATATTCATAGTTAATGAGACCTGTCAATTTTTATGTTTAATGTATAGTATTTAATTTATGTGCCAAGTAATTTTTTTTTAATTCTTACGTCAGTGAAAAGCCTTAAATGGCTTACTGATTTAAAATCAGATTTTATTAAGAAAATATACATCATTATTTTTTCAAATTATTACTTTTATATTTTGTTGTCATTGTTACTTTACTAGTTATGTATAAAAGATGTATTCATAATTTGTATTTTTACTGACAATGATTAATGGATTTATTCATTCAAGACTTTTATTTTTTTTTTTTTCTTCACTTCATCTCCTCCTATTTCTTATTTGTTGAAGTGATAAAAGACACTCATTTATTAACACCATCAAGTTTATTCACTTATTCAACGTCAAACACATTCTCCCACATGCATAATGATTCACATAAAGACAATGTTATCATACTCCAGGTATTTTTTGCATATTTATAAGCTTTCCAAGTTGGCTGCCAAAGTCATGTGACCTAATTTGCATAGTTATGTCATTATGTTGCTTTATCATATCTTTAGATATCTGCAAAGTTTCATTGAGTTTCACTGTTTTTTTCTTCTTTTTATGAATTTTTTCACAAAATCAACCCGTTTTTATTGAAATCCCCCCAAATCCCTAGCACTGGGAATTACATAAGGTGAAAATAGCTCAGCACTTTCAGGGTTAACGAATTTTCGACCTGTGTCGAATTTGAATTTCATTTCAAAATAAAGTGAAAATTTTGTAATTCTGATTTTGTTTTACAGAAAAGGCAACAAATGAAATGAACACAACCGAGGATTGGAGCCTTCTTCTTGACATCTGTGATAAAGTAGGAAGAGAAACAAATGGGTAAGCAAGCAGTTGTCATTTTTGTTTGCTGTGTATGTATTATAGTCAACTCTAGCAGTCATCAGATACCTTGGAGTCTAAAATGTACTATATAGGTTTGTCTAAAAAAAAAAAAGTACATTTTTAATTAAGATTATTTGTATTTTTTAAATTAGTAAATTCCCCTTCATAATGCAGGGAAATCTTGTGATATTATAGTAATTGAAATTTTATATAGAAGAGACTTTGAACCCAGGGTTCTCTGTTGCAGTATCACCCTAGTTCTCTCTGTCTAAGTGATGTATTTTTTTGGGGTTTTTGTTTTTCTTTCTGAAAAAGTTGGTCATTGTGCAACACTTGCACTTACAAAAAAAAAATGAGTCTTTAAACTTTAATTTTTTCATTAGCTTCGTATTTCTGATTTGTAATTTGACGAAACTTTGATATTATTGCAATTACCTTCTTGGCGATGATTCATAGTCGTAAATTTGTCATTTTATTAATCTATATAAATGACATTTGGTTCTGGTACTAATTTAATGAAACTTCTCCACAGACCCCGTGACTGTTTGAAATCCATAGTCAAAAGACTTAACCACAAAGTTCCATTTGTGTCCATGCAGGCTTTGACTGTGAGTATTAATTATAATTATTATGATAATTGATCTTTATTGTCCATAAATACGGCAATATGTTATTTAGTTCCTCTTGTTATAACGTTATATGATAACTATAAGATTCAAAAGATTTTTCACCTCTACCTACTGGGTGGGGTTCCCTACCTCCCATAGTGGGCTGGAAGGTACTTGCTGTCTTCTATACTCCTAAACCTTTTTAACCAATTGCTTTCTGTCTTTGTCTTAGAATGAGATACTTAATTTTGTCCTGACTCTGACCAGAGACCTTGTCTGGAGGAAAACACTCGAATATATAGCTATAGTTTTGAGAGATTATATTATTTTTCCTTGTAAATCATCTCTCTGTTATGTACTGTTATTTTTTATTTTTAACATATGATTTGTAAACATTTGAGTGTGTTCCTCTTAGTGGGTTCTTGTGCTGGTTTTTGGGTGTGGCTTTTAGGTGATCTCAAACTAAGAACACTGATGGTGTGTCTTGGAATCTGCATCTGTTCCCAATTTGAACCTTTCCCCTTTTTCTTACTTTTTCCTCAAATTTTAAAATCTTGAACTGACCAGCGAGGCAAAAATAGGCAAGCCTCCAATATAAAATGCACTGGGTATTTGGTCGCTTTCGTCATTAATTACTATTTTTTTTTTTTTTCTCATTCATTCTTAGCTACTTAATGCTTGTGTTAACAACTGTGGCCGCCAGTTCCATTTAGAAATTTGCTCCAGAGATTTTATTTCGGAGTGTCGCACCCTTATATCACAGAAGGTAAGTGGTATTTTTAAAACTTTTTCTTCTCTTTTTATACTACAATGATAATATTGATAGTGGAATAATTTTTTATCATGGCATCTTCCATTAGAATATATTAATGAATAAGGACAGTGCATTTTTCATTTCATTTTATATGCCCTTTGAGTTACATGAATGACAACTAGGAGGTGCCCTCTGCAGTGATGATACTTTTCCGCGGATCCGCGGTTTTCTTTCCTTTCCTCGGTTTTCCTCCTCAGATCCTCGATCCGCGGATATTTCCTTCATTTCCTCCTTTTACTTTTTTTTTAATATTTAGACCTGCATGTGTGCCGACAATCTCGGTAGTTGCGATCTCCCGGATCACTTATTTTTATTTTATTGCTAAAGTAATCTGATTGCGAGTGACGTCAATTGTCGGAGTGTCGGCACTTTCAAGCCCTCGTTACGCTCGTTCGGCAATTATCTGGAAACTCCGCTAGTCTTCGATTCGACCGCAACTCTTCATTGTCTGAAAAACGAGTAGTGTATCGATATAATCGAGCATGCGCAGTTCGTTAACTTTCGTTTTCATCTTTTCGGTATTCCATTCAAGTAACTTTTGTTTGTTCAATTGAACGTTGCTACATTTCAATTTTATTCGCTCTATCAATAAACTTTCGGGATTTGTCGTTGTATATTTTGATCTATTACTCTTTTACATTATTTTTTGTTATCATGCCTGAACAATTCTTTGACCGTTCGTCGGATCTGAAGTCAGTTGAGAATGGTGTTCGAAATCTATTCAAATGGAATTGGCGATGATTTTCTTTTGGCGTACGTGAGAAAGCCAGCCCAGCCAGGTGCTGCATTTTTTTTTTTTTTTTTGCCAGTGGATTAAAGTCTAATGATTGGGATGGTTATTGCTCTTTAGAGTTAGAGATAAGATCAATTATTCCAGGTTAAAAACTACTGTGGGGGTCCGATTACGGTGGCAAAGGAAAATCATTCATAAAGAGGCATTCTCACAGACAGTCAAAGTGAGTAACACAAGAGAGAAAAAAGAAAAACACCTCAGTCGTTGACGGCTGTTTTCACTGCTGAGACAGAGACTCGTCCTCTCTCCAAGCTTCACAAGATTTCTTAACTCACTCAATCCTCGCCCTAGCCCAGTCTGTAGGTAGACAGGTGCCGATTAGCCATTGGACAAGTGAAGCGCAACTTTATTTGTATAACACATTTTCATATAATTATAATCACTGTTGCATTATTTTTCACAGTATATGAACGGCTCTGGTATCATTTTAAAGGGCAGAGATCAAGATTTCTTTTGATGTGATAGTGATAGAAATCAATGTTGACATATTGTATCAAAAATTATAATTTGATAAAAATAACATCATTTTAAAACTTTTGAAATCTTTTTCAAAATTGAGATAGCAAAAAAAATAAAAGAGAAGGCATCTAGATAAATCATTTGTCTGTGTCTATATCAAATTTCATAAAGATTGAAGGCAGTGCAGTATGTTTAATGTTGACCACAAGTGACCAACCCTCTTTTCTCTATGCTAAGATCCCGTTTTAATCAGTAGTCACCTTATCGAGAGGCTTCCCAGTGGGGGAATTCTCAATCAATTTTGAGCTTTTTGTAAGACTAAATTTAGAGTAGTAAAATCATCATAACTTTGGAACCGTTTATCCTAGATCCAAAAGTAAGGTATCTTATTAAATGTTTTTTAAAGGCCTATCTGTCTATGTAAAAAATAATTATTAATTTTTATTTTTGAAAAAATATCAAACTACCACTCTACCTCCATGCTGTCCCTTGTCCCTATAAATGTTTGGTACTTTTTAACATTTTAATATAAATATATTCGGTAGGACAATCCAAAAGAAAATGTATATGACTAAGTACTGAGTTACAAAATAAAAGATCCGGTAATGCGATATGTGTGAAAAAGTTCAGACAATTTGGTCAGGACTCGCATGCAGGTCTATTAATATAATAAATCTTTAAAAAATACCTCCTTTTTAAAAAAAAAATATATATATATATAAAAATTTCCTCCTTTTACTGGACTCCGGGCGTTTTAAAATTGTACTCAAAAGAAGTCATTCTGCCTACTTTCCTGTGGTGCAAGAATGTTCTTGGTGAGTTTTCCGTTTTTCCGAGACTTTTCCTCCTTTTTGACTTTTTGTGAGTATCATCACTGCCTCTGGTGTTAATGGGTTTGTTACTCTTAATCTTGTCGTAATTTAATGTTCTATTAATAGAGAATTGTTTATATACAGTCGTTTGGTCAGAAGAAATTTGCCTTGATAACATGTTTCTTTTAAAAAATTTTTTTAAGTAACTGGTCGTAGAAAGGGAAAATAGAGAGAGAGAGAAAATTTATAATTGAATTGTACCTATCATGAAGCTAATTATGTATCTATATATTTCTGGGAATAAAATGTTACCCCTGTCGACAACATTTTTATTAAAAAATCTATCAACTTACATATACTTAGCTTCTTAGTTAATTTGTATTGTAAGGTTATCTCTCCATTGGGTCAGTACTGAATTGAATCATCCCTAACACTGATCATCTCCGTATGCACAAACCTCTGTTCACCACTAACACAGGTATTATTGGTGTGAACGTGTCTTTTGAGATAATCTACCAGCAATTTGATCAAAAAGTCACCTGGTGCTTGCTCAATTTGCGGTGCTGCACTGTGTCTGATACCTGGGTTATTCCAGTCTTCCTTTGGAATAATAGACACAAGAGAAAAATATCCCCTATGGGATGAATTAAAGGAATTTTAAAATTTATTTATTTATTTTTAAAAATTTAAATTTGAAATGTACCAATAGTCTCTAGGTCGAACAGAACAGACAACACTGAGTAGATTACCAGGGTTTAATGAGTTAAAAAGATATTACCTCTTGACTGGCAGTTTTTCCATTTTGTAAAATTCCACTCATAAATCACCAGCCAAAGCTGACACATGACAAATGGCATTCTAGAATATCATTTACAAAGTCATGAACAAAAATGAATATATAACAGCTTTGATAAGGAACAGAATACCAAACACGGAACATTTCGGGCTCAAAAGCCTTCTTCAGCCAATAACTACAAATTTACTAAAAACATTTTACAGTTCACAGCTTCTAGCAGCTTAATTCTCTTGAGTTCATATGCATGGAAAACCGAACAAATTTGTTAGATTAGATTTTCAATGAGGGTGAACTCGAGAGAGCTAATATCAATATCATATACAATGTTTGGGTTTATTGATTTTTTGTTTTTTTTCCCCCTTCTTCAGGCCCACCCTAAAGTTGCTCAAAAGCTCCGACTGATGATCAAGGCCTGGGCAGAAATGTCGGAATTTAAAGATGATGCCACGTTAAAGTGAGTTCATGTTGGTAAATGTTTTGCATCCGCACACTAGTGCTTAAGGTTTTAAAACTTATATTCATTACATTATATTCATTCATTTTCAGTGTTCAGTTTCTTGAGACAAGTGTTTGTCATGGAATCAATTCCTAACCATGAGGAATGTCGTATTTTTATTCAGAGATAATAGTTTTTTGGGTTTTTAAAAATTTGTATATCACATCGTGTTTGTTTTAAATTATACTTACTTACTTATCCGATCCAGCGACCAGTTGAGCTCTAGAACTTGTCTTGTGCCATGATGTAGAAGTTAGGCATCTTTTGTAGTTGTTCCAGGTGATTATACATTATACAATGTGTTACTGATGCTTGGATTTGGTGGGAGGAATGTACATCTCAGATCTTCAAGAGGTTGAAATTCAAGCAAGTGGTGTGTTACTGTTTCATTGGGGTGTTGACATAAGGGCCAGGAAGGGGGCGTGTCTTTTGTAATTTTGCTTAAATGGCTGTTGAGCGGTACGTGTTGTGTTCTTAGTTGAAAGATGATGCTTTGCTGGTGTCTTTTGAGCTTATTTAGGCTTATATATAAATACCTGATTACTTTTGAGTGTATCTGACTGTCGATTTAGAGTTTTACTTGGTAGTCTCTGATTTGGCAAGGAAATTGTTTATTTTTGGATTTACCTTTGTTTCATGGCCATTTATTTTCTTCGTTTTCCTATGCAGTAGATACCGTCGCCTTGGCATTTCATGAAGGAAATTAGATAGTCCATCAAACAAATGTCTGGTGTCAACAGTTATCACCCAGTTTTTCCAATATGAGCACATTAGGGGTTAATAATCATGCCCAAGGAAAACAAACCAAAATTCCTGAAGTGGGGCACGGACCTGGGATCTTCCAAGTCACAATGCGATCTTTTAACCATTCGGCCACTCTGTCGTAAAATGAGTACCTGGCTGATAACAGTGTTGTCTTTGTCAAAAAGAAATTATATATTAAATGCTAGGGTCTTACAGTAAGATGTATGTATCATTGTTCTTGTTTAGTGTTTGTTGTTAGCTTGGGACTTGATAAAATAGGGAGCAGGCACTGGTGTAAGATAACAATCTAAAAATCGTGTTTGAAGAAGTGCTAGTGGGCTTGGAAACCACTTTGAACACATTATGTGGATAATTGTGTGGTATAAAAGGTGAAGGCTTTGTACAGTGTTACCTGTTGTGGGTCTAGATATTATGTCTCTTACAATTTGATGGTTTCAAGATTTGTGTATAGATATATTTATATGCATTAAAAGTGTGTTTTTTGTTTGTTTTTATTTCAGTCTCATTCCATCATTTTACGACAGCTTGAAAAAAGATGGCTACGATTTTTCAGACACTGATGCTGTAAGTTGATAATTATTTTTTTTTTATGGTTCTTATTAAGGACAACTGGCGCTTATTTCCTTGCCTCACTATCTGATCTAATACTTGTCCGATCTGTACTTTGCTTAAAGCGGCCATGGTAGATTTTATTTTTCACTTTTGTTTTGTTTGGTTTTGTTTTCTTTTTTGTCTACTGTATTTGTTATTATTTTGTTTTTCAGAAACCCAAGTCATCGACTGGGCAAACTCAAGTAAAGAAGGAAGAAGATGACATTGCAAAAGGTGATTTAATTATTTGTTGTAGTTGATGGATTTTTGTTCTGTTTTTGTTTGTGTTGTTGCTCGTTTTTTAGAATGTGAAAAAAAAAACAAAAAAACTTTTCTTTTTCTTAGTCTGTTTTCTGTTAAGTGGTTGATTGGTATTGGAAGGATCAAGGCTAGGTGATCTTCATGTTTATTCTGACTTTAATTCAGACATTCAAAACTGAGTAGGTGGCATTTATGGTTAGCGAAGACTTGTCAGAGTGAGATGTTTCCCAACAGGGCCATTTTGATTCCCTGTTGATTTATTCACAGGGGTCGGGGGGGGGGGGGCAGTGGGGTTCAGCGGTACGGTCTTTGCTTCGTATCCGAAAGGTACCGTGTTCGATCACCCGCTGTGTGGCCTTGAGCAAGTCATTTTGCCCTAGCTCAATTTGCAGCTCTGCACTGCGGCTGATGCCTGGGTTATTACAGTTTTCCTTTGGAATAGGCTCTAGAGGCAAATTTCCCCTATGGGATGAATAAAGGGAAGTTAAGAAAAAAATAATAATAATAATCAGGTAGAAGGGTTTATGTATATTGTCTGATTTTAAAAGTTTGTTGGAAGAACCTTTATATTAAGTGTATTAATCTTTTGAACCCCTCAGCCATAGCTCTATCTCTCCAAGAATCCGATGGCAAAGCCAAGTCTGGTGCTACGAGTGGTAGTAGTGGTGGGGGTGGTGGTGGCAGTTTGTATCCACAATACAGTGGGTCCTCATCTTCTCCAGCGTCCTATCCTACATCGCATGCCTCCAGCAGACCAGTTCAGAAGGAGATACGAAAGGTACTTTCCCTCTCTCTATCTATCTCTATCTATCTCTATCTCTCTCTCTCTCTCTCTCTTTCTCTCTCTATCTCTATATGTCTCTGTCTCTCTCTATCTCTATCTGTCTCTATGCCTCTCTCTCTCTCTCTCTCTCTCTCTCTCTCTCTCTCTCTCTCTCTCTCTCTCTTTGTAATCAAGCACATTTGGATGGACATTATTGATAAACTTAATTTTGAATGAATTTATAACTGTGGATGATGTGATTTTACATTTAGATTTTATGTAAGTGATTACTCTCAAAATCTCTTGATGAACCGTGATACAATATTGAGTAAGCCTTCTTTTGATGTAATTTTTCTTAATTTTTGTTCTTTTTAATGGTTCTGAAATATCAGTAATGAATGGAGCCATGAAAGAACGGATGAATGAATATATATATATATATATATATTGATTGAAGCATAATTAATTTTAACATAAATTTCGAGTCACGTGATCATCTTCATAGCCATCTCTCTCTCTCTCTCCAACAGGTTCGGGCTTTATATGACTTTGAGGCTGCTGAGGATAATGAACTTACATTTCTGGCAGGAGAGCTTATATGTGTCTTGGATGACAGGTACTTTGGAGTAGTTATCTTTTTTTTTCCTTTTAACTAGAAGTTTTCAATACAGATCTCCATTGGATCTAAAAATGTGGTCTGTTGAAGGATTTATGTAACGTATTCCTGTAACTGATGATTCATTAAAGACATTTTTTTCTTCTTATTATTCTATGGTTTTAGTATGTAAGCGCATAGTGTTTTATATTTGGAGTTAGAGCAAAGCTGTTATTCTTCTTCTTCTTCTTCTTCTTCTTCTTCTTCTTCTTCTTCTTCTTCTTTCTTCTTTCTTTTCTTCATCTTTTTTCTCTTTTTTCTTCTTTATTATTATTATTATTATTATTCATTTATTTATTTACTTTTTATTTTGTCTAATGAAATGTTTTGTGGAATTTTGTATACCGTGGCTTTTTAAAAAATGGATCCATCTAATGACACAAATGAATATGTGCATGTCCAATTGATTTCACCTGGAATATATACATGTGAGAAAAGGAATTAAGTAAATTGAAATTTTTGTTATCTATTTATCCCTTGTTCTGGTTTCTGTTTTACTTTTTTCTTTTTCTTTTTTTTTTTTTAAACTTTTTAATAGCGTTATTTCGTCTTTCTTTCATTTGTTTAAAGTTTATTTATTTATTTAAAAAAAAATGTTTATAAAATGTTGTTTTTATTTTTATCCCAGGGATTTTTCAAAAGAATGAAATCAATGCATTTTGTTTATTTTGTATATATGTGTTTTACTTTCTATACAACTTTTCTGGTACTCAAATGATTATTCCTGAATAAAATGTTATTATAAAGAAATAGAAATTAAGGGAAGAAAAAAATTGATTCTTTTTCATGCCGTTATTCTATTCCTTTTGACAGTGATCCGAATTGGTGGAAAGGCTCCAATCACAGAGGGGAGGGTTTGTTTCCTGCCAATTTCGTCACAGCAGACTTGACAGCTGAGCCAGAACCAGAGGGTGAGTCGTTGCTATTTGGTCTTTGAAGTAGAATAAGAACTGGAAGTTTGGGATTTCTTCTTGGTTAGAATGAGTTTGAAAAGACGCAAACCTAAGTACAAGTATATAGGGGGTTAGTCGTCAATAGTACTTCACTTCGAAAATTTTTAGAAATAAGGATTTTTTGACTCCAGATACAGAACAGCATTCTCCTCTTTGACTCAATAAATCTTGTTGAAAAGTTAAGTTTTGATTCCTTAGAACCTATATTCGGAACATTGGAGCATTTTTTTTATGGAGATAAAGAGATTTATATATTTTTATGAAAAAGAATCAATTTTTTTCTTCACTAAATTTCTATTTCTTTATAATGAAATTTTATTCATTTTTTTTTATCATACTGAGGGCAAATTATTTATTTGTAAAGCTATTTAAAGTGACTTTTTCTTTTCCCCTTGGAATCTACGAATTTTTGAAGTTCCAAGTAGGCAGCTCTGTTAAAAGATTTACTATGCATCTGCACTAGATGGGCATCATTCTAGGAAGAGAGCATTCAAATGCTCAAAGTAATGAAATATTTAATACTTTCCTAATAGGCGTCGTGTCACGTCCTACATGTTACACTTGCTGTTGGTCAGGGACCCCTTTTAAAGGGCTTTGAGCATGTTTAGTGGATATTGCGCTATATAAAAGCTCAATTTTTAAAATTTGTTAAAAAAAGAAAGATTGATAATAGTTGACTTGTATTTAGATTTGATTTATTTTATTTTTCCTGATTTGTTTCCAATTGTAGTGAAGACGGAGAAAAAATCAGTCCAGTTCAGTGAAGAGGTGGAGGTTAAGACATTGGAGTTCATGCCAGGAGAGGCCGAGATTGATGAGGTGAGCAGAGTTCAATTTCTTTGCGAGTTATTTAAAAAAAAAAAAAGATTAATAACAATGTGAAATTGAATGTAAGCTTCAATTTAATATACGAAAACAGATGAAATGGACGTTTCGGGTTTCTCCCTTTATCAATAAAACAGGATGAATGAAACACTGCAGACGAATGAGATAATGTGGTAGTGACGTTGTTGAGATTAATTTATTATATCTATGTATTTGATATAATTTTATGCATCTCAAAAATACTTTGTTTTAAATGTTATTTAACTTGATTAATTCTGTCATTTATATTAATTTATGGTAATTGGCTTATTCCTCATTAGATCTTTGTGGAATGTTGGGGGTGGGGGGGGGGGGTGGTCGAGTTGTTAAGGCATTGCAATCTGACCCAAAAGGTCCTGAGTTTGAGCCCCGCTAGAGTTACTTAAATTTATTTATTTATTTATTTTCATAGATTAACTCTTCATTTGCTTATTTTTGGACAATGTGGGTGATTCCTGTTGAGATCAAACATTTGTTTGATGGACACGATTTAATTTCTTTCATGGGATTTCTAGACGACGACATTGCACAGAAGGGTATAATTAAGATTTCGAAATGCAGAGTGTTAAAAAAAAGTCTTTTTTACATAACAGTAGTATAATTGGTATTATATTTGTATGAAACAATGTCATGAATTTTGTTGTGTTTCTTCTTTGCTTTGTGACCAACCAGAACAAGATTGACAATGTGCTTGCCATGATTCAGAATGCAGACCCCACTGGAGAGACGAGACCTGACTCAGCTGAAATGTTGGGCTTGGAAGGTGAGAGTGAATACAAAGCTTCTAGAAGCTTTTTAAAAAAAATTTTTTAACCCAGGCCAGCTTATCTCATGACCCTTTTAATTAGTAATCAATTGTATTAGATTTAATTCCAATATGTTAGATGTTGTTGGGACGGTGGGGCGACTTCTGTCGTACCATGCCACCACAGCATTCTGTTATTCTGGTTATTTATAAATTTATTTGTTATTTTGGGAGTTTTTGTTTAATTGTATTAGTAGTTTATACGCACAAATTTCAACTTCACTAAGCTGATATATTGAATTGATTGTTCATTTGTGTACTATATTGTTGTTGTTTTTTTGGGGGTTTTTTTTTAGGGCAGTACCCGCCAAGCCAGGGGGCCATTGCTATTTGTTGTCTTTCCAAATTTTTATTATTTTTATTTTTATTTTTTTTAAATTTATAGTTCCGATTCCAATTTCATCAAGGTCATCTATTAAGTGTTCGTTTTTATCCTTTTATTTTTCTTTTCTAGGCCAGTGTCAAGCCATGGGGCCAATGATTGATGCTGAATTGGAGAAAATTGACAAGTAAGGAGAGTGTTTTTGTGGGCTGTGTGTGTGAGGTTTTATGATTGCCTGTACTTTTGTTTACTTGTCGATTTTAAGGATGGCTATCCCATAATGTTTTGGAACTCTTATCATTTACTTTCCCCTTACAATAGAAAAAGTTCTACCAACTGGCTGGGGTTCCTGACCTCCCATAGTGGGCAGGGAGGTATTTACTGTGTCTTCTATCCCCTTATATCTGTTTTCCAACATGCTTTCTGTCTTTTCCTGGGATAAGATTACTTGGATTTGTCCTGGTCCTGGCCGGATACCCTAGCTGTGAGGGAACAGTCAAGTGTATAGTTAGTTTTGGGAGATGTTATTTTTAAATTGTAAATTATCTGTCTGTTATGTACTGTCGTTTTTTATTTTTAACATTTGAGTGTATTTCTCTTTGTGGAATCTTGTGCCGGTGTCTGGGTGAGACTTTTAGGTGATCTCAAACTGAGTACACTGATAGTGTGCTCTTGGAATCTACATCTGCTTCCTATCTGAACCATTCCCCTTTGTCTTACTTTTTCAAACAAGTCCTTTTAATTGTACATCTAGAACGTTTTTACTTTCCAATTTTCTTGCGTTTTACTGGCGCTGATATAACCTAAATGTGTTGCAAGCACCATAAAACCCTTAAAAACAAAAACAAACATTCATGAATAGATAATAACAAAACAAATTATCATGAAGATGATGGCAGTGGTGATGATGATCACGACTACTACGGGGACAATGACAATGGTGATAATGATGATGATGGTGATAGCTATAAACATAGCTCCCTTAAAAATTGCTTTCCCAATCCTCAGTCAGAAGTCAATTGTGATGTCTGAATGAAGTGGATTTTATTATCACTTATAATTGATATTTGGTGTTTATGCTTTTTATAACACTATATTTGTATAATAATGAACGAAACAAAATCTTATCCAATTTTCTTACTTTTTGACCACAAATTCAATTTTACTCGAGCATTTATATAGCGCAACATTCACTGAATGTGCTCAAAGCGCTTTACAAGGGGTCCCCAACTAACAGCAACATTTAACATGTGTAGGACGAGACATGGTGCCTGTTAGGCAATATTACAATATTTTCAGCACTAAACACTAACAGATGCTCATTTTACACCTGAGTACGATGAGAGAATGTGAGTAAAGAGCCTTTTCCAAGGATTCAACTATCAGAGGGGGATTCAAACCCTGGACCTCCCGATCCGAAGGCTAGTGTCATACCACTATAGCACATAGCAGCAATTCAACCTTAATAGATATCCTCCATGATGTGGTTTTGAGATGGAGGTCACAATTTTGTTAAGATGATTTGGGTGTCGTTATATTAACTCTCTCTTTATCGACCATTTTCAGAATTTTCCCCAAACTTCACACACACCCACCCAACACAAAAAACAGACAATTCTTACTCAAACAGAAAAGCAACAAGCACATTCTATACATAATATTGTTCGACGATATGAGTTCTATTACAGAATGTCAAGTTTTTATAGCTATGGCAAAAAGAAATGAAATCTGGATGAGAAAAGTGAGGTTGCATCGTAACAAATGTGACGATTTTCCAATAGGTGGTAAGGAGAGGGTTAATGTCTGTTTGAATGTTATATTGTAGGAAACACGCAACATTGGTAGAGCTCAACAAGAAGGTCATGGACGCCCTGCAAATGTACCATACTTTAATGAAAGAGACCCCGGCATATGGATACGGGGTAGGAGCCCTCAAACAACAACAAATGGGTCCACCGCCGCCCCAGGCAGTCAACCCACAAATGTACCTACCACAAATGGCACCTCCACCTGGTGGGATAGGACAGGGACCACAGCAGGTCAGTGTTGACATGGGCTTTCCTTTGTTTCCTTTTTTGTTTGATTGTATGTATACGTCATGGCACAAGACCGAAGGGCTAGAGCTCAGGTGGTCACTGGTTCGGATAAGTAAGTAAGTGAGTTTGTATTATGTATTTTAATACAACATAATTTTATGCTTAGATTTTACCTCTTGGAATTTTCACTTTTTTCGCAGGAAGATGTTGTTATGAAACCTGTGACTGGTGTTTTATAGTATCTGCCGTAAAACAGTTTTGACATTTTGTTCTTGACTTGATGGTTGTGTTAAGAGAGAGGGGGGTGGGGGGGGGGGGGTGATGAAGAGTTAAACCCTTTCATCTTCACATAGACAGGACTAGCCATTTTGTTTGTATTACAATCCTGCCAGTTATCCTGATTTTCTGATTTTTTTTTCCCAGGAAATTCATGATCTGGTTGCCCTATTCCCTAACTCGTGGTGTCAAATTATTGCTGCCAACCTAGAGTTTCAATTTTTCATTTACTTATATTTTTTACAACAGAATGTTAGAACGTTAACATTTGGCTGTTTCACGCTCAGGGCCAAGAGAAAAGGCCTACTTGATTCTAGTGGTCTGATAAATTTTTTAATTTGTTTTTAGTTAAACATACAAGTCATAGAATATTGATTGTCTGGTACAGTGGTCCAGCCTACGGTGTCTCGCCTTCTCACAAATGTCAAGCTATGTTATTAATGGTTGGATGGGTGATAGTGATCACAGGAAATTCTGGTGCTGAGATTGTGTCATCGATACTTACTCCACTCGACTGAGGTTTAAATGAGTACCTGGCAGTGGTGGAAGTTTTAAGAGTAAGTACAAAATGGATGCCTAACAGTCAGCTGGTACTGTATGAAAAAGAAATTTGGTTCCATATGGCCTACTGTGGGAATAAAATGAAACATTGAGCATGGCAAAATCCTTGGAAATGTGCTATATAAATGTTCATTAATAAAAAAAACAACAGATAGATATAAATCAATTCGTTTATGATGAACACCTTGGATTTAATTAATTTTTAAAATGGATTTCGCAGAGATATAAAAAATAATGAGTGGGTGAAGAACACAACTCAAGAAATAGCTAAAGACCAGAGTTTGTAAAGTGCAAGTTCCTCAGACACAGATTTGAGTGCACGCTTTCCAATTTATATATGAAAGATCGTCCATTGATGTATGTATGTATGTGTAATTTCTCTCTCTCTTATGTTTTTTTTTATTGGAAGATGTACGGTGTGGCTGGCCAGTCGTACATTCCACCTCCAGTTCAAGGGATGAATCCCAGCATGCCTTTAGGAGTGCCACCACCCACAGTCTCCATGGGATCTACTAATCCTCCTCCACACTCCCAACTCTACAACCAGCAACAGCCTCCTCAGTCTAGTCAAGGGTTTCCCAAGTAAGGACCAAAGGCAGAGCTGCCTACTTCTTGAAATTTAAAATATTCCTAGTTTCCAAAGAAAGAAAAATTCACTTTTGAGGCTTTGTGGTCTAGTGATATGACACTCGCTTTCGGATTGGAAGGTCCTGGGTTCGAGCATAGTTGAGTCCTTGGAAAAGGCTTTTTACTCACATTCTCTCACTGTACTTGGCTGTAAAATGAGTACCTGGCCGTTAACAGCGTCGTCCTTACAGGCGTCATGTCACGTCCTTAATGTTTAATGTTGCTGTTGGACAGGAACCC
Source organism: Berghia stephanieae (assembly GCF_034508935.2). Classification (NCBI taxonomy): domain Eukaryota; kingdom Metazoa; phylum Mollusca; class Gastropoda; order Nudibranchia; family Aeolidiidae; genus Berghia; species Berghia stephanieae. The sequence continues at coordinate 16,043,144 of NC_088370.1, forward strand.
CTTGTAAAGCGCTTTGAGCACGTTTAGTGGCTATTGCGCCAGGATGATTCAAGAACGATGCAAAAGCCTTAATATAGATAGGTTCTAAGGAACTAATCATTCCTTTTCAACAAGATTTATTGCGTCAAAGAGGCGAATGCAGTTGTGTAACTGGAGCCAAAAATTGATATTTCTACTAATTTTTCGTACTGCTAGGCAGGTCTGCAAGTGGAATACCAGGTATTTACAAGAGTTCTTTTGTAGGTTTGTGTATGTAGGTCCCTGGTTAGAATTACGCTTTAAGCAAAAAATAAGTTGAGTCCTTGGAAGTGGCTGTTTTTTTGTTTTTTAAAAATCATTTTCTGACACCGGCTCGACTCGGATGTAACCTGACTAGCTTGACAGTGACAGTGTCATCTCTGTAGGAAAAAATATTGTAATAAAGCCTTGCAGACAAGATGTCTTGTCCTACATCTAAAGTGTTGCTGTTGGCTTGGCACCTCTTGTAAAGCACTTTGGCAACATTTAGTGGATATTGTGCTTTACGAGATATCGTGATTTAAAAAAATATATTTTATGCCAAGAATCTGCCAAATTCACATTCATGTAAATTCAAAAGATAACGAATACACTAGTTTGCTCCTAAGTAGTGGAATAAAACTATTATAAAATTATGATTAATTGTTGCATTCATTTTACGCTATGTATTTTCTTATTTTGTTGTTATGATGGGATTGAATCTCACAAGCATAGATAGCAGTCGAAGTGCCGTGCTGATTCAATTGATCTTCTTTCATTCTATTCTTCCAGTCCCAATCCCATCACACATAAAAATAATTAATAATAAAACATAAGCAAATTCTGTGGTCGTAAAGTGCGTTCAATAAATTGTTTGGTAAAGGAATGATATTAAATTGAGTTATAAACGACTGGACATGAGTTATTTCTTTGAAATGTTTGGTTATGGGAGGGTATTAGATGATTGAAAATGGTTATAAAGTACGTTTTTATAACATCTTTCTTAAGGAGTAACTGTTATTATTTAAAAATGAATGCATCTGAAGTACGGTACTTTCAGTAAAGTGAGTGGAGCAGGCACTTATGTTGGTAACAACAAGAGATGAAGTGAGTAGAAAAGTGCCAGAAGACAATAGAGAATAAAAATTTTCGCGGCGGTGGTGGGGTTTACTTTCAGTAAATCCTTTGTCCAGACTTGGTCCTTGATTTAAACTCTCTATTCCACAGTCCCTCTCAGCTTTCGGCCTACTCGTCGCATCAATCCGTGGGTGGCATCCCTACCCTAGCAGCAAGCAACGGCACGGCCAATACTACCACGACTACTGCCGACTTGAACAACAGCAACAACAACGGTACCCAACACCAGCAGCAGCAGCAGCAACAAGGTCCTCCCCCTCCCCATGTCAATTACCCCCACCCCCACCACCATCAAACTCCCCCACCCCCAAGCCTATCCATGTACCACCAACAGCAACAGCCGCTCCCACCCCAGCAACAACTTCTCTAGATCAAAACTGAAGAAGAAGATACTGCAATGACAATGCAGGTCGCTCAATTGGAACAGAATGGAGTCAAAATATATGATTCACAGACGGTTGAAAATAGGGGGGGGGGGGAGCTAGATGAGTCGAGTTACATTTATAAAAACCTGGTTATTTGATAACCAAATATTTCTTACTTCTTGACCCATTTTTATAAAAATAAAATATTGAAGAACAAGTTGCATATATTATATTAAATTCTGACATGATTTATCAAATGGGCGATATAATGCGTTTAAATATAATTATTGTTTTATTTTTTTGTTTTTTTTTTTCTTTCAAAAAAGCTTTTTGGTGTACACAGGAGCACAGTCAATTTAATGACAATTTTCTTTCAGAAGACTTTAAAAAAACCTGCCTCATCACCGCATTAAACAGGGAGGGCTTTTTCGATAGAGCGTTTTGACAAGTGTTTCATAAATCCATCACACCGATATAGGGCTTAGGGTTAATATCTTGTGTTCATGTCAAATGTCATATTTCATCTAACTGTCGTTGTCAAACTGAATAGAATAACAGGTGTTATAGTATAGCAGTCCATAGCCAGCTTTTAGAAGCATTTACTATTTTTGTGTCTTTTTTCACACTCACGACACGTCTGTTGTCGCCAGAAGCCAGCGCCATAGCTCAGTTCCTCAGTTGTGTGAGATAATCAGGTGCTGCTATATCATTTAGCAGTGCTGATGGTTTTCCTCGGATCCGCGATTTTGGAGTCCAGAGGAGAAATTTCCTCCTTTTAACAATTACATTTTCTCGAAACAATGTGCTAGCAATGAGAGAGTTGATGTGTGGTGGAACACACATACAGGTGCAGTTTCCCACTCTCCAGAAGTTAGCTAGAGTATCAATGATAATCTATCATTTCAATTGCTCTGAAAGTGGGGTTTAGTGCAGTAAAAATGGGGCTTAAAGGCAATCGTTCAACATTTTCCTACTTTTTCACTTTTTGTCACCATCAGCACCATGGAGCAGGCACTAGTATCAATAACAATGAGAAAAATAGGGTATGGAGAAATGCCAGATAGAAACAGAGAATAAAAAAGTACACGGGGTCAGTGCCAAACTCAGGATTTAATTGACACGACATCCCATGCCTGGCTGAGAGACAGAGAGAGAGAGTCGCACAACCGACTGAGCTATCCAGCCACCCGCGTGTCTGTGACTTTTTTTTATTCTCTGTTTTCATCTGGCACCTCTCCATATCCTATTTTCCTCATTGCTATCTCATTTGTGACCCAGCATCTCAGTACAGTGTATTATGTCGGGGTGGTTTAGAAACTGAAGCTGTACAAAATATGCAATTTGTGTTAAGTTTATATAAGCTTTTATTGAGGACAATTGGGTATTGGATCTGAAAGTATCACATTTCTGTTCTTTTTAATTTTACAATCGCGTCTCCACAATCAACAAAGCACGATGAATGAGATTACTAAAGACAAATTCGTCATTAGTTTCCTAAATAATCGTGATTAGTTAACAAAGGGGAGACCTGAAATGTCTACAAGACGTATTTTATTTGCAAATTAAATAGAAGCTTCAGTTCCATTTTCCTGTTGTTATTTATTTCTTCGAGCTTCAAGCAGTAATATTGTCATTACCCATAAGGAAAAAAATTGGTAGAATATTTTTTATTTATTGCAATTGAAAGGTGAGATTAATCTCTAGAATTGCTTCTCTTAATAAAGTGTAAATCTTTGGTAAAACTAATGAATAGAAGTGCCGAAATGAGTCAATAAAATCGAGAAAAAGATAAAGGGAGTAAATCTGACTCATGAATGAACAATGTTCATTCATGAGTCAGATTTACTCCCATTATCTTTATCTCCATGTAAGTCTCTTGCCATTGAATTGTTCGATAAATACAGGTCCATTTGTTTACAAATCACCGGCATGAGTTATAGCTTCATGATGTTCTCATTGATGCTTTTGTATTTAACTGTAATGTAATTCATTCGAATACGCGTCTACACGTGTGTATATACGTACATATCTGTATGTATTTATTTAAATCTCTGTTGTATATGTATTAGTTTCCACACGCCGATATATCAAGAATCATACAAAATATTATTATAACACGGATGTTGCAATTTCAATATTATGAACTAATACTATGCATTTTAATTTTTTTCAATAGAACACAATCTTTCTTTTTTAGATAAGAATTCTTTTTTGTTGTTTTGTATTGTTTGTTTAATTATTATTATTGTTTATTTTTTTTATCTTAAATATTAGGCGAGGGTACTGAAAGTGGCAGATAGAGTTGAGGAAGGGAATTCATGGTTCAGTATCATAGCTAAACAGGTCCTTAACATAATTAATTGGTTTTGTAATGTCTCTAGTCGACACATCATGCTGGAGGCACCTAATTGAATGTTGTGAGATTTTATCAGTGTTAGGTTTTTTTGGCTATTTAGAAATAATGTATTTATCAATTCATATCCCATTCATACATATTTTCTATTTTATTTATCTAGTTTAGTTTGAAATCAAACCATGCTCTTGTTTTTTGGGGTTTTTTTTCAAGTTAGAGTAAAAGCTTTGGGTATGAATTATTTTGTTGATGTCACTATGGATCTTCTAAGCTTATTTTTTTTTTTTCTCTCTCTTAGTAGTTTTTGTTAGAACAAATAAATTTCCTCTTTCTCATTTTAGATCTTGGTGCTCGTTCTCAGTTAACTATCCCATTTTCTTCCTTTTTACTGGTGTTGATATGACCTAAATGTGTTGCAAGCGCTGTAAAACCCTTTAAAAAAAAAAAAGAAAAGAAACCATCGTTTTTTCTGTATTGACCTCAAAAGTACTCGGTTTTTGATGAAGTAAAAGTTGTCAGATTTTTCTATTCGTGCCTTTTTATTTTTTGTTTACAAAAACTCTACCTTGCAAGCTCATGATGCCCAATAGAGTATCTGCATAGTGGAAATAATTAGGAGCAGGCACTGGGTGTAAGATTTAGATAAAAATCTCTACAGTGTGTTTGGAACTGTGCCAGCCAAAGCAGAGAAGAAAAAAAATCAGCCCGACTCGACTGGGAATAGTGGGAATCGAACTTCAGACCACCTGATTACAAGTTTGTCTTTATATTTTGTATGAAGTTTTGACATTGTCAATTTTATTTAGGTACACCCCCATTTAGTTTGGATTTGATTCGGGTGTCTGTATGAGATTTTCTGTCTCTGGGTGTTGTGATCCCTTCGTGTATCTAAGGACTTAACAGACAAAATGATGGAATCAGATCATTCAACCTTTTATTTGTTTTTTTTTGTTCTTTGTTAAGTGTGTTGAGCAGCGAATTGTATAATTAAACAAATCTTTATCATATCTGTCTGAATTGTCATTCATTGTTGAGTTCTTATAATTCAAAATGCTATTTTTGTCGCTGTCATTATTATTATTATTATTATTAATACAGTGTGACATGTGTTCCTCGTACAATATATTTGAGAAGAGGAATCTGTAAAAACGAGGAATGCATGAAATTTGTACAAAGAAAATAGGACATTTTGTAGTTTTCAGGTATTAAGATTAGTATGAGGAATCAGTGAAAACGAGGAATGAGTACTGCACTGTATTATTATTATTATAATTACATGGTGTTAGCGGTTAAAATCCACTGAGTTGGGGTCAAATTTGTTAAATAATTTATTTCCTTTCGTAAATTTGATATTTGAAAGCAAGTGTACAAAACTTTGAAATGACAAGAGACTGTATTGACTGACTGTATGTAAAGCGATAACAAGGATTCTATAACAAGATTCCGATGTGTGTGAGTGGCTATAGAAATGGATAGAATGTTACACGAGTTAATATGATTTTAAAACTATCTGTGTGATTTTATTTAACTGGGAATCTTTTCATGATGTAAATTACTCGCAATATTATTACTATACAGATACTATTTATGTTGATGATTCTGACGACATGATGGATTGATGATTTAAATGTGATATATGGTGAGTGTGCATTTGTTCCATGTCGCTGGGTGGGGATCCTGACCTCCCATAGTGGGCAGGGGGGTACATACTGTGTCTTCTATACTCCTATATCTGTTTTTCCAACTTGTCTTGGTATGAGATGACTTAATTTTGTCCTTTCCCTGGACGGGACCTTGACTGGGAGGGAAACAATCAAATGTATAGTTATAGGTTTGGGAGATATTTTTTTCCGTTGTATATCATCTCTTTGTTGTGTATTGATAAATTTATTTTGAATGTATAATGTAAGCATTTGAATGTATTCCTTTTAGTCAGGTCCGGATGAGACTTTTAAGTGATCCCAAACTAGGTACATGGATGCTCTTGGAGTCTACATCTGTTCCCTATAATTTGTACCATTCCCCTTACTTTTGTGTGCTTTTAATTGTAATATAGAGTTGTTTTTTTTACTACCCCATTTTCTTCTTTTTTTTTTACTGGCGCTGAATTGACCTGAATGTGTTGCAAGCACAACAAATAACAAACATGTGTCCATGTGTGCTCGCTTGTGTGTATGGAATGTGTCCATGCTCATAAAATTCATTCATTTTTAGCTTGCTGTGTCAATGTGGTGTTATGTCTGAATGGACAGGATGAAGAAAATTAACTCACTCAACCCTAACACCGACTATATCCGTAATTTACCCGGGTTACTTTTACCCCATGCCAGTTTATTACATTTTTCTGAGACAAATTTTAAGCGTAGTATCAAAGCTAATGTTTTAAAGTTTTTACATGGTAATGGTAGTTGAATAAAACTATCTATGTACATGCAAAATTTTAATAATTTTTTTTCCAATTTTGAACAGTAACAAAATTCTCTAGGATTGAATGAGTTAAATTGAGTTGAAAGACAAAATAATCAGAACGAGGAACTTTAAAGTTCTTAAGAAGCTTATACAGTGGAATCTGCATATAAAGTCCAACAGTCGACTTCTGCTGAAAGTCAACACTTCTCGCTGGTCCCGAATTCACTGTTCTTTTATCCAAGTGTGTTGTGTTGTATTGAAAATGGATCGGATCAAGTCAACCAATCTTTCTGGTCCAGCCGTGTTGGCTTTATCCAGATACCACTGCATTTTGGAAACACTCGCTGTTCTCAATGGAAGTACAAGGTTGCCAATTTTCCGTATATTTACGGAATTCAGTTTGTTATGGACACTCAGTATATTTTCCAATCACTGGCTAAACGGGGAACTAAGTACATAATGTGTTTTTACTGGAGTTTTTAATTCAGAAAATTGAGTGGAGCAGGCACTTATGTTGATGAAGTGAGTAGGAAAGTGCAGAAGACAACAGAGAATAAAACCTTTGCGGCGGCGATGGGGGCTCGAACCCGCGACCTTACTGGTACGACGAATCCGCCTGGAGTTAGCATTCAGAAAGGGGTCTGTCTATTTGTTTGCTTAAAATTTCAGTAAATTTTTGTCTCCTTAATTGGCAACCCTGGAGGTATTTATTTCAACACAAATTTTATAATTTCAGCATGAAATTGAATTTTTTAGCATCTGGTTCATCCGGACATAATACTGTTTTGAGACAATTTTTCACATATTAAAACGACAGCGAGTCCCATTACTAGGAGGCTTTAAGATTTTGTAATATTTTTTTTTTTTTTTTTTTTAAATTGATAATGTAAGTAATCATTTTAAAAACAAATTTAGATTTCTCTTGCCGGTCTTTTTTCATGGTTGAATATGGTGGCTTTGCACTTTTACCGAAAGACATGTTGGCGTACAACAAGATTGTTTCCAGTTCAAATCCAACATCATCATCTAATAATTAAGAAATTATAAACAATTGTAGTGAGTATATTATTACAGTACGGTTAGTATTGCTGGGTGGGGTTCCTGACCTCCCATAGTGGGCAGGGAGGCGCTTACTGTGTCTTCTATCCCCCTGTATTTGTTTTCCAGCATGCTTTCTGTCTTTGTCTTGGAATGAGATTACTTTGTTTTGTCCTGGCCCTGTCTGGGAGGAAAACAGTCAAATGTATAGTTGGGGTTTTGGCAGATGATGTTTTTTTGCCCTGTAAAGCATTTCTCTGTTATGCACTGTATTATTTTTGTTTTAAATATAGATATTTGTAAACATTTGAGTGTATTCCTCTTAGTGGGGACCTGTGCATTTGGATGATCTCAAACTAAGTACACTGATAGTGGGCTCTTGGACTCTACACCTGTTCCCCTTTGTCTTAATTTTTCTTTGGTGCTTTAATTGTAATTCTAGAACTTTTTTACTATCCCATTTTCTTCTTTGGTACGGGCGATGATATGACCTAATGTGTTGCAAGTGCTGTAAAACCCTTAAGAACGAGAACAACAAACTATTAGTACTGTCTTAGTTTTCTGCTCTTGTTTTTGGAATAGGATTTGTTAGGTTTTGCCCAGGCCTCGATTTGGATCATTCACCGTTAGGCAAAACAATAGTCGTTAACCAGACCAAAAAATGTTAGAAGCCTTGTAAAACTTTTGAGAAAGCTGTGTGGGGTCTTTTTGACCTCCTATGGTGGACAGATAGGTCTCTTATTGTCCTCTATCCCTTAATATTTGTTTTCTCTGTCTTTGTACTGGATTGAGATAGTTCTGTTTTTATCCTGGTCCTGGTGGGGATCCTTAGCTAGAAAGGAGGCGGTCAAATGTATTGTACTTTTTTTTTTTTTAAATTGAGAAATGATATTTTTCCCCCTGTAAATCATCTCTCTGTTATTTATTTGTATAATTATTAGTTTTGAATATATCGTCATATGTAAACATTTTAAATGTATACTTCATAGCAGGATCCTTTACCTGGATGGGATTTATCAGTGATGTAAACATTTTAAGTGTATACTTCATAGCAGGATCCTTTACCTGGATGGGATTTATCAGTGATGTAAACATTTTAAGTGTATACTTCATAGCAGGATCCTTTACCTGGATGGGATTTATCGGTGATGTAAAGATTTTAAGTGTATACTTCATAGCAGGATCCTTTACCTGGATGGGATTTATCAGTGGTGCCAAAATATTCAAATTGATGGATTGCTCGTGAAATCTTCTCTTCCTTATTTGAACCAGTCCCCTATGCCTTGCTTTTTCTTTGGTGCTTTTAAGTTCAGATGTACAAACTTTCCTCTGTCATCTTCCTTTTTCTTGGCACTGAAATGATCTAATTGTATCGCAAACCCCCTGAAGCAAACATTTCTAGAAAGGCAAAGCTATTGCTATCTTAAAGTGACATTGCCTTTTTTTGTTAATGATAGACGGTCTAAGTGTGTTTATATTATTATCACAAAATATTATTACTACGTACGTACTGTATTCATATTCTATTCCAATAAATGTTTGTGTGTGTGTGTATGTATATATGTATATATATATACATACATACATGCTCTTGTGATTTAAGATATCGATATGATGTATAATATATTGTTTTCATCAATCTTATTGTTGTCATCTTCATTATCATCATCATCATCATCTATTGAATTATCATAAATTATCAAGTTATATTTGTTGTCAAAATCATCATCCTCGTTTTTTTTATGTTTACAAATTTTCACCATTATCATTGTCTCATTTCTCATCGTCACATAATACTGATAAACATTTCCATCGTCATCATTATCATCACTACAAAAATTGTGATTTCATTTCCTTTTGCTGTTGCTTATTATATTAAAATATTATTATTATGTCTATAACTTTTGACAATAAATTTAATGAATAAATGTAAACAGTATTTCTCCCTTGTCTTGGAGTTCAAAGTTTGGGTGATGATAGAGAAAATGAGAGAGATAATGTCATTGGGATATGGATTTAATTTCAGAATTGAGTTCTTTTATACTTGCAGGCAAAGAAAAGGGCAATGGCAGGGTAGCCAATCAGAAGACTCGATGGAGTTAACCTGTCTTTTGGGGGTCCTAGTCGCTTAGTAGTGTTCGCTTCAAATGCAAAGGAACTTGTATCCGTTGTAACGACTCCGGGTTAGACTACGTTAATTCAATTTAATTATTTTCAATCATCTGGAAATTTTACAACAAATACATAGTACGGCCATCCAGGACGGAGTTATTTCAGTAACTAACTAAATACACAAACGTCTTACGATGTTTCTAAGTAACAGAAAAGTGCTAATACGTTCACGCAGTCAACATTCATCTCTAAGTAACCAAAAGGTGCTAATACGTTCACGCAGTCAACATTCACACTCACATGCACAACACAAAATGCGTATCGCTAGAAAGAACCCAACAAACATAATTAAACACAGCCGAACAATTCCAATATATTTCAATACATGTTACATCCGTATCCATCCCGAGTGCAATCCAGATATTTATTGTCTGACCCCTCTGTGCACCCAGTAGATTGAGCTTTTATATATCGCAATTTCCACTAAATGTGCTCAAAGCGCTTTACAAGGGGTCGCTGGTCAACAGCAGCATTTAACATTTAGGACAGGACATGACGCCTGTAAAGGCGATATTATAATTTTTCCGGACAGATCCAGCGCTGTTAACGGCCAGGTACTCCTTTTACACCTGAGTACGGTGAGAGAATGTGATTAAAGAGCCTTTTCCCAGGACTCAACTATGCGCCAAGCGAGGCTCGAACCCAGGACCTTCCGATCCGAAAGCGAGTGTCATGGTCACATTACTGCACAAATTGGAAAACTGTATCTATAAAGGTTTGGCAGAAAGTGTTTTGGCGAAAGACTGTAGCGTCTTATCCAACTAGTAGTAAGCAATTGCCACTTTCCATTTAACGCTGGAGAAACTGGGATAAACTCAGGCTTCATGGGTGTATGGGGAGAATGTATTTTGTTTGTTTGTCTTTAAGGGTTTTACGGCGCTTGCAACATATTTAGGTCATATCAGCGCTAGTAAAAAGGAAGAAAATGGGATAGTAAAAAGTTCTAGAATTACAATTAAAGCACAAAAGAAAAGGTAAGACAAAGGGGAATTGGATCAAATAGGAAACAGATGTAGATTCCAAGAGTTCACGTCAAAGTACTTTGAGATCACCTAAAAGTCTCATCCAGACACAAGCACAGGTCCCAACGAAGAGGAATACACTCAAATGTTTACCAATCATATAATATAATATGTAAACTAAACATAACACAATGCATAACAGAGAGATGATTTACAAGTAATCTCATTCCAAGACAATGACAGGAAATAATTGGAAAACGGGTATGGGGGGATAGAAGACACAGCATGTACCTCCCTGCCCACTATGGGAGGTCAGGATCCCCACCCAGAGAATGTATTTTGAACACGTTTGTTAAATGTAATTATAGGAATGTATTTTCAACCAAACAACTCATAACATCATGATGGTACCAGGATATTTAGATATATGTGGATGTATATATATATTTATATTTATATTACATACTATATTATACCATGGCAACGACGTTTGTATTCTGCCACGATTAACAACTTGGAAAACATGCATATAATATTGCCATGGTTTAATTTTAGTTGAGATGTTATTTTGAACATAAAAATGTAAGTAATAATAATAAGAATAAAACATAATAATAATATTGACAGAGAAAACTAAAAGTAAAACTGTCAAGAGCGATAATGCAGTCCACTCCGGATAATCGCAACATTTCCCAGGAAACGGAATTAATTCTATATAAAAGTCACTGGTAAATTGCAACAAACTCCGGGTTAATCGCAACAAATTTTCACCCTCAAAAAGTGGTTAATTCAAGAAATCAATCAAACAAAAATATCATGTTTAAATTTCATCAGGGAAGAAATCTTGACAAGTTGAAAAATCGAGAGTGAGCGGGATTTAATGTTATAGTAGTGTGTCACCATTCTATTAGAGTCAAAAGAGGGCAGGCTTTGCAGCGTGGGTTTGTGATGTCATCTGTGGCCTTGAAATAAGAGGCGAGGGGGTGGGTAAAGTCTTTTCAAAAGATAGACAATGACAGCTGTAAAGAGAGACTGAGCGATATCCTTTGTTTTGGGATTGACAATTGTACATTGTGACCAACGAGTTTGGTGAGAGCTCATTGTCTCTCATCACGGTTAATCTCTTTTGACTCTTAAAAAAGTGAATCAAATCTGATAAGATGTCAACTTGCATCAAAGCTGCTTTTGCTTGACAAAAGCTATACAGGGCTGCCATATGGTTTTTATTTCAATCATATTGGCCAGGCTGTGGTAGGATAAGAACAATGTTTACCACAACTGGTTTGAGTTTAGCATATATGTGTAAAATGTTGCAATAGTGGACTGGAAACTCAAATTCGGTTAATTGCAACTTCGATTAATCACAACATTTTTGGTGATCCCAAGGTGTTGCGATTATCCAGAGTGAACTGTAATATTGAGTTAGTTTAAGCATGCTGTCACATACAGTTATATATATAATATATATCACTGATCATAATTATTTCAGCAAACATAATACCCTGCCAGTTAAGGAAGACGAATATTAATAAAAATAATGTACCATAAAAATAGTTCTGAGCCATTGTATTCAGCAATTATTAAAAGTCTAATTTTATTGGGTTTTTTTTTTTTTACAAGGGTCTCAATTTTCCACTATCTTCGGATTTCCTCTATTTCAAATCCTTTGATATTTCCCCGGCTATGGCGACAGTGCAATTTTAGTGGAAGGAATATCACTTCATGTGTACTGTATGTTAATAATTTTATGTTTTACCAGTTTTGACATGAATAGGGACATATTGCTCCATTAATTCCGATAAAATGCCGTAAAAGTTGCAAAATGTTCTGTTCCTCCTTTTTGAAAAAAATCATTTTTGAGACCCATGTTTTTAAAATATAAATTTTACTATACTAACAGTTACAGTGTCTCACATTGAATGCAAACTCAGATATAACAAGATCTGACCCTCCAGTTCCAGGTTAGACCTCCTCAATGTAAACAATATTTCACTGCGGTAGCAATAGGGTTCAACAGTCGTGACGTCACTTCCCTCGTAATGACACGTAGTAACTTAGTCACTGGTTCTAAACTGTTAGAAAAATGGCGGACGCCATTATGAAATACTCCGACGAGCATAAAAGTGTATCCAGAGGAGAAAAACATTATAAATCTGATCATGTTTTGAGTTTTTACATTCTGATCACATGACATGTGAAAAAGTTCTAGCCAGCATGAGGAATAAAAAGTACCGATTTTCTTTGTTTAGAACCAAGCTGCTCATTGCTGGGTGGACGTGACATCAGACTATTAAATCCTATTAGAAAATAAAATCGTATTGTTTACTTTTCGTTACTTTCAAGACACATTATCTATTCCATTATACAACATATAAAAGTTAGAAATGATAACATCACAGGAATAATTCATTAAAATCTTTGGCTGTTCAATAAAATATGTAGATCACAAGAACACTGTACCCATGAAAGGTTACATCAGTAGTCCCGTAAGAGGGTGTCTCATTATCGTAACAAACCCAGCTCCTCCCACCATTATCCATCATGTCACCATGAAATCGTGTCAATTTTATTATAAAGCTTTTGCCATAATTATGAATTACATAGAATATAATATAATAAAGTTTCATTTCCTGCTCTCTTGACTGACATTAATTTATGGTCTTGCGCGTATATCATTATTTATTTTTTGTTTTTAAGGGTTTTATGGCGCTTGCAACACTTTTAGGTTATATCAGCACCAGTAAAAAGGAAGAAATGGGATAGTAAAAAGTTCTAGAATTACAATTAAAGCATCCAAGAAAAAGTAAGACAAAGGGAACTGGGAAAAAATAGGGATCAGATATAGATTCCAAGAGCATATCACCAATGTATTTAGTTTGAGATCACCAATAAGTCTCATCTGGACACAAGCACGGCCCCGACTAAGAGGAATACACTCAAATGCGTACATTATAAATTATAACAAATATAATAATACATAACAGAGAGATGATTTACAGGGAAAAAAATATCATCTCCCAAAACAATAACTATGCATTTGACTGTTTCCCTCCCAGCCAGGACCCCGACCAGGGCCAGGACAGAACCAAGCAATCTCATTCCAAGACAAAGACAGAATGCAAGTTGGAAAACAGATATAGGGGGATAGAAGACATAATAAGTACCTCCCTGCCCACTATGGGAGGTAGGAACCCCACTCAAATATCATTATTTCAAAAATAAAAAATAACTTAATCGGCCAAATGATAAGCAAAATTCCAACATCTGTGAAGATCTTGCCTACCTCGTAGAAATTTGGCTGAGCTCCTCAGGATTGCGGAATAGACAAAAGATTTCCTCGGATAATTTGGCAAAATGCAGGATAGAAGGCAGCTCTGTTTATAATGAAAATCCATTGAAAGCCGAATGAAATATATATTAAAAAGTAATTAAAGTTAAAGAATAGTGACAAAAGTACAATATAAATAATAATAATAATAATAATAATAATAATAATAATAATAATAATAATAATAATAATAATAATAATAATAACCCGGTGCTACAAAGCAATAGTACCAATGGTAACCTTGTATCCCGTCAAACAATAATTGTTTAAAATCTCAAAAAAGGCATTTTGTTTGTCCTGGAATGACACTACTACACAGCATTAGGGCATCTCTCTAGTTTTTACTTTATTTTTTTTGTTTGTTAGTTTTTTGGTTTCTTTTGGGTTTGTTTCTTACATAGGAGATAGTTGTAATTGAGTAGCAACTAACAAAATAAAGAATCAATTTGAATAAAAGCTCTAGTTATGCTGGTAAAAACAGATAGTTGTAGTAGAGCAACCAACAAAATAAAGAATCAATTTGAATAAAAGCTCTAGTTATGCTGGTAAAAACAGATAGTTGTAGTAGAGCAACCAACAAAATAAAGAATCAATTTGAATAAAAGCTCTAGTTATGCTGGTAAAAACAGATAGTTGTAGTAGAGCAACCAAAAAATAAAGAATCAATTTGAATAAAAGCTCTAGTTGTGCTGGTAAAAACAGATAGTTGTAGTAGAGCAACCAACAAAATAAAGAATCAATTTGAATAAAAGCTCTAGTTTGCTGGTAAAAACAGATAGTTGTAGTAGAGCAACCAACAAAATAAAGAATCAATTTGAATAAAAGCACTAGTTATGCTGGTAAAAACAGATAGTTGTAGTAGAGCAACCAACAAAATAAAGAATCAATTTGAATAAAAGCTCTAGTTGTGCTGGTAAAAACAGATAGTTGTAGTAGAGCAACCAAAAAATAAAGAATCAATTTGAATAAAAGCTCTAGTTGTGCTGGTAAAAACAGATAGTTGTAGTAGAGCAACCAACAAAATAAAGTCAATATTTATATGTAAATAGCTCTGGTTGTTTTGATAAAAAAAGGGTACTTGTAAAAACAGGGTAGCCAATAAAAAAAAAAAAGAATTCACAATGAATAAAAAGCAATAAAATATCGACGTAAACAAAAGCTGTGTCTAGCATCTTCTAATCATTAACCCATGTTTGAATCCCGTAATTTGGGGGTACTTGGGCCACTTTCTTGAAGATGATTAGTGTTCCCAAAAACCTTATTTTCTTCCAAATCTTACAACATTTAGTCATGATTTCACTGACTTTAAGATTCTTAAAAAAAAAAAAAAAATTTGGGGGGTGCACTAATCTTTATCAAGAAAAGTAGTCCAACCCCAAATTACGGTACATCATTTGTTATCTTGAAAAATAACAATATATTCATTGTGGAAAAAAAAAGAGGGAAATGGAGAAGTCCCAGACAGTATAAAAATAACACGTGACTGGAAGTGAAAGACTAACACTGGAGTCAACTGAAGCTCACCCTTTGCCTGACAGAGAGAGGTTGGAAAGTGAATGTACGGCTATGTGATCTAGTGGCATGACTCGCTTTCGGATCGGAAGGTCCTGGGTTCGAGCCTCGCGCTCGGCGCATAGTTGAGTCCTTGGAAAAGGCTCTTTACTCACATTCTCTCACCGTACTCAGGTGTAAAATGAGTACCTGGCCGTTAACAGCGTTGTCTCTGTCCGAAAAATTGTAATATCGCCTAACAGGCGTCATGTCCCGTCCTACATGTTAAATGTTGCTGGTGATCCCTTGTAAAGCGCTTTGAGCACATTTAGTGGATATTGCGCTATATAAAAGCTCAATTTAAATTTTACTAGTACTAAACCACCTGGCCAAATAGTAATAGTTCAGCACTATTGCACTCGCTCATAAACGTCTTTCTTTCGGGCAGGCAAAGGGTGCTATACCGGCTGGTTCCAGGCTTTGGCTCTCAGTACAAGTTTGGGTTTTCGTCGGCACTTTTTCAATTTTTTGTTTGTTTCACATCATTGTTGATATACAGTGGAATCCCGATAAAACTCACACTACCTGACCAGAAAGATTGGTTGACTTAAAGCAATATATATATATATATATATATATATATATATATATATATATATATATATATATATATATTATATATATATATATATATATATATATATATATATATATAAAAAAAATTATAACAAAGTATGGCTTAACAAATAATTGGGATTCAGAGTATTGGTGCTTTCAATAATAACTTGAACTAAATATGTGGACAGTGTAAATGCGTGCTCAAATATAGACTAGGGAAAGACTAAAATAAAAACTGGGACAATGTACAATGAGTCATCTAATGATGACTGGGAAAATGTACAATGAGTCATCTAATGATGACTGGGACAATGTACAATGAGTCATCTAATGATGACTGGGACAATGTACAATGAGTCATCTAATGATGACTGGGACAATGTACAATGAGTCATCTAATATGACTGGGACAATGTACAATGAGTCATCTAATGATGACTGGGACAATGTACAATGTATCATCTAATCATGATTGGGACAATGTCATGATCATCAATGATGAGGACAATCTACAATGAGTCACTAATGATACTGAAAATGTAAATGAGTCACTAATGTGACGGGACAATGTACAATGAGTCATCTAATCATGACTGGGACAATGTACAATGAGTCATCTAATCATGATTGGACAATGTACAATGAGTCATCTAATGATGACTGGGACAATGTACAATGAGTCATCTAATCATGACTGGGACAATGTACAATGAGTCATCTAATGATGACTGGGACAATGTACAATGAGTCATCTAATGATGACTGGGACAATGTACAATGAGTCATCTAATGATGACTGGGACAATGTACAATGAGTCATCTAATGATGACTGGGACAATGTACAATGAGTCATCTAATGATGACTGGGACAATGTACAATGAGTCATCTAATCATGACTGGGACAATGTACAATGAGTCATCTAATGATGACTGGGACAATGTACAATGAGTCATCTAATGATGACTGGGACAATGTACAATGAGTCATCTAATGATGACTGGGACAATGTACAATGAGTCATCTAATGATGACTGGGACAATGTACAATGAGTCATCTAATCATGACTGGGACAATGTACAATGAGTCATCTAATGATGACTGGGACAATGTACAATGAGTCATCTAATCATGACTGGGACAATGTACAATGAGTCATCTAATCATGATTGGGACAATGTACAATGAGTCATCTAATCACGACTGGGACAATGTACAATGAGTCATCTAATCATGATTGATGAACAAGTTGCACAATTTTGAAATATACAAAAACAAACTAAAAAATTAACAAACAAAAAAAAATCAATCAAATCCAAATCGCAAAAACCGGCGACGTTTTTTTTCGGTAATCCAATCGGCCGGCAGGCCGGCTGTAGCCGGCACTCTTGCACCCATGAATCATGATGATACTGAGAATGGAGTAGACGGCCAGCAGGGAATGGTAAGGACAGGCATGTATGTTTAATTTAACACATTTTTAATTTGTTTTGTTTTTTTGTTTTTAAGGGTTTTACGGCGGTTGCAACACATTTAGGTTATATCAGCGCCAGTAAAAAGGAAGAAAATGGGATAGTAAAAAGTTCTAGAATTACAATTAAAGCACCCAAGAGAAAGTAAGACAAAGGGGAATGGGAACAAATAGGGATCAGATGTAGATTCCAAGAGCATACCACCAATGTACTTAGTTTGAGATCACCTATGTCTCATCCGGACACAAGCACAAAATCCTACAAAGAGGAATACACTCAAATGCTTACATTATACATTAAAAATAACAAATATAATAATACATAACAGAGAGATGATTTACAAGGAAAAAAATATCATCTCCCAAAACAACTATGCATTTGACTGTTTCCCTCTCAGTCAGGACTCCGACGACGAGGGCCCGGAAAAAAACAAGTAATCTCATTCCAAGACAAAGACAGAAAGCTTGTTGGATAAGATATAAGGGGATAGAAGACACAGTATGTACCTCCCTGCCCGCTATGGGAGGTCAGGATCCCCACCCAGACATTTTTAGTTTAATTAGGTCATTTCAGCGCTATCACTATAATACAGATTTAGGTCAAATTTGGGTCAAATTGTCATTCAAGCAGGAGAAAGATACAAATTATGGTGAATAGAAGTACGATTACTATACCATTTGGTTACAAAATATCTAATAATCTTACTTGGAGGGAAAGAATAAATGTATTCTTTCATTTCTTTGTATTTATTAAACTCATTATATTTTTATTGTGCAATAGCACCATACTCGCAAGCTCGTTGTGTTATTGGACACGATAAAAATAACTCATTTAATTATTACAAATAGATGACAGAATCGTATAGTATATTTCAACTCTCTCCGTACTGTCCGTTTTCAAGATTTTTCATGAATTTCCGTACTTACACGACTCAAAATTTGATTTTAAAACTAAAATTTGGAGAAAAATGAATTCTTTTAACTATAACAATGATTTTTCTTCAAACTTTGAGATGTACAAAACAAACAATAACAGAAAATGAAGTGAGGAAAGAAGTGCCAGAAGACGTTTTTGTGGCGATGAGGGCTCGAACCCGTGACCTAACTGATACAACTCCGCCTGGCCTTGAGAGGGACGCGGAGTTGTTGTATCAGTAAGGTTGCGGGTTCGAGCGCCCATCGCCGCGAAATTTGTATTCTCTCTTGTCTTCTGGCACTGTTCTACACTCTACTCCCTTCATTTTCTGATATTATCGACATCTGTGCTTACTTCACTCACTTTTCTGAATTAAAACAAACATTAGTAAGATAAACATTCAATGTAACAAAATTATGTGACAATTTTTAAATATATTTGGTAAGGAGAGTGTTAATTCAAGTTTAATCTATCTGACGATATAATCAATTTTTTAGCATTTGAATCATTCTGACATAAAAAGACTTTGAGGCATTAGGTCATATGTGTTTGCGCTGGTGGGATGGGGTTGGGGTGAGGCAGGGGGGAGACATTTGACCTCATCTTCATCAACCAGTGG
Source organism: Berghia stephanieae (assembly GCF_034508935.2). Lineage (NCBI taxonomy): Eukaryota > Metazoa > Mollusca > Gastropoda > Nudibranchia > Aeolidiidae > Berghia > Berghia stephanieae. The sequence goes on from NC_088370.1 coordinate 16,062,021, forward strand.
GCAGGGTTGGGGGGAGGGGGAATGACATGAAATGGCTATCATTGTTGGTTTGCTGGAAGGCTTTGATCATATATACAATGTTTAACAAGCACGCTATTTCTTAAACTTTTGACCTTTTACAGTCAATTTACCCAATCAATGAGGGACACCCATAATCTATGGATTGGTTGTCAAAAATGACAAAAACTGGAATGTTGAGTATAAAGGGTTTATAATGCTTTAAGTTAACATCTAACATAAAAAGTACCAAAAAAACAAAAACAAAAACAAAACAAAAAAAAACAGTAAAGAAAATAGTTAACAAACACGAAACTATGTGAAGAATACTCGATACCATAATGAATACAAGCAATTGTTGAAAAATTGACATTTGTTGAAATATTCCATAAACTGTTTTAACATCCAAATCACTATAAATATTTGTATATAACTTTCACTCACACTGTCATTTTAGATGAAGCAATTGTAAGCACATAAACACGATATGACTGACAATTCAGGTCCGGAACAGAGGATCACTGGAAATTGTGCTGTAAATCAATGCTAAGTAACGCTTAGCAATGCTGAGTACAGTAACACTTGATAACGCTGAGTAATGGTGAATAAGTCGTAAAATTAAAGATTCATGAGGTGGCACGAACTGAAAGTACAGGTGAGTCAGTTTTCCTAAATCTAAAAGGATCATGTTCGAAAAATTGGATTAACTGAGAAATTATCACTGTCCAATAGAGCACTTGATGTTTGTTTTGTTTTTGTTTTTAAGGGTTTTACGGCGCTTGCAACACATTAAGGTCATATCAGCGCCAGTAAAAAGGAAGAAAATGGGTTAGTAAAAAGTTCTAGAATTACAATTAAAGAAACCAAGAGAAAGTAATACAAAGGGGAACTAGGAACAAATAGGGATCAGATGTAGATTCCAAGAGCATACCTTCATGTACTTAGTTTGAGATCACCTATAAGTCTCATCCGGACACAAGCACAAAATCCAACAGGAGGAATACACTCAAATGCCTACATTATACATTAAAAATAAATAAGATAATACATGACAGAGAGATGATTTACAAGGAAAAAAATATCATCTCCCAAAAAATATCTATGCATTTGACTGTTTCCCTCCCAGCTAGGACTCCGGCCAGGGCCAAGACAAACCAAGTAATCTCATTCCAAGACAAAGACAGAAAGCATGTTGGAAAACAGATATAAGGGGATAGAAGACACAGTATGTACCTCCCTGCCCACTATGGGAGGTCAGGATCCCCACCCAGAGAGCACTTGATCTCACAACCGACTTGATTCAATTGTTTTACTGACGATACTTGATCTCTTTTATTTTTGGGATTAAAAAAAAAAAAAAAATTTTTACTTGGCCTCTAAATAATCCACAAGTTTGACACTTGCAATAGGTAAAATTTTGTCCTTTCGTAATGGTCATTTCTCTTATGAGATAATTATTGATAATTTTTTTCAGGTTTGCTTTTGTTTATTTTTGTTTTTGAATTTAAAAAAAAATAATTTCCATGATGAAACTTGAAGTGATTTTTAAGCAATGAATTATGATTGTCCTTGTTAATAAAATTGATAAAACATGTGTCATTTTCATCACACACACACACACACACACACACACACACACACACACACTCACACCACACACACTACATAATATATATATATATATATATATATATATATATATATATATATATATATATATAAATATATATATATATATATTATTTTTTTTTTTTTTTTTTTGTTTGTTGCTTTAGGTCTCTTCCAACACAATTGAGGTTATATGAGAGACCGCTGAAACAAAAAAAACAAGCAATCTAACAAAAATAGTACAAATGTAAATCAAAATCATAACCTAAAGATATCATAAGCTAAATTATAAATAACCAAGAACAAACAGGCAGAAGATTTACAGAAAAAAAAATATCCCCTGTCAAAAATACAATCACAAACCAAAGAAGCAGGATAGGCTAGTAAAGAGAAGAAGAAACGACATCACTATCGGATCGTACACCCATGCGAACATCATAGGTATATGATTCAAGGGTGATGCTCCCATCCAACCACCCGCTTATATATATATATATATATATATATAATATATATATATATATATATATATATATATATATATATATATATATATATATATATTTAATTGGCCAATATGCTTACTGTTATGGTATATTATTATCATTGAGTTATCGTTCTTAGCAATTTTAGTACCAACATTGTATCTGCATGAATAACACACTAAATTATATTTAAATATTAAAAGCAATGTCACAATTTATTATATTTTATGAATACATCATATTCGTATTGTTAGTTCGACACATTTGCATTGACATAAATATTTATTATATTTCAACATTGTCATTTTAAATGGTACTATGTCTGTGATATGACCCATCGTGTCAAAACGGTATTAAGTCGGAGTGAACCAGATGCTAAATAGCCAAAATTAATGCTAAATTGGCCCAAAATACGAATCATTGGCATTGATACCCTGAAATATGATATTCATTCTTCTCAATAAAACATACAAACTCAATCCAAGACTGATATTTCTAGCCAAAAATTCAAATTTCATAATTTTAATCATTCCGACATAATACCGTTTTGAGACGGAGGGTCACATATATGATTTGTAGTAGAATTGTTGATGGGCCACCGATGAGTGTCTTTCCAAGACAGAGTTGGTATGCACTGCCTGTGGTGCATAATATTAGCAATCATAGGCTTCAACTTCAAGCAATGAAAACAAAGGTGGATTACCTACCTTTGCAATGCCAATAATGCCCATGGAATGTCAGATATTCATTAGGAGGAAGGCACGGGTTTAAGATAGAAATCTTAAAAGATGTGTACAACATGACATGCTCCACTCTTCTAAAAAGTTTGAAAATTGATAAAGTATACTCTTCCTCTTTGCCTGATTGAGTTACTGTAGAAAATAATGAATGGCAAATCGCGAATACTTCTAATGAAGAAAAAAAACACAGGCACTATCCAGTAATTCTATGGTGTTATAGTAATGTAAAATGTTGCTGCTGGAAGCTCGAAGAAATAATCCTAATCCGAATCCTAACAAAGCCAACACCAACGGACCAGAAAGATTTTTTTTTTTTTTTCATTTTAAGCAAGTTTGACTTAATCCAGTATCAATGTAAATGTCGCTGCTCGAAGCTCGAAGAAATAAATAACAATGTGAAATTGAATGTAAGCTTCAATTTAATTACAATAACGGATCAAATGAATGTCTCGGGTTTCCCCTTTATGAACAAAACAGGATGAACGAAACAACGCCACTACCACATTATCTCATTCATCTGTAGTGTTTCATTCATCCTGTTTGGTTGATAAAGGGGAAACCCAATACGTTCATTTGATCTATTTTTGTAATTAAATTGAAGCTTACATTCAATTTCACATTGTTATTTATGGTGCAATAGTAGCATGTCTAATGAGTAGTCATAAGGATGTCCGTGGTTCAGTCCCCAGTTGTACTGTTTCTGCTTTATCTGGCACTGGGTGGTAATAACGCGCACATTTTCAGATATCCATCTATGGAATGTCATTGGAAAGTCTTACAAAATGGCTGTGTGGCGTGTACACTCCAGCCATTTTCCTTACCGTAAATGGTCAAAGATCGATATGAAATATTTGATGTAAGCTCTAAAGGAAATAATTTCGTAATTACAACAAACATTTTTTTGAAATAATAGAAATAATTTGTATTTACAGGGATCTTTTCCAAAACAAAAAAAAATAAAATCTATTTTACATTATTTATTCTCCAAACTTGGTGAAAAAAAAATGGAATTGTGAGGTTGACATTTGAATTATATAAGAGTCGAATCAATTTTTTTACAACTTTTTTCTTTTCTTACTCGATGAGTCAACATCCAAAACCTACAAAGTCGCTTTTTCAACATTCACAGAAAAATTCAACTTTTTGTCTTCATTCACTTTTACTTAACTCACTCAATCCAAGAGATTTTTGCTACTTTTCAAAATTGGAAAAAAATGTATTAAAAATTAGCATGTGGATAGATATTTTCATTCAACTACCATTAACATCCAAAAACTAAAAACATTAGCCTTGATACGACGCCTATAATTTGTCTCAAAAAAATGTAATAAATAGGCATGGGGTAATTTTTTTTTTGTTTGTTTGTTGCTTTAGGTCTCTTCCAACACAATTGAGGTTATATGAGAGACCGCTGAAACAAAAAAACAAGCAATCTAACAAAAATAGTACAAATGTCAATCAAAATCATAACCTAAAGATATCATAAGCTAAATTATAAATAACCAAGAACAGACAGAGGATTTACAGGAAAAAAAATATCCCCTGTCAAAAATACAATCACAAACCAAAGAAGCAGGATAGGCTAGTAAAGAGAAGAAGAAACGACATCACTATCGGATCGTACACCCATGCGAACATCATAGGTATATGATTCAAGGGTGATGCTCCCATCCAACCACCCGCTGGCATGGGGTAAAACCCCAGGTAAACAACGGGTATAGTCGGTGTTAGGGTTGAGTGAGTTAAAGAGGAAAACGCATATCTTGTTTGCCTCATAGGACAATACCTTGACTTAAAACATTAAATCTTCCCTGATGATTCTAAGGTGTCCAATAAATTACTTAAAAGTGTTAACCAATTATTTATCGGGATGTGACTTAGCCGGTTTTGAAAATCACCTCCTCTTTTACACCAGGAATAATCGTAAATTTGGATTTATCTGGTTTGAAACAACCAAATTGAAATGTACACACTGGATCAATAGAACTGAATTATTACACAGCACTGTCCACATCGAACTGTCTCAGCTCATCCTCTATAACAAAATCATAGTCAGGCGGCTTTGAAGGCAATGTTACGACATCGCCTTGTGGTCCGGATGTATTCCCATACATAACGGCCATTTCATAAGATGGAGGTGGAGTTCGAGACCTATTGTTGCTGTCATAGTCACCACCATCAACACCATCATCCCCATTGCCACTGACAGGACCACTAGGGGTTGCAGTTGAAAACGCTCCTGATAAACGCGACGACCTTCTCTCTTGAATCTGAGAACCAGGGGCGTTATTTGGAGTTCTTGGATTAAATGAACTGGAAGAAATGAAAGAATCACTTCCGTACGCAGGCGGTGGCCTGGATAGGATTTCATAGGAAGAGTCATCCTGTTGAGTTGATGGTATTCGACCTGCGTTCGTATCTGACGTGATTAATTGCGGATGTTGTGCCTGTTCCCGCAATTCTTGTGAAGGGGTTCTATTACGTTGATATGGGGAAGTTGAAAACGAGGAGGATAAAATGGGTTGGGGAGTTGAATTTTTCAATCTGAACATCCGTCGAAAGAAATACACAATGATGAGAACAGCTGCTATGATTGAGACAAGGCCTACGATAATTCCAACAACCAGTCCAGTGGTCGTGTCATCTGACTCTTCTGATTCTAAAGACGAACAGGGTGGCCAAAATAATCATATTAATTGGTTAGTAAAATAAATGAATAAATAAATAAATAAATACATGAATAAATGATAATAATAATAATAATAATAATAATAATAATAATAATAATAATAATAATAATAATAATAATAATAATAATAAATAATAATAATAATAATAATAATAATAAAAATAGTAATGATAATAATAATAATAATAATAATAATAATAATAATAATAATAATAATAATAATAATAATAATAATAATAATAATAATAATAATAATAATAATAATTCGCAACAATTTAAGATCTTATTGTTTTTGTTTTTAAGGGTTTTAAAGTGCCAGAAGACAATAGAGAATAAAAAATTTTTTCGCGGCGGTGGTGGGGTTTGAACCTGCGACCTTATTGGTACGACAACTCCGCCTGGCAGGTGAGAGCGTGGCTCTACCGTGTGAGCTATCCACGAACACAAAAATATTCGTTTCAAACCCAAAGTCATTTCTAGATTTTTTTTTTTTTTTTTAATTTTTATTCTCTATTGTCTTCTGGCACTTTTCTACTCACTTCATATCTTGTTGTTACCAACATAAGTGCCTGCTCCACTCACTTTTCTGAATTAAAAATTCACCCCATACACCGGAGCATACTCAATGTCTCAATCGTTTCTATGTTATATGTTTGTGATGAGAATATTGGCTATTAAGCTTAACTGCTGGTCAAAATTACTTCGCGATGGTGGTGAACGAATCGGCGATCTCAAGAAGTGGGTGAGAGAGGGATCTAGAAATGACTTTGGGTTTGAAACGAATATTTTTGTGTTCGTGGATAGCTCACACGGTAGAGCCACGCTCTCACCTGCCAGGCGGAGTTACCGTACCAATAAGGTCGCAGGTTCAAACCCCACCACCGCCGCGAAAAAAATTTTTATTCTCTATTGTCTTCTGGCACTTTTCTACTCACTTCATATCTTGTTGTTACCAACATAAGTGCCTGCTCCACTCACTTTTCTGAATTAAAAATACTACTACTACTACTACTACTACTACTACTACTACTACTACTACTACTACTACTGTTGCTGCTGCTACTTTCACTATTATCATTACTCCTACTACTACTACAACTACTACTACCACTACTACTACTACTACTACTACTACTGCTGCTACTACTACTACAACTTCTACAACAACAACAACAACAACAACAACAACAACAACAACTGCTGCTGCTGCTGCTGCTGCTGCTGCTGCTGCTGCTGCTACTGCTACTACTAATACTACTATTACAACTACTACCATTACTACTACTACTACTACTACTACTACTACTACTACTACTACTACTACTACTACTACTATTACATTTCTTTTATGTCTTTTATCGTCCATTATTTTCTAGAAATTTCACGTCTCTCACTGGCCTTATCATTTCTATCACACCGCGCTAACGATTCGTTCACACTCCAACCATCGTTGCAATTTATACTGCATTTCATCTTATTTGTTTTCAACGTTTATTTGTTTATTGTTGTGCCGACGAAGGGTTTGTACCCGAAACGCCCATTGTCTGTACTGTTTCCACCGATTCCTCTCCATCATCACTCTTTCGTTAGTATTTTCGGGACCCCATGCTTCAGGCAGCGCCCACCGCTCTCTACTAAGAACAATGCTACACCGTGGATAAGAATCATTTAAGTGCCATCGTTATTTATATTTACTAAAAACATTACACACACAAACATTCTCAAACAATTTTTACACCCCTAAACTTGTCTCACACTATTTTTATTTGTGGGGAAAAAACAACAACAACAACAAAAAAAAAAAACGATCAAAACAAACACGAAGAAGAAATTGACGGTCTAGATATGATTTCTGTGCCACTTCGTACGACGCATGCGCAGCTGGAAAAGTAACACATTTCTATGACGTGTTGTGGTACATTTCCGAGGAATCCCCAGTTAAAAATAGATTGACCTCTGTAGTCTGAGACTTCGCTAGCGTAGTCAGAGACTTGATAGTCAGGGACGAAGTCTGACTTCATGAATAGCTTACTTTCCGTAGTCTCTGACTTCCCAAAGTCTTAGACTACAAAGTCTCAGACTTTGCTATAGTCTGAGACTACCATAGTCCCGCTCCATGTATCAGACCCCTGCATATTACTGGATGATTATAAAATTCATTATCTTGAAGCAAAAAAAATGCAACCCCCCCCCCCCCCCTCCCAAATGTATTTATTACAAGAACTCACCTCTAGGTTGAGCCATAAACGACAGCTGAAATCCGCTGAATTCAAATTTCATGTTGGAGATGAAGTGAACCATCATTTGTGACGAGGAAGTCTCTAGTAATCTCCCTTTGGACCTTGTTCCGCAAACGCGACTCATGTGGATCAGATTTCCTGACTTTTTCACTATAAATAATAACGTGAAGTTGAATGTAAGCTTCAATTTAATTACAAAAACAGATCAAATGAACGTTTCGGGTTTCCCCTTTATCAACAAAACAGGATGATTGAAACACCACAGATGAGCAGCAACATTTACACTGACTTTTTCACTGGAAATGGAGGATTGGGTTTTATTTGTTTTGTTGTTGTTTTTTTTTTTAAAGATGTACTGTTTCATTTTTATAAAACAAGTGTGACCCACTGTTTGAAATCGTTATTATGTGTGTGTGTGTGGGGGGGGGGGGTAATTCAGATGCTAAAAATTGAAATCATAGCTCCAAAAATGGAAAACTTAGGGTTAAGTTAGAATATTTTATTATCTGGTGAGCATATTCAAAATTTTCACCTTCCGACTCATAATGTCATTTGCACTGACACAAATTGTTAGTGCATTACCCATAGTTGTTTCCCCTTTTGGGTATGAAAGGAAATGTTTCAAGAATAAATTCTCTCTTACGTGAGCCTTCATTGTCATTTTTTAAATCAAGAGCCATCTGGCTGTTCATGGAGGACATGACAGAAATGTAGTTTTCTCCTTCCCTTCTAACCCATTAAATGAACTTAACTCACTCAATCCTAGAGATTTTTGCTACATTTTTCAAAATTGGCAACAAAATGCATTAAAAAATGAGCATGCACATAGATAGTTTTATTCAACTACGATTAACATGTAAAACTAAAAGCATTAGCTTTGATACTACTACCCCTATAATTTGGTTGAAAAAATGTAATAATAGGCATGGTGTAAAAGTAACACTGGGTTTACTACAGATGTAGTCGGTGTTAGGATTGAATGAGTTAAGAAGACATTGGAACAAATAGACAAAAGATGGACATTCAATAGATACAAACTATAACGGACATTCAACCTTTCATAGATTCATCTCTGAGACCAATTATTTGTTTTAAAATGTTGTCAATCCACACACAGCCTTCAATAATAAACAAAACAAAAAACAAAACAAAAATAAAAAAAAAACAGACAATTACTTGTAGATAAGACACATAATCTTACACTTCATTAAAGTTAGTTCTGCTGTCCTATTTATCTCACCTCAGTCTCTTGACTGAATTGATCATAGAGGAGACAAGAGAGTCAATTCCGCATCTATTTGGCCCCATTCATCCCCGTTTTCTGCCTTGTGGATGAGAGTCGGACTGTCCGCCCTTGACCATTCTTTAATGTTGTCTACCATGATCTGGATATGTCAACCTCTTTTTCTCCCTCCTTCTAACGCAGTGTACTATATAATATTGGTTATAGAGTCCATGTCATGTTACATGACCAAACCATCTCTTTTTGATGATGGCAAGTTGGGGCTCTTATAGACCAATCACGTACTCATTTGTCTTGTGGTCTGTCCAGGAAATGCCAAGGTGTTTTCTGCAAACATCTTCTCTCAAAGACGTGTAGTCTCTTCGTGGATTCTGCTGACAGACCTTGAAGGCAGGAATGCCAAAATGTCAGCAGAATTTATTTTTTTAATGGTTGTTGGGGACAGTCGGTTGCAAACGGAAAAAAAACAAAAAAACAGAGGGTTACACCAAGCTTCTGCTCTCCTGATAAAAGACTTACTAACCTTCAAAGAAATCCAAATAATCCCGAGTACACTCATCATCGAGATCAGCTCCATCAATCTCGATTTTCTCAATGAACAATTTTATTATAAAGTTTGGCTTAACTGCTTCAATCTTCCACTCACAATGTTGATTTCTGGATGAGAAGAAAAGCAAATACTTATTTATTTTTTTAAAGATCACAACCAACGTGAACACTTGTTATGAAATGTGGGAATATTCCTGTTTGTTACTTACAAACGCCTTAACCTGAAACAATGTCATGGTGAACCATTCACCTAAATTAAATTTAACTCACTCAATCCTAGAGATTTTTGCTACTTTTCAAAATTGAAAAAAAAAAACGTATTAAAAATCAGTATGTGCATAGATATTTTTATTCAACTACCATTAACATGTAAAAACTAAAAACATTAGCTTTGATACTAGGCCTATAATTTGTTTCAGAAAAAAGGAAATAAATAGACATGGGGTAAAAGTAAGCCAGGTAAACTACGGATATAGTCGGTGTTAGGGTTGTGTGAGTTAAAGTTTAAAAAATGATAAAAACTGAATAATCTTATTTTATTCATTCATTTATTTTTTTTTCTATATATTTATTATCATTGCTTTTTATTTTTCATTTCAAGAAAGTACTCGCATTCTCCTAAACAAAGAAAAAAGCATTTAAATCTAATTCAACTTTCACGGTTTAGGCACTCATTTTACACCTGAGTAAAGTGAGCGAATGTGAGTAAAGAGCCTTTTCCAAGGACTCAACTATGCGCCGAGCAAGGCTCGAACCCAGGACCTTCCTATCCGAAAAAGAGTGTCATACCATTAGACCACATATCTGCATATAGTTTACACTATTTTTAATTTCCTGCAATAATTTTCTGCATTGGTTCTATTCATCAAGCGGTAGAACAGTGGGTATTTTATTTAGACACACACAATCAAAAGTAACCCACATAAAAGCATCTTAAGGCAATTCAAATTTCACGGTTTAGATTCAAAATTTAATTTTCAACATGATTAACCAAGCCCAGGGTAGCAGATTATGACAGTGAGATTTAGCATAGATTTAAACTTATTAACATCACTAAAAAAATAATATGTAAAAATCACATGTACGGTCTTATGACAAGTGAAAAATAAAAAAAAAGAATGTCTATGAAACAAGTTAAATAGTGAAAGTTAAAAGAAGTCCTTTAAACTTGTGAAGACAAGAGTTTATTCTAGTTTCTGTAAATGAACATCAACAACTGCTTGCTACCATTTGGAAAAAATGCTAGCCTATCCCAAAAAATACTTTCCTCCAGATCTGAACTATTCCATTACTGTTGGAAGGACAGACAGGTATGCAAAACCTTGGACAGATACCAGTCCACTTAGCTGCAAGCCACATGCTCCTCAAACTGGAAGGACGCCCAAAGTTTTCAATACTTACGGTAGATAATTTTTTCCACCGACAATTGGAATTCGTATTCTCTTGACTACAGTGTCAGCTACCATCAATCTTGGACTGTCAAAATAGCTACATCCCATGGAGAACTGGGCATCTAATGAAAAGAAAACAAAATATATCTAAGATTACAAGGTTAGTCGATGGCTTTGATGCGGCTATATGGTCTTGTGGTATGACACTCGCTTTCGGATTGGTAGGTCATGGGTTCGAGCCCTGCTCGGCGCATAGTTGAGTCCTTGGAAAGACTCTTTACTCACATTCTCTCACCGTACTCAGGTGTAAAATGAGTACCTGGGCGTTAACAATGTTGTCTTTGTCCGAAAAAATGGTAATATCACCTAACAGGCGTCATGTTACGTCCTACATGTTAAGTGTGGTTGTTGGCCAGGGACCCCTTGTAAAGCACTTTGAGCACGTTAAGTGGATATTGCCCTATATAAAAGCTCAATTTTAAAAAACATTTTTCTGATGTTTTCAGATCTTTTGTCATGTAATGGCTGCGGTTCCCTGTGAATGAAAATTCAAACCCATTACATGATAACCAGCTTTCTGTGAAATGAATGAGGATGATGTCACTCAGCTATTTGTTATTGTTTTTAGACAGCCAGAGAGGTGATCAGTTCTCTCTCACTAAATTTATTCAATCATACATGATAGGAAAATTTAGCATTTTAAAAATTGAGCATTTATATGGATCAATATCCACTAAAAGCACTCAAAGTGCTTGACAATGGGTCCCAAGCCAACAGTAACATTTAACATGTAGAGCTAGACAACATATGCCTGTAGGCGATATTGCAATTTTTCCGACAGAGACAATGCTTTTAATGGCCAGGTGCTTCATTTTACACCTGTTTAACATGAGAGGAGGTGAGTAAAAAAGAGTCTTCTCCAAGAACTCTGCCTTTTAGAGCAGGGCTCAAACTCTAGACTTTCTGGTCTGAAGGCAAGTGTCATACCACAAGACCGCATAGCTACAATTTGTTTAGTTCGTGAGTTACTATTGTTTAATCAGGTAGAACTGGTGAGCATTTCAATTGACCGCAGATCATCAATAGGATCTATGGACTGGGAGGCCTTCATACAACCCACTAGCCTGTCCCAAAAATGCTTTCCTCCAGATCTAATAGACTGAACTATATCATTACTGTTGGATGGACAGAAAGGTATGTAAAACCTTGAACATGCTTGGGGGTCAGCATGGTTCAGTGGTACGGTCTTTCCTCGTACCCGAAAGGTGCCGAGTTTGATTACTGCGCTGTGTGGCCTTGAGCAAGTCAACTCAGTCTAGCTTAATTTGCGGTGATGCACTGCAGCTGACGCCTGGGTTATTCTGGTCTTCCCTTGGAAGAGATGCTAGAGAAAAATCTCCCCTATGGGATGAATAAAGAGAATTTTATTTTTGGGTCAACAAACGAGTTAAGTTATTTATAAATATGAAGAAAATCGCTCATATGAGTGGGGACAAAAACAAGCAGCACGAGGCAGAAAAACAATTAAAGAGGGTAATTTATGAAGAAAAACGTAAATATAAAGATAAAATGGAAACAAACCTTAAAAATTCAAATGCATCGCAGGCGTGGAGGATGATTAAAGAAATGGGTGGCGTTAACAACAAAAAGACAGATTTTAACAATGACACACATATGAATATCGAGGAATTAAATAAGTTTTACTGTCGATTCGACACCATTGACAACGTACTTTCAAAAATTAATATCATAACAAAAAATACGTCTCCTCCGCCAGAAATCGAAGAAGAGGCGGTCATCAATGTTCTTAAATTATGTAAAAAGAAAAAAGCACCAGGTCCAGATGGACTTAGTGGGGAACTCATTTCAAACTGTAACAACCAACTAGCTGTCCCTTTCTTGCCTATTTTCCAACGTTCAATAGATGAACAGAAAATCCCAATTATATGGAAAACATCGACTATAATTCCAGTACCCAAAAAGAATCCACCAACTCAGCTGAATGATTATAGACCTGTTGCTTTAACATCAATTATTATGAAATGTCTGGAAAAAATTCTGAAAAGAGAGCTGTTGCAATTTATATATGACCAACACATACTTGATCCATATCAGTTTGCCTACCAACAAAATCTTAGTGTGGAAGACGCACTCCTCACAGTGATGCATTCAATATCAAATCACTTGGATGTTTCACCCGCCAACTACTGCCGAATCCTATACGTCGATTTTTCGTCTGCCTTTAATGCCATGAAAACCAACATATTAATCAGTAAACTGCATGCTCTAAACCTTCCCCATTACCTCATCAACTGGTATAACAACTTTCTCATCGATCGCCCCCAACATGTCAGAGTAGGCTCAAATATATCATCAGTAAAAACTCTTTCAAACGGATGCCCACAAGGGTGTGTAAGCTCACCTCTACTTTACATCCTCTATACAAACGATTGTGTGGCTAGCTTTGATAACTGCCAACTCATCAAGTATGCTGATGACACCGCAATACTCGGCCTGCTCAATGATTCCGTCTCCGAATTTAAATACACTGAGCAAGTTAGTAAATTCAGCAAATGGTGTGCCGATAACTGTCTAGAGCTCAATGTAACAAAAACAAAGGAACAACTGTTTGATCACAGAAAAATAGGAAAAAGAGCAAGACAAATAACAAAAATTAACAATCAGGCGGTTGAAACTGTTGAAACGTTTAAATACCTTGGTGTAATTATAGATAACAGTCTAAGATTTGAATCGCACACCAACAATGTCATCAAAAAATGTAACCAGCGCTTGTATATACTCAGAAAATTAAGGTCTTTCAATGTGAACAGAAAGACCATGATACAAATCTACAAGTCATTAATATTGAGTATCGTTTCGTTTGGCATCACAACGTGGTATGGAAGCTGTGGAACAAAAGAAAAATCCAAACTACATAGAACCCTCAGAGAGGCTTCAAAAATAATTAACACAGACCTTAGAAGCCTTGACACAACTTACATTAATGCAGTTGAGAAGAAATCTTTTAACATTATCAACGAAAAGAGGCATCCGCTGAACGAAAAATTCCAACTTCTGCGCTCCGGAAGACGGTATCTAGAAGCAAAATGTCGGACAAATCGACATAAGACAACCTTCATTCCAACCGCCATAAAATTAATTAACAAATCTTCTGTGGAAAAATGAGACAACCAATGAAAATAACGAGAAGCAGTGTCGTGAATCATCATCATCGACATTGCCGCCGTCGTTATCATCATCATCATCATCATCATCATCATCATCATCATCATTATCGTAGTCATCATCATCATCATCATCATCATCATCATCATCATCATCATCATCATCATCATCACAATTATTGCCATCTTCTTCTTAATATAAGACACTATATTTATAATATGGTTATCTGCTGTCCCAGCAAATATATCGTATCGTTCTATCTGTCTGTGTGTGTGTCTGTGTGTATGTATATATGTATGTATGTATGTATGTATGTATGTATGTATGTATGTATGTATGTATGTATGAATGTAGGCATGCATATACGATGATATGCTGGTTTGTATGTATGTCTGCATGTATGTATGTATGTATGTATATGTGTTTGTATGTACGCTCATTTCTTTTGTATACATGTGTAGAAACAATGTGCAAGCGTGTATGTTCGTGTATGGCTGGGTCTGTATTTGTAAATGTGTTGATGTTCATACCATGAACCAAACTGAGCATTGTTTACCTCACATGAATTGCCTTTAATTTGGACAATAAAGATTATTATTATTATTATTATTATTATTATATTTTATTTATTTATTTTCAATATTTGTAAAGGCAAACTATTGTGTGGCTATGTGGTCTTGTGGTATGACACTTGCCTTCAGAAGTGGATGGTCCAGGGTTCGAGTCCTGCTCTGAACAGCGTATAGTTGAGTCCTTGAAAAAGGCTTTTTAATTTTACTGACATCTTCTCGCCATTCTAAGGTGTAATATGAGTACATGGCCATTAACAGCGTTGCCTCTGTCGAAAAAAATAGTAAAATCACCCAACAGACATCATGTCTCATCCTGCATGTTAAGCATTGCTGTTGGCTAGGGACCCGCTTGTAAAGCACTTTGAGTCTGTTTAGTGGATATTGCACTCTATAATATAATAAATGCTCAAAATGTTTTAATTAAACTATTATTGAAACCTGTGATAAATTCATTGGATTGTTTTAAATAGAAAAATACCTCTTCTACCTTTGGAATAATTCAACATTGAGATTATAAGTATCTTTTTTCTTTGGTGGGGGGATAGGGGGTGGGGGGGGGGGATGTTTTTTGGTTGTTTTCCTTTAACATGATACATTGACATCTTGTGCTTAACGAAACTTGGTTGGTATTTGGTTGTCGAATTCTAATTTTTAAAAAAGTCAATCTGACTTACCAACAAAGCATAATAGGCTACTGGCAAACAAGACGAATATCCATGACATTCTTGTTGTGACAAAAGTTGACATCTTGATGGTTTTGATGAAAAACGAAGCATCAAGCACACATAGGTCTATAATGCTACCAATAACTTCATGATTGGTAGGAAGGATTTCTTTTTACTGCAGCCTGATATGCAAACTTTATCTATCAGTTGCATGTTTCAGCGACTCAGAGAACTTGAAATTTTAAAGTTTTCTCAGTCGACACCTGTAAAAAGATGAGTTGTATTAGAAAACTGTCAAATTTGACGTCAAAATGTGTAAACACCGCCGTTAACATCGTAGTGAGGTGGGAATGAAGTACAAGTTGGAGAATCACAGAAAGTTACGTGTTAACAAATTATATAAAGATGAGTAAAAGAATCAAGATGGGCTTTACAACCATTAGCTAATATCAATATGATGTCACTTGTGTCACCCTTCGATGTTATTGTCAAAATGAGTAATGGTTGGAGCTAGATTAGACGTCTAGACTAATTAATATCAATATTAATAACAGGTAGAGTAATAAGCCTGATGAAAAAAAATAAATGAAACAAAAATGGTAAGTCAATTTTGTTTCCACCCTACGCCTACTGTACTACTAACATGCTTAGCTGTAGCCAAAATCAACATTCAAACATTGAATACCCTTAGCATAAAGAGGATGATAGTCTCATTTCTTCTTAGGAGTATGATTAACTTTTGAATGGAGTATAGAGTTTGTTTAACCTAACAGTGATTCAGCAGATCAGTATCTCCCTGTCAAGTTCAACATGTTTGGAAATTAGTAAAGTTTGCGAATGATAATTTAAAGTTCAACTCAATAACCTTAATTCGACAAACTACTAGACGTCTAAGCTACAATTATATAAAAGGCTGTCATTATTCCCAGACGCCTGTCTGGGGATAATAAAAATTCGTTATCCCCAGACAGGTGTCTGGGGATAACCAATTTTTGTTATCCCCAGACACCTGTCTGAGGATACTATCCCCAGACGCATGTAGCAAGTGGGCAGAAAGATTTTATGCAAAATGCCAAACTAGGCGTGAAAAATACCAAATATTCTGGAAAAAATACTAGTGGTTGTGTCCCAAAACAGTTAATATATCAAGTGATATTTAACACAAGATGAAAGTAAATAGTGATCAAATGTCAAATCCAGCTCTTTTAAAAAAAAATATTTTAAAGCAAATGGATCAATGAAATTTCTTTTGTTACTTTGATCTGAAAACGTCAAACTGGCAATTCGACTTTTTATTTTCAACCAGGAAGAAAGTTGTTAATCATCAAATCTGTTCATAGTCCACCAACCATTTAAATTTTCATTACCAACCTACCTGATAACTTTATTGATCATCTCTTGTTTCTATAATTTGCTCATTCTGGCCACAATTTTGGGGCCGACCGGGAATAATTTTTATGTCGCGGACGAATTCCTAGGCCATGGTGTTGTTCGCCCCAAAGCCCAAAACCCACATCTGTTAGTTTCCTGTCTGCTTCGCACAAGACAATACAATTGAGTATCACACGTCCACAAAACTAGATCCAACAACATATTTTTATTCGAATCAGAGATGAAATTAACTACCAAAACAAGGAAGCAAAAATGGTGGAAATACGTTTAGCTCATATATGAATTTAAAATATTCCGATAGCGGTGTGGATAGGCAGCTCAGTGGGTAAAGCCACCTTTCATTTTACTCCTTTTAGCTGCGCAGATTCGACCCAGTCGCGACCGCCCCCCCCCCTCCCCCCCCCCCCCCCCCCACTCATTTTTTTTTTTTTTTACTTTTCTTTCTTTCTTCCCAATTGATTTTCATTGTTTTCACTTTTGTTCCGAGTTCCGAGCAAGAGTTTTTTTTTAATCAGTTGAATTTTTTATTTCTCCGATAATATTATTTCATTATTTAATTTGCTCTAGATCTATTATTGTTTTTTTTTTTTTTTTTTTTTTGGTCAATGATAATAATAATAATAATAATAATAATAATAATAATAATAATAATAATAATAATAATAATAATAATAATAATAATAATAATAATAATAATGATAATAATAATAATAATTGTAATATTTGTTATTATTATTACTATTACCATCATAATCATTATTATATTATTATCAATAATAGTATTATTTTTATTATTAATACTCTTATTATCATACTATTACTATTATTATTATTATTATTATTATTATTATTATTATTATTATTATTATTATTATTATTATTATAATTGTTGTTATTATTTATTATTATTATTATTATTATTATTATTATTATTATTATTATTATTATTATTATTATTATTATTATTATTATTATTATTACAGTAGAATTACTTTAAACCGAAATTTTGGGGACCTTCTAAACCATTTCGGTTTAAAGACATTTTGGTTTAAAGTAAGTTCCCGTGTTGCAATGTTTTTCAAGGGTAGTAACGATTTAAGAAATTTGCTCATTTAATCGTATCACGGGTTTCCCGTTAAATGAAGTTGTTGAATAAATGCCGTCTTCGTAACCATTAATTTTTAAAAAAAGAATTTTGTGTGTTTTAATAATATTTTTGGGGGTTTTCGTTTTCAATTCAAAATTGTTGAAAGAGTTGAGTTCGGGATGCCGTGTAATTTACATATCTCCGTCTTGATCAACTTTTTTTCATCGACTTCACATAGTATTTTGATTTTAAACTGAAACGTGTAAGCACAGTGCTTTCTTTTAGTCAACTTTTAGTAAAATGCAAAGCTAAAATAAGATCGAAAGTTCTTGTGCGATAATTGATAATGAATGATGCGCAGCTACTCAGAGGTGAAGTGAAAAGGAACTGAAAAGGCGTGTCAATGCTAAGCTGTCTACTACACATCCCCCTTTTGTTGAAAAACCATTAGGTTCAAAGGCCTAATTACAAAGAACCCCCCCCCCCCCCCCCCCCCCCCCCCCCCGCCGCTCACATACACACATTTAAACAAAGTGGAAATGAAATGGCATTTCAATGGTGAGTTGTCTACCCCCCCCCCCCCCACTCCTTATCGTCATGTTGAAAATCCAGTCAGTTCCAAAGCATCAACACACGAAAGAGAACATCTCGCTTGCGTTATTCTACACCCCAACTCCCCCTCTTTCCTCATTTTTCGCCTGTCAGTCACCCACTGTCTTACTTTTCCAGTCTGTGCGATTGTGGTGTTGGCCAAGCCCAAGTGCAGTGATTGAAGTGTTTGTCCCCCCCCCCCCCACCCCACCCATCACCCTCATCTTATACTTACACTCTGTTTAATATCGTCGGGCATTATTACGTGTGGCCTCATTCCGGAATTTTTGAAGAAAAATGTAGAGAGAAAAAGGGAAGGTGCTCTCAAGTTGTTTCGGTTTAAAGAAAGTCCTGCTTAGAAGTATTTCGGTTCATCGTAAGAATTAGTACAAAGATAATGAAGAAACTTGTACAATTTATTAAATTCTTTGCGGTTTAAGGTATTTTTCGGTTTAAAGGAATTTTACTGTATTGTTAACACTATTCCCTTCTCCGAGGGAAATCTCTCTTTTTCTTTTTTTTTTATATTTTGACCTAAACCTTAGAGTTTTTTGTTTGCTAAACCTTTATGTAAATGTTCCGTTTCTGAGCATGAATTTCTTAAATTGTTTTTATTTTTAAAACAATTATTGTTTTTATTTTTAAAACAATTATTGTTTTTTTTTTTCTCCTCTATCTGACCATTTGGTCGCTCTCTGAATTTTTCTGTTTGTTTGCTTTTTAATTATTTATTCTTTTTAGACACTATTTGAGATCGGAGTGGGGACGAATATATTTGCTAGAAACTAGAAAAAAAAAACAAGAGAGAGAGAGAGAGAGAGAGAGAGAGAGAGAGAGAGAGAGAGAGAGAGAGAGAGAGTCTAATAATAAAAAAAAGAGGTGGGGGGAGGATGGATGGGACATTTATCCCTTTCAACGTTCTGTAAAAAGAAGACGGAATTAAAAAAAAAAATAATAAAATAAAATAAAGTGACGTTACCAGGATTCGAACCCACAACGTCGATTATGGTCAAACTTCCAGGGCAGACGACTAAACCATTCGGCCATGACACCCACTTCGAAGTCGACGCATATTGTGTATATGTAGTAACAACTGATTTTAATGTTGGTTAATTTTATGTTTTTATAGATATTTTATTAACTTTCCTTATTTCTATGTGCATCTGGAAACATTCCATATTCTGGAATGTGGATAATTGTTTAAAAGAGCGGAGTTTCAAATATGCGTCTGGGGATAATGAAAATTCGTTATCCCCAGACAAGTGTCTGGGGATAACAAATTTTTATTATCCCCAGACAGGTGTCTGGGGATAATCACAGCGTATATAAAAATACAATATCACAGACAAATGATATTTAAAATAAGGCTAGCACTATTCAGTATCTGATACTGAATAGTGGTTTTGCACTATTCAGTATCAGATACTGAATAGCGGTTTTGCACTATTCAGTATCTGATACTGAATAGTGGTTTTGTACTATTCAGTATCTGACACTGAATAGTGGTTTTGTACTATTCAGTATCTGACACTGAATAGTGGTTTTGCACTATAATACGGTGGGTTTTTTTTCCGAAACCTGACAAAGCTATGGGAAGAGGGCAGCTGTGGGAGTGTATATGGGACTCAGAGAAGTGTACACCAGTGGGGAGTGAACCTGGGACTGGGTTTCGGCGGGTTTCCAAATAAAAAGCAATTACTTTTTTTACGAAACACGACGACACCTGGCAATATCCGACAAAGTTATGAGAGGTAGGCAGCAGCGTGTGTGTGTGTGTGTGTGTGTGTGTGTGTGTGTGTGTGTGTAGGGGGGGGGGGGGGGGGGCGGAGAGGATGTACCTGAGATTCAGGGAATAATAATAATAATAATAATAATAATAATAATAATAATAATAATAATAATAATAATAATAATAATAATAATAATAATAATAATAATAATAGATCTTTCTTGTCCATAAATATGGCAATTTGTCATTTAGTTACACTTGTAACCCATAGATACTCTCACCGTACTCATGTGTAAAATAATTACATGGCCGTTAACAGCATTGTCTCTATCGGGAAAGTGTAATATGAGTCCAATATTCACTCCCACAGCTGCCCTCTTCCCATAACTTTGTAAGGTTTCGGAAAAAACCAAACATCGTATTATAGTGCAAAACCACTATACAGTGTCAGATACTGAATAGTGCTAGCCTATGGGAAGTGTACACCAGTGGGGAGTGAACCTGGGACTCTGGGTTTTGTAAAAAAGCAATAACAATATGGGGGGGGGGGGGGGGATTACATTTTTACGAAACCCGACAGTATGCGGCAAAGTTGTGGAAAGTAGGCAAAGCGTGGGGAGTGAACCTGGGACTCAATGAAGTGTACACCAGTGGGGAGTGAACCTGAGACTATGGTTTTCGGCGGGCTTCAGCTAGTTTCATATAAAAGCAATTAATTTTTTACGAAACCCGACGAAACCTGGCAATATCCGAGAAAGTTATGGGTAGTAGGCAAACAGTGCTGGGGAGTGAACCTGAGATTCGGGGAAGTGTACACTAGTGGGGAGTGAACCTGGGACTGGGTTTCGGCGGGTTTTGAAAAAAAAAGCAATTACTTTTTGTTTACAAAATGCACCAAATGCCAACAAAATGGGGCAAAGTTATGGAAAGTAGGCAAATAATGGGGAGTGAACCTGAGACTAAGGGAAGTGTACACCAGTAGGGAGTGAACCTGAGACTATGGTTTTCGGCGAGTTTCACATAAAAGCATTTACTTTTTTACGAAACCCGGCAATATCCGACAAAGTTATGGGAAGTAGGCAACAGTGGGGAGTGAACCTGAGACTCAGGGAAGTGTACACCAGTGGGGAGTGAACCTGAGACTCTGGTTTTTGGCGGGTTTCAGCGAGTTTCACATAAAAGCAATTAATTTTTTACGAAACCAGGCAATATCCGACAAAGTTGTGGGAAGTAGGCAACAGTGGGGAGTGAACCTGAGACTCAGTGAAGTGTACACCAGTGGGGAGTGAACCTGAGACTATGGTTTTTGACGGGTTTCAGGTAGTTTCATATAAAAGCAATTACTTTTTTACGAAACCCGGCAATATCAGACAAAGTTGGGGAAGTAGGCAACAGTGGGAGTGAACCTGAGACTCAGGGAAGTGTACACCAGTGGGGAGTGAACCTGAGACTATGGTTTTTGGTGGTTTTCAGCGAGTTTCATATAAAAGCAATTACTTTTTTACGAAACCTGGCAATATCCAACAAAGTTATTGAAGTAGGCAACAGTGGGGAGTGATCTTGAGATTCAGGGAAGTACACTTGTGGGGAGTGAACCTGGGACTCTGGATTTTGTAAAAAAGCAATACCGAGGGGGAGGGGGAATTACTTTTTACGAAACCCGACAAGGTTATGGGAAGTAGGCAGCAGTGGGGATTGAATCTGGGATTTGGACACCGATGAGGATTGAACCTGGGACTGTGAGAGGCTGATACCAGTGGACAGTGAGCTCAGAATGTACTTTTATTTCGAAACCTACTGAAATTGTCAAAAGTTATGGGAAGGGGGCACCATTGGGCAATGAACCGGGATTCAGGGAAGTGCACACCGGTTGGGAATGAACCTGGGACTGTGAGAAGAGGATATCAGTGGAAATGAACCTGGGACTATGGAAGATAGATACTAGTGGGAAATGAAGCCGGACTATGGGAGTTGGGTACCAGACGAGAATGAAGCAATTACTTTTTTACAAAACCCACCGAAAAACCATAGACTTAGGTTTACTCCCCAATAGTCTACACTTCCCTGAGTCTCGGTTCACTCCCCCACTGTTGCCTACTTTCTTTCCATAACTTTGTGGGATATTGTCGGGTTTCATAAAAAAGTAATTGCTTTTTTTTTACGAAACCCGGTCCCAGGTTCACTCCCCAATGGTGTACACTTCCCTGAGTCCCAGGTTCACTCCCCACTGCTACCTACTTCCCATAACTTTGTCGGGGTTCGGCGTGTTTTGGCAGGTTTCGTAAAAAAAGAAACACCCCTAAAAATACCACCTGTATTCAGAAAATAGATGTCAATTGTAGTCTAATATTCAGTATATCTATTTAAATTATTATTATTATTATTATTATTATTATTATTATTATTATTATTATTATTATTATTATTATTATTATTATTATTATTATTATTATTATTATTATTTTTATCATTATTATTATTATTATTATTATTATTATTATTATTATTATTATTATTATTATTATTATTATTATTATTATTATCATTATTTATTATTATTATTATTATTATTATTATTATTATTATTATTATTATTATTATTATTATTATTATTATTATTATTATTATTATTATTATTATGTATTATTATTATCACGTAAATTTTAATATAGTACGGCAATTAATTCACGGAAGTACATCGCTCAATTAAAATGGCAGAAAGTCTGGCCACATATTTATAATGAATCGGGTTTGTCTTAGATGACCAAACAAACAAACAACAACAACAACAACAACAAAAACAACAACAACAACAACAAATGAGACAAACAAAAAAAAAAGCAAGATTTTAAAAAATAATAAACAATAGAAGAGCACATCAATGAAAAACAACAACGAGATTATAACACATAAAAGATATTCGTAATAAATCGATAACTGATTAAATTACTCGAACTACTTGATTAAAAAAAAAAAATAATCATAATAATGATGATGATGACGATTACAACAACAACAACAATAATAATAATAATAATAATAATAATAATAATAATAATAATAATAATAATATATAATAATAATAATAATAATAATAATAATAATAATAATAATAATAATATAATAAATAATAATAATAATAATAATAATAATAATAATAATAATAATAGTAAGTAAGTAGAAATAATAATAATAATAATAATAATAATAAGAATAATAATAATAAAAGAACAATAGTATAATATCAACATTAAAGCAAATAAAATTATTAAAACAAAAGTTTAAAAAATATCAATAGACAGAAGGAATTTTTAAAATATTGGGGAAAAAAAAAAAAAAGTTATCCCTGCCGGGATTTGAACTCTCGAACCTTAGGCTCAGAGTCAAACAGCTTATATCCACCAAGCCATGGTGTCACTGAACTTTTTGTGACATTTAATCATGTCTATTTAGATATTTAAAAATGTATTTGAATGCCACTCTTACTTTGATATTTTGAACTATGTTAATTGTACAATAGCAGAAATTAAAAATTACGATCAAAATATTTTTACAACTTTGAATCGGGCTGTCAGTTACTGTACGTGTTCAATCTGGAAGTAGGTCAGCAGTTCAACCGAGATTGTCGCACTTTTCACTCTCTCTATAAAAAAGAGTTCCTTGTGGATACTGAATAGTGGCAAAGCACTATTCAGTATCAGATACTGAATAACCACTTCCTTAAAATAAAGTTCAGTAACTTTTTTGAGCTTCGTAATTAATATGCCCAGGAGATCGTTTTGCTGACCAGATAGAGGACCACCACTGGTCTAGCTCTCTTAACGAATATAACTTTCATTCAAGTTTGATGGCTTTGTTAATGAACAAAAAGCTAGTTTCAAACATTTACAGATAGAGCAAATTAATACGAAGCTAACAAGGCGAGGTAAGAAAGTGGAAGTAAGAAGTAGAAGGTATAGTAGGTCTTGCCCGATTTTTGAGGGGCTTGAAAGAGATAGAGCTTAGAGTAGTGATTGTGATGTAATGAGCACAACTTGCATTATTAAATTCCACCTTCTTCTTCCATTGGCTGCCAAAAGTTGTTAATAATTTGCTTTGCTTCCTTATTACTATTAGCGAGGTATGTAGTAGGGCTGTGCGGGTACCCGGGTAGGTATTGCAGACTATTTCGGGTACCCGGGTAGAATCCTCGGGTACCCGGGTATTTTTCAATTTCTCTTTAATACGTTATTTTATTGGTTTATAGAATATAATTCAATCATATTTAAGTTTTAAAAAAACTATCCGTAATCAAAATAAAATTATTGATTACATTATGGGCTTTCCAATAGCTAGGAATAAGTTAGGAATCAACCTGATTCCAAGAAGTCAACTTTCTCTCGGAAATCGAAACTAATGAACGTCCTTCCAAGAACTCGAGATGTGGACTATAAAAACGACCCCCAGAGTTGTTGACTTACTTGACTTAGATGCCTTTCGCGTCTCGACCGAAAGATCGGGTCGCCTTGGCTGTTTCCAGTATTTCCTGTGTGAGGTGTCTCCAATATTGCCGGTCCTCTGCTAGGGTTCTCAGATTTTCAAGGTCCCCTGCCGTTATGAGACTAATGCTTTGTCCAAGTGTTGTGAGGTTTTTGTTTAGGATCACAGAGTTGTTGCAGTCTTTATTTATTTATTTATTTTTTTTTTTGATTCTTAATATTTTGTTATATCTTTTTCTACAGTTTGTACAAATAAAGATATGATTAAAAAAAACAAGAAAAAAAAAACAAAAACCCCGCCATATCAGCCACCCCCCCCCCCCCCCCCCCCTTTTTTTTTTTTTAAATCATGGCGGGTACCCGGGTAATTGGGAACTATTACCCGGATCCTACCCGGGTAATAAATTACCCGGGTAGGAACAGCCCTAGTATGTAGACAGGAGAAATAAACAATATAAACTCATGATTTGTCATGATCAGATTGTTGAATGATAAACAGCTGAAATCTTTTTCTTATACTGTTAAAATTAACTTGTTTCTAATTTTGATTATTTTGCCTTTTGTTTTAAATTCTTGACTCACATAGGTATTTTAGTCATCAGACATTTTGGTAGAAATTTATGATAAAACCCGTTAAATGACCGAAATAAAAATATTATATTTTTGAAAAATAATTATATTCTCATCGCAGTTTTTTTCATAAAAAATTTCCCAAATTGAGAAAGCCAATCTGGTAATCACAAACACGGTGAAAGGTGTGGAAAGGTCAAGGTCTTTTTGGTACCTGTGTTTTCATTCCGCAACTAGATACAAACTGTCGGATTTAAATGCTGTGCGTTTGGCTTAGAAACTCACAACATTGTCATCCGGAAATGTAGATAGTATGAAGTTGACGTCACTGAGGTCCTTGTTATTGTTTTTTGCGATCCATGTTTATGAGTAATTCTTTCTAAACTGCATTAATCATACAAGAATCGTTCAAGATCTCACATAGTTTTGTGTGTTGGTCCGTTACTACTTCCGGATGGCAATGTTGTGAGCTTCTTAGCCAAGCGCATACTATCTGGAAATATAACGGACCAACACACAAAATTATGAGACTATGTGTAACCTTAAACGAAATTGACATCACTCAGATCTTTGTTATTGTTTGTTTGTTTGTTTGTTTTTTTGTTTTTTTTTTTGCCATCCATGTTTAGGAGTAACTCACACTAAACTGTATTAACCAGACTGTAAACGTTCAAGGTTACCCATATTTTTGTGCGTTGGTCGATACATATCCGGATGGCAATGTTGTGCGTTTCTTAGCCAAGCGCGCAGTATCTATAGTCCGGTTAATACAGTTTGGTGAGAATTACTCAAAAAATGAAGGGATGCAATCCCCCCCCCCCCCCCCAAAAAAAAAAAAAAGCTGACTAAGCAAGTCCGGAACTAAAATCACGGCACCTTCGGACTAAGTTTGGCCAAGTTTTAGTCATTTGCTGAGGCAGTTACTTCACAAGCTTTGACTGAGACTAGTAACTAGGATGCGTCATAGCGTCAACAAGATAGCGACTATTTTTGGATTGAGTGCGTTTTGATTCGGAAAAAAAATACGTGGTTTCGAATGACAGAGGCAAAAAGTGTCCTGTTGTCATTGACACTGGCTTTAAAAAACGATAAGATAAGTGCAGATCGTCGAAAGTACACATTTTTGTGAGTAAAAACGAAAAAAAAAACAAAAACAAAAAAAAAACAAAAAAAAACGGAATCTATCGGCTCGGTGAGTTGAGAGTGAACGAAAGACTCCGAAATTAAAGGGTTTGCGTCAAAGAATAACAAAACAAAGTATAAAAATCACCAATGTTAAGTTGTGCGGCTTTGTAGTCAAGTGCTATGACACTCGCTTTCGGATCAGTAGAACCCGGTTCGAGTCCCACTTATTATTATTATTATTATTATTATTATTATCATCATCATCATCATCATCATCATCATCATCATCATCAGACAACATCCCAAATCACATTCTAAAACATTATACAACAAAATATTTAACTCGTTCCGCCCTTAATTCTGGAACCGTTCCCAAATGGTTGGAAACACGCAAACATAAAACTATCTTCTCAAGAAAGGCAGTAAACATGTGGCATCAAACTACAGGCCTGTGATCTTTAACATTGATCTGTTGTAAAATATTGGAGCACATATGATTATGCATGGCATCATGTCATGAAACACATGGAAACCAACACTATATTAACTCACTCAACCCTAACACCGACTATATCCGTAGTTCACACGGTTTACTTTTACCCCATGCCTATTAATTACATTTTTCTGAGACAAATTATAGTCGTAGTATCAAAGCTAATGTTGTTTTTTTTTTGTTTTTGTTTTTTTCATTTTTACATGTTAATGGTAGTTCAATATAATAAAACTATCTATGCACATGCTCATCTTTAATACATTTTTTCCAATTTTGAAAAGTAGCAAAAATCTCTAGGATTGAGTGAGTTAATACCTCTACAACATGGTTTCAGAAGTGGACATTCGTATGAAAGCCAATTAATCGTAACTATGCATGAACTGAATGAATAAATTAATGAATGAATACATTATGTATTTAATGTCGGTAAAAATACATATTATGAGTACATCGTTTATACACAATAACAACTATTAACAATGACAACAAAATATAAAGGTAATAATTTGAAGAAAAAAATAATGATGTATATTTTCTTAATAAAATCTGATTTAAAATCAATAAGCCCTTTAAGGCTTTTCACCGACATGAGAATTAAAAAAAAAATACTTTGCACATAAATTAAATACTATAATATTTAATATATATATATAAATTGACATGTCTCACCGTTCCATTAAATATAATTATGAAATATATTTAAGGGAACAGAAAACAGATCTGAACCAGACTGAGAAGCTGCCACTTTTGTCATAAGAGTCTCTCAAACCTATTCAAATCTGTCTCCGTTCTCATGTGCTCAATCAGATTATTCTACGAAACTGCAGCGGCATAACGAAAGGACTGTTTACCGAAATGTGTTGCTTTGATGTTAGGGACATTAACAGTATCGGTGTGCCTAAAATCATTTTGTTCTTTCTGTTACTAAATTTTCTAGAAATTTTGGGGATAATTTGTGAAGAATTTCGAATGTTTCTGTTGCCATAATTTGCATGAGCTTGGTTTCAAGGGGGATAACTTTAGCCTTTGTTAGTAAGTCTTCGTAAGTGTCACTGTAGATGAATCCGAGAGCACGTTCTTGTATTTTATCCATTTTATTAATATATGCTCTTGAACAGAAGTGTCACATTTAAATAAATGGACAAAAGTTGACATTTAATAAGATAAATGTATGGAAAATTGTTAGTTTATTTAGTTTGGAGAGGTGTCTTCCTATTCTTTTTAACACGTTTAGTTGTTGAGAGGCCTTCCTTGATGTGAAAGTCAATTTTTAGTTGGTAGTTAATATCAATTCCAAGTAACTTTATCGTGTCTTCACGTGGTTTTGTTACTGAATCTATATTAAATGCTAGGGACTTATTCTGCCTACAGCTTAAGCCTGAAACTTGTCTGGATTGGCCTTCATGCACTTTATAAGGAAACAATTAGTAAGGATCTGGCTCTCCTGCTCAAGAACATCGACTAGAGTTTTAAAATCTTTATGACAGCATAGGATAGTGTGTTATCGTCGGCAGAATTATACAGTACTGGATCTTTTATACATATAAAAATATGTCA
>NC_088370.1:16097907-16157907 GCF_034508935.2 Berghia stephanieae
TGAGCTGAGCTTTAAAAAAATTGAGCGTTATATAGCGCAATATCCACTAAATGTGCTCAAAGCGCTTTACAATGGGTCCCTGGTCAACAGCAACATTTCACATTTAGGACGGGACATGACGCCAGTTGAGCAATATTACAATTTTCGGACAAAGCAACGCTGTTAACGGTCAGGTACTCATTTTACACCTGAGTACGGTGAGAGAATGTGAGTAAAGAGCCTTTTCCAAGGACTCAACTAAGCGCCGAGCGCGAGGCTCGAACCCAAGACCTTCCGATCCGAAAGCAAGTGTCATACCACCAGACCACATAGCCGCAAAAGAATGATTGCAGTTTATATGCTTACATCAAGGACATCAATAGATAATATGCAGATGACGTCACTCAGGTCTTTGTTATTGTTTTTTGCCATCCGCGTTTATGAGTAATGCTCACTGAACTGTATTAACCCAACTATAAACGTACATGGATACACAGTTTTGTGTGTTGGTCGGTTATACTTCCGGATGGCAATGTTATGAGCTTCTCAGCCAAACGCATACTATCTATATCTAAAGCCCACCTTGACCTACATTTAATTTATGAACAAATAATAGAATTCAATAGTCTGATGTCACGTCCGCCCAGAAACGAGTATCTGCTTGGTGCTAAACAATGAAAATCGGTACTTTTTATTCTTCATGCTGGCTAGAACTTTTTCACATGTCATGTAATCAGAATGTCCCAACTTCAAAACATTATCAGATATATAATGTTTTCTTCTACTCTGGATACACTTTTATGCTCGTCGGAGAAATATCTCATAAGTAAGGGCGTCCGCCGTTGTTCCATTGTTTAAAACCCGTTACTAAGTTACCATGCCGCATTACGAGTGAAGTGACGTCACGACTGCTGAAGCCTATTATTTTGAAGGAATGTCGAGATCGAACGAAGCAGCCCACCATTTATAAAACACCAAATTCCTTCCTGGTTCCAGAGCAACACTGATACAAATACGTGCAATTTCGTTCAGGCAAGCACTTCGAGCTGAAAAGTTCATGGCATTCATTCAACAGGGACATAACACAATTATTTGGAATGACGAAGAGATATCCAGTTTGGTTTTGAGTGAATAAAGGTTGTCAACTGTGTTGCCCTAAAATATTCTGCCTTCTTGTAAATGAAAAAGACAGATAAAACAGAAAAAAGTTAACAACTTTGTAAGTAAAATTATATCACCTTTTGATTATCACTATTATTTACTGATAAACATATCAATCAATCCCTATTATTATTATTATTATTATTATTATTATTATTATTATTATTATTATTATTATTATTATTATTATTATTATTATTATTATTATTATTATTATCTATTATTATCATTTATTATTATTATTATTATTATTATTATTATTATTATTATTATTATTATTATTATCATTATTATTATCATTATTATTATTATCATCATTATTATTGCTATTATTATTATTATTATTATTATTATTATTATTATTATTATTTTTATTATTATTATCATTATCATTATTATTTTCTTATAATGCAATAATTTAACGTTGTTTATTCCTGTTCCTTGTTTTGATTTGCTCGTCAGAAAAGCATAATCCCGGTGATTTTATGCACATAAACCTTCCAATATGTGAGGAGTAAAGCATTCCATTTTATATATAGAATGAAGATAACGTCACTCGGGTCTTTGTTATTGTTTTTTTGCCATCCACGGTTATGAGTAATTGGATTCAATAGTCTGTCACGTCGCCCAGCAATGGCGGCCATCGTGGTTCTAAACAAAGAAAATGCTGGCTAGAACTCTTCATATGTCTTGTGATCAGAATGTGTAAAAGTCAAAACATGATCGGATTTATATATATATATATATATATATATATATATATATATATATAATATATATATATATATATGTTTTTTGTTTGTTTGTTTGTTTGTTTCCCCTCTGGATACGCTTTTATGCTCGTCGGAGAAATATTTCATAAGGGCGTCCGCCGCCATTGTTTCGATAGTTTAGAGCCAGTTACTAAGTTACCATGCGTCATTACGACGGAAGTGACGTCACGACTGTTGAAGCGTATTCTCACTAAACTGTATTATCCAGAATACAAAAATTCAAGATTCCACACAGTTTTGTGTGTTGGTCTGTTATACATCCGGATGGCAATGTTGTGAGCTTCTTAGCCAAGCGCATACAATCTATAGACACAAAGATAACCACGCCTCTCGGACATGGGTCATAATGAAAAACAATGGCAATGATTGGGTAACATCGCGAACTACACAGATTTTATGTCGGTGGTATGTGTCTAAGTAAAATACCCACGGATCCAACCAACGCAGAAAACTATGTGTAAACTTTAACGTTTATAATATGAGCGAGAATATCATGTGATAACTAGTCACCCATTTGGCGGGAAAGATAGTTCGAAGATGACGTCACTTATGTCTTTGTTATTGTTTTTGCCATCCGCGTTTATGAGTACTTCTCACTAAACTGTATTAACCAGACTATAAACCTTCAAGGTTACACACAGGTTGTGTTCGCCAGTTTTATTTCCGGATGGCATTGATGTGAACTTCTTAGTCAAGTGCATACTATCTATTGATAGGATGCGCTTGGCTAAGAAGCTCATAACATTGCCATCCGAAAGTATAACGGAAAAACACACAAAACTATGTGTAAACTTGAACGTTTATAGTCTGGTCAATACTGTTAAGTGAGAATTACTTATAAACGTGGATGGCAAAAAGCAACAACAAAGCCCCGAGTAACGTCAACTTCATTCTATTGATAAAAACAATAACAATGATGTGAGAGAGAGAGGTCGATTTCATTCACGTTATTGTTTATAAACAGCTAATTATGTTTGTCCGAGCACGTGTGAAGGTGTGTCACAAACTACAAGTTTTGATTGGTCAAAAATCTACTGGTTAATTGGATTCAAAAGTCTGATGTCACATCGCCCAGCAACGGCGAGCAGCGTGGTTCTAAAAAAGAATATTGGTACTTTTTATTCCTCATGCTGGCTAGAACTTTCATATGCTTGTGATCAGAATGTGTAAAAGGCAAAACATGATCAGATTTATAATGTTTTTTTTTCTCCTCTGGATACGCTTTTATGCTCGTCAGAGAAATATTTCACAAGGGCGTCCGCCATTGTTGCGATAGTCTAGAACCAGTTACTAAGTTACTATGCGTCATTACGAGGGAAGTGACGTCATGACTGTTGAATCCAATTCCAAAACAATGTCATGAATAATTTTAATGGTTTCTTGTGGTCTTGTGGTATGACACTCGCTTTCGGATCGGAAGGTCCTGGGTTCGAGCCTCGCGCTCGGCGCATAGTTGAGTCCTTGGAAAAGGCTCTTTACTCACATTCTCTCACCGTACTCAGGTGTAAAATGAGTACCTGGCCGTTAACAGCGTTGTCTTTGTCCGAAAAATTGTAATATCGCCTAACAGGCGTCATGTCCCGTCCTACATGTTAAATGTTGCTGTTGACCAGCGACCCCTTGCAAAGCGCTTTGAGCACATGTAGTGGATTTTGCGCTATATAAAGCTCAATGTTTTTTTGTTTTTTGTTTTGTTTTGTTTTTTACTGTCATTATGAATTTTCTCAGTATGTCATCAATCTATAGCTTTCGAAGTCTTACATTGCCAAAATACTCTTCAACAGTCGTAACGTCACTTCCTTCCTAATGACGCATGGTAACTGAGTAACACTGGCTCTAAACTATCGGAACAATGGCGGACGTCCTTATGAAATATTTCTCCGGCGAGCAAAAGCGTATCCAGAGGAAAAAACCCCCATAAATTTGATCATGTTTTGACTTTTACACATTCTGATCACAAGGCATATGAAAAGTTCTAGCCAGCATGAAGAATAAAAAGTAATGATTTTCTTTGTTTAGAACCAAGATGGCCGCCGTTGCCGTGCGGCGTGACATCAGACTACTGAATCCAATACGATTCAATAGTCTGATGTCACGTCGCCCGGCAACGGCGGCCATCTTGGTTCTAAACAAAGAAAATCATTACTTTTTATTCTTCATGCTGGCTAGAACTTTTCATATGCCTTGTGATCAGAATGTGTAAAAGTCAAAACATGATCAGATTTATAATGTTTTTTTTTTTCTTCTGGATACGCTTTTATGCTCGTCGGAGAAATATTTCATAAGGGCGTCCGCCATTGTTTGTTCCTATCGTTTAGAGCCAGTGTTACTAAGTTACCATGCGTCATTGGGAAGGAAGTGACGTTACGACTATTGAATCCTATTATGTCACATAACAAAGCGCGAACACCAAATGGAAATGAACGTTGAGATGTATTCTATGAACAGTCTCAGCAGGATCATGTGCTACCCTGAGCACAGGCTACTAACCACAACTCACTATTCACTCTTTTTTTGGATTTTCGACGCCTTCTGTTGTGACGTTATTATTATTATTATTATTATTATTATTATTATTATTATTATTATTATTATTATTATTATTATTATTATTATTATTATTATTATTATTATTATTATTATTTCATCATCATTCTTCTTCTTCTTCTTCTTCTTCTTCTTCTTCTTCTTCTTCTTCTTCTTCTCTTCTTCTTCTTCTTCTTCTTCTGATTATTATTATTATTATTATTATTATTATTATTATTATTATTATTATTATTATTATTATTATTATTATTATTATTATTATTATTATTATTATTATTATTATTATTATTATAATTATTATTATTATTATTATTATTATTATTATTATTATTACTATTATTATTATTATTGTGTCATCATCATCATCGCCATCATCATAATCATCACCATCGTCATCACTATTATAATCATCGTCATCATCACTATAACTACTACTACTACTACTACTACTACTACTACTACTACAACAACAACTACTACTACTACTACTACTACTACTACTACTACTACTACTACTACAACAACAACAACAACAACTACTACTACTACTACTACTACTACTACTACTACTACTACTACTACTACTACTACTACTACCACCACTACTACTATACTACTACTTCTACTACTACTATTACTACTACATCATAATAATTAATATATATATAAATTCTATTTCTCATATTCAAGACTACTACGAAAGCTACAAAATGGGCGTCAATGTATCGAGGAAGTGCAAGACTGCTTGTGGGAAGGTGGACGACTTGTCTATGGTAAAGACGTTATTGTTAAACCCAAAGGGTTCAAGAGATGAAGAAAAATTAAACCAGGCCATGATCAATGCGTGTCGTGATGGTCGAGATGACATAGTGAGTCTATTGATAGAATATGACGTCAGCATTAATGTGACCGACAAAGATGGGAAAAGTGCTTTGATGGTAGCGTGTAACGCGCAAAAAGAAACTATCGTAGCACTGCTGGTGAGTCGTGAAGATTTAGAAGTGAATGCCACTGATGCAGAGGAGAAAACAGCCCTTCACGTTGCATGTTTAGTTGGACATGCGGGGATTGTGGATAAACTCATCTTTAGAGGCTCTAACGTTGATGCAAAAGACAAAACGGGATGTACTGCTATAATGGTGTGTATTTTATATGGCCACGATACTCTTGCGATGCAGCTTATTGACAACTCCAAAGATATTGATGCAACCGATACAAATGGAGTCACCGCACTGAAGTATGCAATTTGGTGGGGTCGAAACCAAGTTGCTGGGTATTTGATGCAAAATGGTGCTCAAGTTTGCACTCCAGATGAAAAAGGGAAAACCGTATTGATGTACACATGCCTTTATGGAAATGACGCATGTTTTGAATTATGTTTACAACACGGAGCTGATGTAAATGTCAAAAATCTGAAAGGAAAAACTGCACTCATGTATGCGTGCGAATACGGACGACAAAATATCGTTGTGTCCTTATTACAACGAGACGAGCTGGACATCAATGCGTGTGATGAAAAGAAGAAAACTGCCTTGATGTACGCTTGTTGCACGTTGCACCTGAAATTTATCTTTTTGTTACTAAATCACAGCAAGATTGACATTGACGCAAGAGACCGAGACGGAAAGACGGCTTTGATGTATTCCTGTGAAATGGGATATTTGTTCTACGCGGACATCCTTCTCAAACAAGATGGAATCGACGCAGATGCCGTCGACGAAGACGGAAAGACAGCACTCATGTACGCATGTCAAAACGGAAATGCGGCTTTAGTTCAAAGGTTGATCCAACATGGCGTTAATACCAACGCTATGGATTGGGACAATAAAAATGCTTACTTATACGCAGCTCATGGTGGCCATCAGATAGTCATGCTCACACTCCTCCAAAATGGAGCTAATCTCAGCTCACTTCATGGCAGTACGTATCAGAATGAGGATGGCGAAAACGATAGCGAGGTCAAGTCGTGTCTTTTGGGGACGCTTGCTTGTGTTTCGGCTGTTGGCGAGATTCTCAGCATTTTTGGATGAAAAACGTCATTGATCTGCCACAATTGCGCTGTCTATACAAAGGCAAAACCACCCATTATCAAAACTGGGTTGAATTTATGTATGTATGTATGCATGTATATATATATATATATATATATATATATATATATATATATATATATATATATATATATATATATATATATAATATATATATGTATGTATGTATATATATATATATATATATATATATATATATATATATAGTCTCTTATAGTGACCGTATTTAAATGCGCAGCTTTCAGCTCAGGTTCAAAAAGCAAAAGGAAGCCTTATCATAAATAAACCCCACTAATATCTTATGCTCGTCCATAAACGGAGGTGATATTTGATGTGCAGTTCAAAATCATAAATGAACCAGATAGCATATATATATATATATATATATATATATATATATATATATATATATATATATATATTATATATATATATATACAGTGACTGTTTTAAGCAATCACTTGATATATTTAGAGGTCACGAAGTATTGTGAAATATATAAATATAAAAATAAAATTTTAATGGTGCGTTTTAAATATATTTTTCCGTCAATACATGTACATGTTTTTGTCGCTTTACAACAATATCTTTATGGACGCATTAGTGACTTAATCATTCTCTAAAATTGTGAATTTTGAATATTACCTATGCACTCACCTGTGTACTTAACCAGATTATACGCGTTCAATGTTACACATACAGCTAGACTTATAAAATTAATGAAAAGAAAAAAAAAGAGAGATCATATAACACCAGTTCTTCCGTAATTGCACTGGCTTCCTGTGAAATTTAGGGTAGATTTTAAGTTATTTTGCTGGTGACATGCCTTTCAATCTTGTATGTAAATATCATGCATTGTTACCTTATTATGGTTATCTTCTATATGTATGGATGCATGAGTGTGTGTGTGTGTGTGTGTGTGTGTGTGAGTGTGTGTGCTTTGCAAGTCAAGGTTAAAGATATATTGAGCTTTTGTTATATAGCGCTCAAAGCGCTTTACAAGGGTTCCCTGGCCAACAGCAACATTTAACATGACGCCTATTAGGCAATATTCCAATTTTTTTTTCGGACAGACAACGGCCAGTTACTCATTTTACACCTGAGTACAGTGAGAGAATGTGAGAAAAGAGCTTTTCCAAGGACTCAACTATGCGCCGAGCGAGGCTCGAACTCAGGACCTTCCGATCCGAAAGCGAGTGTCATACCACTAGACCACATCGCCGCTTGTAGATCACACATACATGAGTACATTTAAGTTGTTATACTATCTTTACCACATGTATCATTATTGTAATGGTGTAAAATGAGTACCTGGCCGTTAAAAGCGTTGTCTTTGTCCGAAAAATTGTAATATCGCCTAACAGGCTTCATGTCCCGTCCTACATGTTAAATGTTGCTGTTGACCAGGGACCCCTTGTAAAGCGCTTTGAGCACATTTAAAGCACAATTATATCCATAGCTCCACGCCCCTGGAACGCACTCAGTCCTCGGAGAAAGTCCTGTGATAATGTATCATCTTTCAGGAAATGTCTGAAGACTGAGTTGTTCCGTAAGGCTTTTTTTTATGAAATAGATGTTGCTTAGATTTTTGTTTTATATTCATGCTTGTTATATAGTGTCGTGATTTAAAAAAAAAGAATATGTAAAGCGCCGCAGAGCACGTTAACGTGGATGTTTAGGCGCTATATAAATTCATTACTTATTATTATTATTATTATTATTATTATTATTATTATTATTATTATTATTATTATTATTATTATTATTATTATTATTAAATTCATTATTTATTATCTATTTATTATAGTTTTGTGTGTTGGTCCATTATATTTCCGGATGCCAATGTTGTGAGTTTCGTAGCCAAGCGCCAAGCCAAGAACGAAGTTGACGTCACTCACCTGTTTGTTTTTGTTTTGAGCCAGCGTTTTTTATGAGTAGTTCTCATTTCCGGCTCGCGAATGTTGTGAGCTTTTTGGCTGAGAGCAAAGCATCAATAGGGTTCAACAGTCGTGACGTCACTTCCCTCATAATGACGCAGAGTAACTTAGTAACTGGTTCTAAACTATAGGAACAATGGCGTACGCCCTTATGAAATACTTCTCCTACGAGCATAAATGTGTATCCAGAGGAGAAAAACATTTTAATCTGATCATGTTTTGAATTTTATACATTCTGATCTCATGACATATGAAAAAGTTCTAGCCAGCATGAGGAGAGAAAAAAGTACCGATTTTCTTTGTTTAGAACCAAGCTGCTGGTTGCTGGGAGGACGTCACATCATTCTATTGAATCCTATTGCTGGGGGGGGGGGGGGGGGGGGGGGGATACATGAACACATCTAATGTACAAGAAGGGATCAGACTAAAACGGAAGTGCACAGT
This sequence comes from Berghia stephanieae, assembly GCF_034508935.2. Taxonomy (NCBI): domain Eukaryota; kingdom Metazoa; phylum Mollusca; class Gastropoda; order Nudibranchia; family Aeolidiidae; genus Berghia; species Berghia stephanieae. Next base: position 16,106,800 of record NC_088370.1, read on the forward strand.
GAAACTGACCAACTACTAACACACGAGAATCTACTCACAGTAAACAAGATGAAGACGAAACCAAGTCCAGACAAAAGTTGGTATTATTTGTGACACACCCTCAGCACACTTGTGCAAACGGAGCTGATTCTTTACAAACAATAGAATCAAAAATGAAGTTTGAAGCAAGGGAGCCTCGAGTTGAAGCGTAGCTATCGTTAACTTATAGATAGTTCGAAGATGACGTCACTCGGTTCTTTGTTATTGTTTTTTTGCCATCCGCGTTTATGAGTAATGCTCACTGAACTGTATAGATAGTTTGAAGATGACGTCACTCAGGTCTTTATTATTGTTTTTTTGCCATCCGCGTTTATGAGTAGTTCTCACTAAATTGCAGTAACCAGACTATAGACGATCATGGTTACACACGATTTTGTGTGTTGGCCAGTTATACTTCCGGATGGTAATGTTGTGAACCTCTTAACCAAGTGCATACTATCTATTAACCTGGCTGTAAACGTTCAAGGATACACACAGTTTTGTGTGTTGGTCCGTTATACTTCCGGATGGCAATGTTATGAGCTTCTTAGCCAAGAGCATACTATCTATAGCCTGACACTGACCAAAAAAATGACGTCAAAATGCCAGTCTTTGGCCACGAAATAAAACAAATCGTGAGTTGTATTCAATAGCTCAACCAATGGGACCGCTTGTTTCCATGAGCACTTGTAACGACAACTCACTAGGCGGTGCAAAAACCAAATAATGACGTCAAAATGCCAGTCTTTTTGGGTTTCAGTGTCAGGCTATAACTTAACAACTTGAGTTGACGCCACTCAGCTCTCTGCAGTGGACACTTAGTTAACAACGCATCTCGGACAGTCGTCATAATGTAAACAATGGCAGTGATTGGTTGACATAGCAAACTACACAGGATTTACTATCGATGGTTTATGTCTAAGTAAAATACCCACTGTTCTAACACTTGATCAATAGATCAAATGTCTATAATATGATCGAGGAAATCGTGTGATAACTAGTCACCCTATAAGCGGTATAAAAAATAATAATGGTCAGAGAGAGGTCGATTTCATTCAAGTTATTGTTTATAAACAACCAATTATGTTTGTCCGGGCACGTGTGAATGTGTGTCAGAAATTCCATGTTTTGATTGGTCAAAAATCTACTGGTTAATTGCTTTTAGACGATCAGATGGCTGACGCGTTCTCACTGGCTTCTCTCGATTAGATTATAAAAATAAAAACGTTTAACTCACTCAACCCTAACACCGACTATATCCGTAGTATACCCGGGGTTAAATTTACCCCATGCCTATTTATTACATTTTCCTGATACAAATTATAGGCGTAGTATCAAAGCTAATGTTCTTCATTTTAAAAAATTAATAGGAATTGGATAGAAATATCAATCTACATGCTCATTTTAATACATTTTTTCCAATTCTGAAAAGTAGCAAAGATCTCTAGGATTGGGTGAGTTAAGTTTGCAAATAGTTGTATGTATTGGCATGATTCATCATGTGAGTATTTTACTTAAAGGCATACCAATATGTAGTTAAATTTGCTTCGTTTCGCATCACTACCATTGTTTGCTGAATAATGACTGGTCGGACAGTCCAACTCATTCAGGGTTAAAGGTCAAGGGGTTAGATCCAAGAAAAAAAAATCCCTTAATGTATATTATATCTTGTTTGAGACCACCGTAAAGTTCCGCCTTCACCTTGATCATCAACGTTGCGTTCGTAACCTAATGATGGTATGCGTTTAGGTAAAACACTCACACCACCCGCCTGCCTGATACAACGTACTAATAGATAGAACGAAGATGACGTCACTCAGGCCTTTGTTATTGGTTGGGTTTTTTTTTTTTTTACCATCTATGTTTATGAGTAATTCTCACTAAACTGTATTAACCAGACTGTAAACGTTTAAGGTTACACATAGTTTTGTGTGTTGGCCGTTTTACTTCCGGATGGCAATGTTGTGAGTTTCTTCGCCAAACGCACAGCGTCTATAGCTAGATAGAACGAAGTTGACGTCACTCATGTCTTTGTTATTGTTTTTTTTTTTTTGCAATCCGCGTTTATGACTAATTCTCACTAAAGTGTATTAACCAGAATATAGATAGTATGCGCTTGGCTAAGAAGCTCATAACATTGCCATCCGGAAGTATAACGGACCAACACACAAAACTGTGTGTATTCATAAACGTTTATAGTCGGGTTAATACAATTCAGTGAGCATTACTCATAAACGCGGATGGCAAAAAACAATAACAAAGACCTGAGTGACGTCATCTGCATACTATCTATTAGCATTCAAGGTTACACATATTTTAAAAATTTTTCTGATTTACTTCCGGATGGCAATGTTGTGAGCTTCTTAGCCAAGCGCATGCTATCTATAGATATTATGAAGTTGACGTCACTCATGTCTTTGTTATTGTTTTTGCCACCCACGTTTATGAGTAATTCTCACTAAACTGTATTAACCAGACTATAAACGTTCAAGGTTACACATAGTTTTGTGTGTTGGTCCGTTATACTTCCGGATGGCAATGTTGTGATTTTCTTAGCCAATCGCATACTATCTATATTCAAAACTGTGTGTAACCGTTGCCATCGTAAAGTTATAGCCTGACACTGTAACCCAAAAAGACTAGCAGTTTGACGTCATTATTTGTTTTTTGCACCGCCTAGTGAGTTGTCGTTAGTAGAGCTCATGGAAACAAGTTATTTCATTGGTTGAACTATTGAATTCAACTCACGATTCTTTTGTGGCCAAAGACTGGCATTTTGACATCATTTTTTTGGTCAGTGTCAGGTTATAAGTAAACGATGGCGACAGTTTTCCTTCCGGATGTCAATGTTGTGAGTTTCTTAGTCAAGGCCATACTAGTTATGACCAACACACAAAACCGTGTGTAACCTTTTGATAGTATGCGCTTGCCTAAGAAGCTCATATCATTGCCATCCGGAAGTATAACGGACCAACACACAAAACTGTGTGTATCCATGAACGTTTATAGTCGGGTTAATACAGTTCAGTGAGCATTTCTCATGAACGCGGATGGCAAAAAACAATAACAAAGACCTGAGTGACGTCATCTTCGAACTATCTATAAACGGGGATGGCAAAAAAAAAAACAATAACAAAGACCTGAGTGACGTCAACTTCTTTCTATCTATAAACGTTTAAGGTTACACATAGTTTTGTTTGTTGGCCGTTATACTTCCGGATGGCGCCACCTTATACTGTAAGTGTAAGCCGTTGTGCTGCTATGTGGTCTTGTGGTATGACACTCGCTTTCGGATCGAAAGGTCGTGGGTTCGAGCCTCGCTCGCTCGACGCATAGTTGAGTCCTTGGAGAAGGCTCTTTACTCACATTCCCTCACCGTACTTAGGTGGAAAATGAGTACCTGGCCGTTAACAGCGTTGTCTCTGTCCGAAAAAACTGTAATATCGCAGAACAGGCCACATGGTGTTCGAATTTTTAATGCGCAACTGTTATTTAAATTAATTACTATCTTTTAAATATACACACACAAGTTCGGACTAAAGGCCAGAGGTATGGCCTATCTCAATTTATCAAATTTATATATAAAGTGTTGCTATTGGTTCTTGGTTGTATATTTTTACATTTTTATAAATTTGCATATATATTATATATATATATATATATATATATATATATATATATATATATATTATATATATATATATTATGTGTGTGTGTGTGTGTGTGTGTGTGTGTATACATTGTCGCCATAGATTCTCAACTTTGTATTTCTACATTTTCATGCATGCCACGTCTGTAAACGAATTTCCATTTTTTAAAAATGAATAAAGTATATATTATTATTATTATTATTATTATTATTATTATTATTATTATTATTATTATTATTATTATAGCCCGTCCTACATGTTAAATGTTGCTGCTGCCCAGGGACCACTTGTAAAGCGCTTTGAGCACGTTTAGTGGGTATTGCGCTATATAAAAGCTCAATTAATATCCGTCCGCCCGAGACGGAGCCCTGGTGACAGAGACAACGCTGATGCTACTAGTCATTGTTATCCGTGCACGGCTTTGATGAAAGAATGTGAGTAAAGAGCCGAGATTTTACTCATGGTCTCAACTTTGCGCTGCCCAAAGCAGGACTTGAACCGATGTTTGTTTGTTTTTAAGGGTTTTACGGCGCTTGCAACACATTTAGGTTATATCAGCGCCAGTAAAATGGAAGATAATGGGATAGTAAAAAGTTCTAGAATTACAAATAAAGCACCCAAGAAAAAGTAAGACAAAGGGGAACTGAGAACAAATAGGGATCAGATGTAGATTCCAAGAGCATACCACCAATGTACTTAGTTTGAGATCACCTATAAGTCTCATCCCGACACAAGCACAAAATCCAACAAAGAGGAATACACTCAAATGCTTACATTATACATTCAAAATAACAAATATAATAATACATAACAGAGAGATGATTCACAAGGAAATAAGTATCATCTCCCATAACAATAACTTTGCATTTGACTGTTTCCCTCCCAGCTAGGACTTCGGCCAGGGCCGAGACAAAACCAAGTGATCTCATTCCGTCACAAAGACAGAAAGCAAGTTGGAAAACAGATATAAGGGGATAGAAGACACAGTATGTACCCCCCTGCCCACTATGGGAGGTCAGGAACCCCGCCCAGGAACCAAGGAACTACATTATGTCCGAAGGAGAATGGCATATTGTCACAAAACCGCAAAGCCGACCTCAAGGACATTCATTTATTGACTCTTTTCCTATAGACTGAGGATGAGGATGCTGGCCAGAACTTAAGTTATAGGTACCATCTTGTACCAAGACAAGGAAATTAAGAATAGATAGAATGAAATATAGTTCGGACTAAAGACTAAAGGCCAGAGTTATGGCCTATCTCAATTTATCAAATTAATATATAAGGTGTTGCTATTGGTTCTTGGTTGTATATTTTTACATGTTTGTACATTTGCATATATATATATATATATATATATATATATATATATATATATATATATATATATATATATATATGTGTGTGTGTGTGTGTGTGTGTGTATACATTGTCGCCATAGATTCTCAACTTTGTGTTTATACATTTTTACGCATGCCACGTCTGTAAACGAATTTCCATTTTTTTGGATGAATAAAGTATATAGTATTATTATTATTATTATTATTATTATTATATATTATTATTATTATTATTATTATTATTATTATTATTATTATTATATTATTATTAATGAAGTTGACGTCACTCAGGTCTTTGTTATTGCTTTTTGCCATCCATGTTTATGAGTAATTCTCACTTAACTGTATTAACCAGACTATAAAATTTCATGGTTACATAGAGTTTTGTATGTTGGTCCGTTATACTTCCGGATGGCAATGTTGTGAGCTTCTTAGCCAATCGCTTACTATCTATAGAGAAGAGAAAAAAAATACTTGAGCAATATATATATATATATATATATCAATATGAAATGAATGTGCTCAAATCGTTTTACAAGCGTCCTTGGACAGCAGCAACACTTTAAAATTCTACAACGAGAAATTGCGCCCACCATGCGCTGTTACAATTGTTTTCGACAGAGACGGCGCTGAAACCGACTAGTTACCCATTTTGTACACCTGAGTTCAATGTGAGAATGTTAGTAAAGAGCCTTCTCCAAGAACAAGAGCTTTGCACCCCTTACGGTAGGACTCGAACCAGGGACCTACCTGTCCGAAGGCGAGTGTCATACCTCAGTCTGTAGGAATGCAATAAAAAAGAACCAGCGAGAATGACTTCCTTGCTTTTGCTTTTAAGGGTTTTACGGCGCTTGCAACACATTTAGGTTATATCAGCGTCAGTGAAAAGGAAGAAAATGGGATAGTAGAAAGTTCTAAAATTACAATTAAAGCACCCAAGAGAAAGTGATACATAGGGGAACTGGGAACAAATAGGGATCAGATGTAGATTCCAAGAGCACACAACCAATGTACTTGGTTTGAAATCACCTATAAGTCTCATCCGGACACAAGCACAAAATCCAACAAAGAGCAATACATTCAAATGTTTACATTATACATTCAAAATAACAAATATAATAATACATAACAGTAACAGAGAGATGATTTACAAGGAAAAAAATATCATCCCCCAAAACAAAAACTATGCATTCGACTGTTTCCCTCCCAGCCAGGGCCAGGACAAAACCAAGTCATCTCATTCCTATACAAAGGCAGAAAGCGTGTTGGAAAACAGACATAAGGGGATAGAAGACACAATATGTACCTTCCTGCCCACAATGGGAGGTTAGGAACCCACCCAGCGTGAATGACTTTCCCAGCGCCGTAAAACCTGAAGAGGACCTTAGAAATTGCATAGCCCTAGTTTATTATGGTTTCTTTAGCGCCAGCAATACGCTTCAACAGTCGTAACGTCACTTCCCTCGTACTGACGCATGGTAACTTAGTAACTGGCTCTTAACTATCGGAACAATGGCGGACGCCCTTATGAAATATTTCTCTGACGAGCATAAAAACGTATCCAGAGGGGAAAAAAAACATTATAAATCTGATCATGCTTTGACTTTTACAAATTCTGTTCACAAGACATATGAAAATTTCTAGCCAGCATGAAGAATAAAAAGTACCAATTTTCTTTGTTTAGAACCACAATGGCCGCCGTTGCTGGCGACCTGACATCAGACTATTGAATCCAATTGTAAACAGCTTGTTTAAAAAATGTTTTTTACTAATTTAGTTTCGCCCTTAACCCCCGGGAGAATCCTAAACTTGTTGTGTGTGTGTGTGTGTGTGTGTGTGTGTGTGTGTGTGTGTGTGTGTGTGTGTTATTAGGGTTTACGGCGCTTGCGACACATTTTGGTCATTTCAGTACCGGCAAAAAGGAAGAAAATGGGATAGTCAAAAATCCTATATTTACAATTGAATGCACTCGAGAAAAGGTCAGATAAAGGGGAATTTGTTTGTTTTTGTTTTTAAGGTCATATCAGCGGCAATATTCAGGAAGACAATTGTTAGTAAACAGTTATCGAATTACAATTAAAGCACCCAAGTAAGACAAAGGGGAATTGGTTCAAACAGGAAACAGATGTAGATTCCAAGAGCAAACTATCAAAGTACTTAGTTTGAGATCACTTTAAAGTATCATTCAGACTCAAGCACACGTCCCCACTAAGAGGAATACACTCAAATGTTTACAAATCATATATAATATGTAAATATAACATAATACAGTGCATAACAGAACGACAATTCACAAAACAAAAAAGATCATCTCCCAAAACTAACTATACAGTTGAATGTCTTCCCAGCCAGGGAGAATACAAAACCAAGTAATCTCATTCAGAGACAAAGACAGAAAGCAATTGGAAAACAGATATATAGGGGGATAGAAGACACAGCAAGTTCCTCCCTGCCCACTATGGGAGGTCAGGAACAACACCCAGTTCTTCTTCTTTTAGAAGTTTATCCCGAATTTTCCAGGGTTGCCATAATGAATGCCACATCATCAAAGAACCCACCCACCTTCTTCTTCTTCTTTCAGCTTATCCCGCATTTTGCAGGATTGCCATAATGAATGCCACATCATCAAAGAACCAACCCACCTTCTTCTTCTTCTTTCAGCTTATCCCGCATTTTGCAGGGTTGCCATAATGAATGCCACATCATCAAAGAACCAACCCACCTTCTTCTTCTTTCAGCTTATCCCGCATTTTGCAGGATTGCCATAATGAATGCCACATCATCAAAGAACCAACCCACCTTCTTCTTCCTTCAGCTTATCCCGCATTTTGCAGGATTGCCATAATGAATGCCACATCATCAAAGAACCAACCCACCTTCTTCTTCTTTCAGCTTATCCCCCAGTTTGCAGGATTGCCATAATGAATGCAACATCATCAAAGAACCAACCCACCTTCTTCTTCTTCTTTCAGCTTATCCCGCATTTTGCAGGATTGCCATAATGAATGCCACATCATCAAAGAACCAACCCCTCTTCTTCTCCTTTCAGCTTATCCGCATTTTGCAGGGTTGCCATAATGAATGCCACATCATCAAAGAACCAACCCACCTTCTTTCTTCTTCAGCTTATCCGCATTTTGCAGGATTGCCATAATGAATGCCACATCATCAAAGAACCAACCCAACTTCTGCTTCTTCTTTCAGCTTATACCGCATTTGCAGGGTTGCCATAATGAATGCCACATCATCAAACCAACCAACCCACCTTCTTCTTCTTTCAGCTTATCCCGCATTTTGCAGGATTGCCATAATGAATGTCACATCATCAAAGAACCAACCCACCTTCTTTCTTCTTCTTCTTTCAGCTTATCCCGCATTTTGCAGGGTTGCCATAATGAATGCCACATCATCAAAGAACCAACCCACCTTCATCTTCTTCTTTCAGCTTATCCCGCATTTGCAGGATTGCCATAATGAATGCCACACCATCAAAGAACCAACCCACCTTCTTCTTCCTTCAGCTTATCCGCATTTTGCAGGATTGCCATAATGAATGCCACATCATCAAAGAACCAACCCACCTTCTTCTTCCTTCAGCTTATCCCGCATTTTGCAGGATTGCCATAATGAATGCCACATCATCGAAGAACCAACCCACCTTCATCTTCTTCTTTCAGCTTATCCGCATTTTGCAGGATTGCCATAATGAATGCCACATCATCAAAGAACCCACCCACCTTCTTCTTCTTTCAGCTTATCCCGCATTTTGCAGGATTGCCATAATGAATGCCACATCATCAAAGAACCAACCCACCTTCATCTTCTTCTTTCAGCTTATCCCGCATTTGCAGGATTGCCATAATGAATGCCACACCATCAAAGAACCAACCACCTTCTTCTTCCTTCAGCTTATCCCGCATTTTGCAGGATTGCCATAATGAATGCCACATCATCGAAGAACCAACCACCTTCATCTTCTTCTTTCAGCTTATCCGCATTTTGCAGGATTGCCATAATGAATGCCACATCATCAAAGAACCAACCCACCTTCTTCTTATTATTATTATCCCGCATTTTGCAGGATTGCCATAATGAATGCCACATCATCAAAGAACCCACCACCTTCTTCTTCTTTCAGCTTATCCCGCATTTTGCAGGATTGCCATAATGAATTGCCACATCATCAAAGAACCAACCCACCTTCATCTTCTTCTTTCAGCTTATCCCGCATTTTGCAGGATTGCCATAATGAATGCCACATCATCAAAGAACCAACCCACCTTCTTCTTCTTCTTTCAGCTTATCCCGCATTTTGCAGGATTGCCATAATGAATGCCACATCATCAAAGAACCAACCCACCTTCTTCTTCTTTCAGCTTATCCCGCATTTTGCAGGGTTGCCATAATGAATGCCACATCATCAAAGAACCAACCCACCTTCTTCTTCTTTCAGCTTATCCGCATTTTGCAGGATTGCCATAATGAATGCCACATCATCAAAGAACCAACCCACCTTCTTCTTCCTTCAGCTTATCCGCATTTTGCAGGATTGCCATAATGAATGCCACATCATCAAAGAACCAACCCACCTTCTTCTTCTTTCAGCTTATCCCCAGTTTGCAGGATTGCCATAATGAATGCAACATCATCAAAGAACCAACCACCTTCTTCTTCTTCTTTCAGCTTATCCGCATTTTGCAGGATTGCCATAATGAATGCCACATCATCAAAGAACCAACCCCCTTCTTCTTCTCCTTTCAGCTTATCCCGCATTTTGCAGGGTTGCCATAATGAATGCCACATCATCAAAGAACCAACCCACCTTCTTCTTCCTTCAGCTTATCCCGCATTTTGCAGGATTGCCATAATGAATGCCACATCATCAAAGAACCAACCCAACTTCTGCTTCTTCTTTCAGCTTATACCGCATTTTGCAGGGTTGCCATAATGAATGCCACATCATCAAAACCAACCAACCCACCTTCTTCTTCTTTCAGCTTATCCCGCATTTTGCAGGATTGCCATAATGAATGTCACATCATCAAAGAACCAACCCACCTTCTTCTTCTTCTTCTTTCAGCTTATCCCGCATTTTGCAGGGTTGCCATAATGAATGCCACATCATCAAAGAACCAACCCACCTTCATCTTCTTCTTTCAGCTTATCCCGCATTTGCAGGATTGCCATAATGAATGCCACACCATCAAAGAACCAACCCACCTTCTTCTTCCTTCAGCTTATCCCGCATTTTGCAGGATTGCCATAATGAATGCCACATCATCAAAGAACCAACCCACCTTCTTCTTCCTTCAGCTTATCCCGCATTTTGCAGGATTGCCATAATGAATGCCACATCATCGAAGAACCAACCCACCTTCATCTTCTTCTTTCAGCTTATCCCGCATTTTGCAGGATTGCCATAATGAATGCCACATCATCAAAGAACCCACCCACCTTCTTCTTCTTTCAGCTTATCCCGCATTTTGCAGGGTTGCCATAATGAATGCCACATCATCAAAGAACCAACCCACCTTCTTCTTCCTTCAGCTTATCCCGCATTTTGCAGGATTGCCATAATGAATGCCACATCATCGAAGAACCAACCCACCTTCATCTTCTTCTTTCAGCTTATCCCGCATTTTGCAGGATTGCCATAATGAATGCCACATCATCAAAGAACCAACCCACCTTCTTCTTATTATTATTATCCCGCATTTTGCAGGATTGCCATAATGAATGCCACATCATCAAAGAACCCACCCACCTTCTTCTTCTTTCAGCTTATCCCGCATTTTGCAGGGTTGCCATAATGAATGCCACATCATCAAAGAACCAACCCACCTTCATCTTCTTTCAGCTTATCCCGCATTTTGCAGGATTGCCATAATGAATGCCACATCATCAAAGAACCAACCCACCTTCTTCTTCTTCTTATCCCGCATTTTGCAGGATTGCCATAATGAATGCCACATCATCCAAGAACCAACCCACTCACCCAGGCACCCTAAACTTGAAACCAAAAACCAATCCGATAAAATTGAAAACTCATAAAACTCTTTTCATCTCTTGGGATATCCGTGTTTTTTTTTTAATTATTATTAATTATCGAGAGGTAACGAGGTGTTTTTAAAAATTTTGTTTTTAACCAAAATCATTTATTATTAATCATTGAAATATTACAACATGACGCCAATGTACATATAGGGAATGAGATTAGCGGAAGAGTAGCGTCCCTTGATTGACGTCACCCATAGTCTGTGACGTCACCGGCGGAAAAGTTATTAGAGAGAGAACGTCATGTTGGTTGTGCGCATGCGTCTCTCGTCCTCGGACGACGTCCAATCAAGGGACACTACTCTTCCGCTAATCACATTCCCTATCAATCATTATCAATTTTATCAATTGAATTTTTATCATCATAACTATCAACAGACAATAATCACCTACGGCGAACTTTTATCTATATTCATATTATGTCACAAAAAACAAAAACAAAAAACAAAAACAAAACACACACATACACCCCCCCAAAAAAAAAAAAAAAAAAATAAAAAAGAAGAAGAAAGAAACCCAACGAAAACAATTTTTTTTTTTTTTTAATTTAAAAATTATAAAAAGCACCCCCCAGCCCCCTCAACATAATAACAAAACCAAACAAGACAAAAACAAAAAAAAAGCAATAAGAAACATAGCAGTAGTAGTAGTAATAGTAGTAGTAGTAGTAATAGTAGTAGTAGTAGTAGTAGTAGTAGTAATAGTAGTAATAGTAGTAGTAATAATAATAATGATGATGATGATAATAATAAAAAAGCTTACAAAGAAAGATAACTAAAAAAATAAATAAAGCTAATGTTGATGTAATTTATCGTATTCAGTTGGTTCCATAATGAGCACCAAAAAAAATATATATATATATATATATATAAAAACGAACTAAACACGTCTTGTAAATGGCAAGAAAGGAGTGGATCTGGTGAACAATACACGACTTGTTTGTTTTTGTTTTTAAGGGTTTTACGGCGCTTGCAACACGACTTAATACAGGCACAACTTAGACTAGAAATACATTGTTGTTCAGTATTTTACGGCGCTTGCAACACATTAACTCACTCAACCCTAACACCGACTATACCCGTATTTTACCCCTGTCTATTAATTGCATTTTTCTGAGACAAATCATGGGCGTAGTATCAAAGCTAATGTTTTTCATTTTTACATGTTAATGGTAGTTCGATATAATAAAACTATCTACGCACATGCTCATTATTAATATATATTTTCCAATTTTGAACAGTAGCAAACATCTCTAGGATTGAGTGAGTTAAGGTCATATCAGCGCCAGTGAAAAGGAAGAAAATGGGATAGTAAAAAGTTCTAGAATTACAATTAAAGCACCCAAGAAAAGGTACGGCAAAGGGGAATTGGTTCAAATAGGAAACAGATGTAGATTCCAAGAGCACACTATCAAAGTACTTAGTTTGAGATCACCTAAATGTCTCATCCAGACACAAGCACATGTCCCTACTAAGAGGAATACACTCAAATGTTTACAAATCATATATAATACATAAGCAAAACATAATACAGTGCATAACAGAGAGATGATTTACAAGGAAAAAAATATCATCTCCCAAAACTAACTATACATTCGACTGTTTCCCTCCCAGCCAGGGTATCAGGCCAGGGCCAGGACAAATCCAAGTAATCTCATTCCAAGACAAAGACAGAAAGCATGCTGGAAAACAGACATAGGGGGATAGAAGACACAGTATGTACCTCCCTGCTCACTATTGGAGGTCAGGAACCCCACCCAGAGAAATACATTGAAAAACAAACAAAAGAAGTTGTGACCTGACACAGTCAACCTCCAACTCCAACCCGCCCCCCCCCCCCCTTACACAATGCCGTTTTAAGACCGTAATTATTCCTTCTAGGAAATACACGTTGATTAACAATAATAATAATAATAATAATAATAATAATAATAATAATAATAATAAAAGCAAATAAATAAATACATAAATAACTAAAGCGATATAAAACTCTATTGTAAAAATAAATTTTGTTCTTAAAAAAAACAAAACAAAAGAACCAAAAAAAAAAAAAAAACCAACAAAAAACAAAACAAACAGAACCCCCCCCCCCCCCCCCAGAAAACAGAACAAGACAAAAACAAAATAATTGCACTGAGGATCCATTGAAGCCGACGTGTACATGTATACAGGTCTTGACATCCGAACCCATTTATGGCCCAAGATAAACATTGTTGTAATGGACAATATTTAGTGTCATTTAAAAAAAAATAGTTTTTTTTTTTTAAAGATTTCCATTACAACAATGAGCCTATAAGGAATTGGGTTATCAGACCTGCAAATAAGTACACGTCGATCGATTAAAGCGTTTCGAGAAATTGAATAATTTATTGTTTAGCAGAGCTGCCATGTGCCAAAAAAAAACAACTAAAAAATATATATCAGACATTCGTTTTATTTTTTGACTTTATAAGTTTAAAAGAAAAGAAGAAAAAGTCAAAAAGTAATTTTTTGCCTGCATTATTTTTTTAATTTAAATTATTTGTTTTTTTTTCTTTTTGGGTTTTTTTCACGTGTCATTATCTAATCAAAGACTGGAAAGTTAAAATTTAGAGATTTAGTCTAAATCTCGGTGGCTGCGACCAGATTTTACGATAGTTGGTACTTGGCACGTCCGTTAATTTGGCTATGTTTACTATACCTATCTGGCTATCCTTTAAAATATATTATTGTAAATAATAATGAATTTAAAAAAACAAACAAACAAAAACCAATAAATTAAACACATTGTAGGCGTGAGGTAGGTATTGCATTTTAAAAAATAACGTATAAAAAAGTATTTGTAATGTAATTAATATGCACATTATCAATACATAGCTATACTCTATAGATAGAATGCGCTTGGCCAAGAAAGTTCACAACATTGCCATCCGGAAGTATAACGGACCAACACACAAACTCTGTGTAACCATGGACGTTTATAGTCTGGTTAATACAGTTTAGTGAGAACAACTCACAAACGCGGATGGCAAAAACAATAACAAAGGCCTGAGTGACGTCATCTTCGAACTATCTATAGAAGAAATTTAGTCATTCCAAGAATGTTATGTTTGTTTTTTAAGGGTTTTATGGCGCTTGCAACACATTATGGTCATATCAGCGCCAGTAAAAGGGAAGAAAATGGGGTAGTAAAAAGTGATAGAATTACAATAAAGAATCCAAGAAAAGGGAAGACAAAGGGGAATTGTATCACACTATCAAAGTACTTAGTTTGAGATCACCTAAGAGTCTCATCCAGACACAAGCACAGGTCCCCGCTAAGAGGAACACACTCAAATGTTTTACAAATCATATATACTATAAAGAAAGCATAATACAGTGCATAACAGAGAGATGATTTACAAGGAAAAAAAATATCATCTCCCAAAACTCTAACTAAACACTTGACTGTTTCCCTCCCAGCCAGTGCCTGGACAAAACCAAGCAATCTCATTCCAAGACAAAGACAGAAAGCATGTTGGAAAACAGATATACTGTATAGGTAGGTAGAAGACACAGTCAGTACCTCCATGCCCTATGGGGGGTCAGGAACCCCACCCAGGCAAGAATGTTACACTTTTCGACTAATCCCTTGGTACAGAGTACTGCCATACTTGGAAAAAACAAAACAAACAAAAAACAAACATTACTAAACATCAAGTTTTTAAAAATATTTTGCCAGAAAACTCGACCTCCAAATATCGATCGATTAAAATGACTCTTATCTTGTCAGAAAATAAAATAAAGATCATAAAAATAATAATTTAAAGACTGGAAAAAAAAAAAAAGAAAAAGAAAAAAAAACAAAAAAAAAAAAAAACCAAAAACACAAAAACACACACACACACATAATAAAAGCCAAAAATAAAATAAAAAGTAAAACAAAACAATTTTATTTTAAAAAAAACACAAAAAAAAAACAACACGAAAACAATTTAATAAACTCTAAAATGGGGACTTGTTTTGATGACATAAGTTGCACGTTTGAGAGTTTTTGGGACAAGATTTGAGTCATTTTAATTAATCAATCGATATTTGAAGGACTAGATTTCTGGTCAAACTTTTAAAAATGTGTGTTTTTAAAAAAAATTTAATAGAAGGGGAGAGGGGGGGGGGGGGGTTCGGATACGGCAAGGTTGTAGTGATAAGTGAGTCACAATTTTTAAATCAAAGAGCCTGGCAGAAAAAAAATAGATTTTTGTTTGTTTACTTGTTTTAAAGGTTTTACGACGCTTGCAACACATCTAGGTCATATCAGCGCTAGTAAAAAAAAAAAATAAGAAAGTGGGATAGTGTAAAAAGTTCTAGAATTACAATTAAAGCACCCAAGAAAAGGTAAGACAAATGGGAATTGGTTAAAATAGTTTGTCTTTTTTTTAAAGGGTTTTTACGGCGCTTGCATCACATTTAGGTCATATTAGCGCCAGTAACAAAGGAAGAAAATTGGAGAGTAAAAACATTCTAGATGTACAATTAAAAGTAAGACAAAGGGGAATGGTTCAAATAGGGAACAGATGTTGATTCCAAGAGCATACTATCAATGTACTTAGTTTGACATCACCTAAAGTCTCACATAGACACCAACACAAGAGCCCAATAAGAGGAACACACTCAATGTTTACAAATGATATGTTAAAAAAAAAAAAAAAATAACTACCTTAGAGAGAGATGATTTACAATGAAAAAAATATTATCTCCCAAAACTATAACGAAACATTCGACTGTTTCCCTCCCAGCCAAGGACTCAGGCCAGGGTCAGGACAAAACCAAGTAATCTCATTCCAAAACAGACAGAGAGCAAATTGGAAAACAGATATAGGGGGATAGAAGACAAAGTAAGTGCCTCCCTGCCCACTAAGGGAGGTCAGGAACTCCACCCAGTGGTTCAAATAGGGAACAGATGTAGATTCCAAGAGCATACTATCAATGTAATTAGACTGAATTTCTTAAAAGTCTCATCCAGACACCAGCATAGGATTCTGCTAAAAGTAACGCACTCAAATATTTACCAATAATAATAATAATAATAATAATAATAATAATAATAATAATAATAATAGATCAACGATAACACCACAATTACATAAATTTGTGTAGAGAGTTGTGAACATCTTGTTTCTTGTATTTAAAATATTCATCAATAATGAAATTATAAAGACAACAATAATGGTAGAGGGAAAGGGGGGGGGGGGGGGGGGGGGCGAGGGGTGGAGGAATGAATACAAATACCTCTGCAAAACAAAACAACCGAAGGACTACTCCGAATATCAAAATAGAAACCAAAGACCACTGCAGCAGAAACAACAACAATCACGAAAACGACATCGAAAACGACAACAATGACCAAAATTATTTTTTTTCCAAAAATGAATACGTAAATAAAACAAAACCAAACAAACAACGACAACAAAAAAATTATCCGCAAAAATATTGACAAAATTAATTACTCTCCGTGCATACACAATTTTACAAATCTCAATTAATTAATTAATTGATTAATTATTTCCACTTCTTTTTTTTTTTTTTAGTTTTGGAATAAAAGGTATGTCAACATTGGTCGAACCAGCGACCGTGTCGTGTATCAAACAACGTACATTATGTGCATTTTTTTCTATTTTTGTAAACGTAATTCACAGACAGCATCAAAGACAACACATTATATATATATATATATATATATATATATATATATATATATATATATATATATATATATATATATATATATATATATATATATTTATCTATACAAAATATATCTATACATCACTATAATATTATATACATTACGACTGCCAGTGTTTGTTTTTGTTTTTTTTTTCTCTATGTTTGTTTTTGAGGGTTTAAAGACTCATTTTCGCGCCAGTAAGAAAGGAATAAAATGAGTCGAAAAATTACTGTGATGAGTGTTTGCAACTAACTCGGTGTGTGGGCGGGTGTTGCAAAATTGTTTGTGTGTGTGTATGTGTGTATGTGTACGTTTGTGAGGCTATGTGTGTAGAGGCGCAACATGCATGGATGTTTATCTGAACATGCCCATGTGTGTGAATATGAGTCTGTGAGCAAAAATTACAAAAGAAAATATAAGCATGCATAATATTATGTATTTCATTCCACAGCAAGACATGACATTTGTTGTTTTGTTTAAACAGGGGTGGCAAGAAAATAAAGCAATACTCAAGTTATCTACATATCATCTATGAAAAAAAAAAAAACTTCTCTGAATTGTATGATAACAGTGTATATCGGATATATAACAATATGTTCACAGTCATATTTGATAATAAAGTTATTCAATTCGTTACATTACATGCTTCAAAATTTGGTAGTGTATAAAATTGTTCCCTGAACGACTGGAGGAATGTTTGGTTGGGCTTTTCAATCATTTATTGATTTTCAAGCTTATATTATTTCTCTCTTTTTTTTTTTTTTTACCCTATTGGCCTTTTAAATCCAATTAATTAATAAATTGCCAGCAATCAGTTTTTTAAAAAATAGATTAAAAGGGAAGTAACAATGTATGAAATCTACAAGGGAAGTAACCAATTATTTCATTTACAAGGGAAGAAGAAAGAATACATCTCATCTACAAGGGAAGTTACCAATTAACCAATAGTTTCATTAACAAGGGAAGAAGATACAATGCATTTAATCTCTAATGTATTATTCCTTTTGATTTTTTAAAAACACACTTTTCGTTAAAAATGTGTATTTTGTTCATCGGCTAATTGAAACGTCACCAGGAAACCTGTCTGGATAATGGAGACATCCAAGATTGTGGAGTTCCGGATTAGAGAGAGACGTGACTATTTGTGGCATTGAATTCAATTTCTATCTCTTAGATCATCCAGACATCGTATCGCGTTGAGAGCATTGACCACAAAATAAGGATTTGAACAATTGCACCTTTATATCATTCTTTTTTTTTTTTTTAATGGAAAAAAAATAGAAGAAAAACAGAAACTCTACGCTTTTGATTTAATTAGAAATAATAACGTATACAAGTTAGATTCTCTAATTAATTAATAAACACGTTTTTTTTGTTTTTTTTTTTTTTTTGTTTGTTGCTTTAGGTCTCTTCCAACACAATTGAGGTTATATGAGAGACCGCTGAAACAAAAAAACAAGCAATCTAACAAAAATAGTACAAATGTCAATCAAAATCATAACCTAAAGATATCATAAGCTAAATTATAAATAACCAAGAACAAACAGGCAGAGGATTTACAGGAAAAAAATATCCCCTGTTAAAAATACAATCACAAACCAAAGAAGCAGGATAGGCTAGTAAAGAGAAGAAGAAACGACATCACTATCGGATCGTACACCCATGCGAACATCATAGGTATATGATTCAAGGGTGATGCTCCCATCCAACCACCCGCTATAATATAATAAACACGTTTAAAAATTGATTTACTCACAAATGTATTACGCTAAAAAAAAAATGCTTGTTGTTTAGGTCTTTATTTTAAGTCTATTGAATGAATGAATGAATGAATGAATGAATGAATAAATGAAAGCATGACAAGAATGTGGAAATGTCTTGTTACATTTGTCGATGTGATACTGAATTATTATAATTCCCATAATGGATCGATGAGGTATATCTCATCTTATCTTATCTTATCAAAATAAATAACGTTATAACTTGATGACAATAGTTTTAATAGTTATAATCATGGCTTAAATTGTTACTGAGTATTGCATTGAGATATTACTATATTGAAAGCAATTTATCTATGATATATATATATATATATATATATATATATATATATATATATATATATATATATATATATATATATATATATATATATATATATATATATATATATATTTATTTATTGTTATTTTCTTTTACTTTTAAGGAAATGATTTTGCAGTATTGGGGGTTGAGGTTGGGAGGAGGATAACTTACTCATATCAATATCAGCATAAGATGTTGAATAATTTATTAATGAATGTATTTCTATAAATAAAAAAAAAGCGAACGTCGATAATTAGGGGATGGCCATTTATTAAGAGATTGATGATGCTGATGTGGATAATAATAATAATGGTAGAGCTAATTTCAAATAAGATGATAATTGTATTATCAATAATGGCAATAATAACAATAATAATAATAATAATAATAATAATAATAATAATAATAATAATAATAATAATAATAATAATAATAATAATTATTATTATTATTAATATCATTATTATTACAGACCTGACAGAGTTTTCAGAGTGAAAAAAGTATTCTATGGCCCTAAAACTAAAATGTATGTTTTTTAAAGCATGTGTGGAAAAAAGCATAAAAATTGTGCCGATGCACTAAAAATAAAAATAAAGATAAAAGCTAACACCAAGCTTAAATCGAAATAAACTCTGATCTTCATTATTCAAACATCCATTCACAGTAATCTCTAGTGACTACAAAATTATCAGGTTGCAGTTCGCAGTAATCTCTAGTGACTACAAAATTATCAGGTCGCAGTTCGCAGTAATCTCTAGTGACTACAAAATTATCAGGTCGCAGTTCGCAGTAATCTCTAGTGACTACAAAATTGTCAGGCCGCAGTTCGCAGTAATCTCTAGTGACTACAAAATTCTCAGGTTTATCAAGAAAACAAAATAAGCGAGCATTTTTTAATTAGGATAAAGCTCAGAAATTGCAATATCCCTTAATCTCCCTTTCAAACAAACAAATAAACCAAAAAAAAAAAAGATATATATATATTTTTAAAATGCCCCAAAGAAAATTCAGGGCAAAAGTACAGTAGCACAAAGTCAATTGGAAAGACAAATGATGATGGTGGGAGGGAGGGTTGGGAGGGGGGGGGGGGGAATAGATGACACTGCTAAAAGAAAAAAAAAAAACATACGAAAAAACACCCATCATAATGAATGAATACATAACTAACTACGATAGGTGTCATGTGTTTAGTATGATAATGATATGGATCTAAAAAGGTTTGTATGAAATGGTGTCAGATGGTGCAGGAAAAGAAATTGTTTTTATTATGGTGTTTTAGTGGGCTTTTAATAAAAAAATATTTTTATTGATATGAATCTCATTATTATATCATAAATAAAGCAAATAAGGTAAGATACGAAAAAAAAAAGTGTCAACATTGGACGAAAGGAGTATATAACATTTTGATAGAAATTTGGTGAATTAGGTTTGTCTGTACATACAAAAAAAAGATCTCCAACTGTGACTCCGGTCTGTTCCTGTGTGTTAAGGATATTTTAACAAAATCTGATTTTCAAAATAATCAAAATACCCCCCCCCCCCCTCCCTCGTCTCTCAAAACAAGGATTGTACTTTTCACGTCATTCCAATTTATAATAATAATAATAAGTAGAAAACAACAACAAACACACAAAAAAAATTTTTTTTAATTAAAAAATGAATGACCTAATATTCAAATAATTATTACCCCCCCCCCCCCCCAAAAAAAAAAAAAAAAAAAAATTAAAAAATTAGGAAACACACCCACCAGTATTAACTCTCTAAACCCTAGCACCGATTATAAATATAAAGATATTTGGCCCTGGTTACTTTTTAAAATACTATTTATGCTATTCTTTCGGTGCTAGATCTTCAGTCCTTGGGACTTTTTTTCCTTTCAAAACTGAATCCAGATAAACTAATGAAACTAAACTTAACTGAATCAAGATAAACTAATAAAAACTAAATTTTTACAGATTTTCAAAATACTTTATATTGGTGTTTTTTTCTTTTTTTTTTTTCTGGGAAATGACATTTTCAGCACAGCTCGGATATAAATACAGTGGAATCCCGATAAAGCCTTGACTTTATCCATTATCAATTGGAACAAACTTAAATAAAGGACGGGCTGGGACAAACACGATGTTGACTTTAAGCAGAAGTTGATTTTAAGAGTGTTGAGTTTATGCAGATTCCACTGTAACTGAAATAAATAGGATGTTA
The DNA here is from genome assembly GCF_034508935.2 of Berghia stephanieae. Classification (NCBI taxonomy): domain Eukaryota; kingdom Metazoa; phylum Mollusca; class Gastropoda; order Nudibranchia; family Aeolidiidae; genus Berghia; species Berghia stephanieae. The sequence goes on from NC_088370.1 coordinate 16,127,834, forward strand.
AAAAAAACAATAGATTTTTACAGTACTTTACAGGACAACAAGGCAATATGTCTATTATTATTGTTATTATTATTATGACTCATGGATGAAAACTTAACAACATCTATGTACAGAGAATGTGTCATTCTGAAGGATCAATGCTCTTTAATTGATTATTTTTGATTCGGGAAGAAATGAAAGAAAAATGGTACAACTGACGTCATGTTATAAATAATAATAATAATAATAATAATAATAATAATAATAATAATAATAATAATAATAATAATAATAATAATAACGCGCACATGATATGTCAACTATAGGTAATGCTAAATGACCTTATAACAATGGAAATGATTATAGAAGTAACAATAGTAGGGGGGGGGGGGAAAGAAAAGAAAAATGTAGTTGAAATAAATTATAAAAAAAAAAAAATAGTTATAATAATAATAATAATAATGATATGGTGGTAGCGGTCGTGTTAATAATAATGTTTTGTTCGGGAGGCTCTTTTGGAAATAATAAAGTATATCATGTGACCTATCATTTCAAAATGGTATTATGTCCAGTTGAACAAAATGCCCCCAAATTTTTTTCAATGATTTAGAGATAAAATAATCATAAATGTGATATTTGAATTTCTGTTGCTTTTAGTTCATTTTATTAGTAAAAGTTTGATTAATTAGGGTTACATGATTGCTAAGAGTTAATTTAATAAATTTGGCTTAACTCGATGTTTTGATTGTCAGGACACCCCCTGAGAATATGTATTTAAATGACCTTCTGACAAAAAGAACCCAGCTGACTGCCAAAACTCTGGAAAGATATTTGTTGCCAGACAACTGCATTAAATTCAATCAATATATTAAAGACGATTCTATTTTACAAAAAAAAAAAACGTTTCAAGTATGTTGTTGGTTTAGTTTTCGCAAAAAAGTTATCACCTAGGTTGCAAGTTTGAGAGTTTTTGCCAAGACGAGGGTCAGTTAAATTAAATCGATTGATATTATTTTGAAAGACGATTTTTTTTTTACAAACCAAATATTAAAATACGAGTTTTTCCAAAGTATGTTTGTTTGTTTTGTTTTTAAGGGTTTTACGGCGCTTGCAACACATTTAGGTTATATCAGCGCCAGTAAAAAGGAAGAAAATGGTGTTCGTGGATAGCTCACACGGTAGAGCCACGCTCTCACCTGCCAGGCGGAGTTGTCGTACCAATAAGGTCGCAGGTTCAAACCCCACCACCGCCGCAGAAAATTTTTATTCTCTATTGTCTTCTGGCACTTTTCTACTCACTTCATATCTTGTTGTTACCAACATAAGTGCCTGCTCCACTCACTTTTCTGAATTAAAAATTCACCCCATACACCGGAGCATACTCAATGTCTCAATCGTTTCTATGTTATATGTTTGTGTTGAGAATATTGGCTATTAAGCTTAACTGCTGGTCAAAATACTTCGCGATGGTGGTGGGCGAACGAATCGGCGGTCCCAGAAGTGGGTGAGAGAGGGATCTAGAAATGACTTGGGTTTGAAACGAATATTTTTGTGTTCGTGGATAGCTCACACGGTAGAGCCACGCTCTCACCTGCCAGGCGGAGTTGTCGTACCAATAAGGTCGCAGGTTCAAACCCCACCACCGCCGCGAAAATTTTTATTCTCTATTGTCTTCTGGCACTTTTCTACTCACTTCATATCTTGTTGTTACCAACATAAGTGCCTGCTCCACTCACTTTTCTGAATTAAAATTCACCCCATACACCGGAGCATACTCAATGTCTCAATCGTTTCTATGTTATATGTTTGTGTTGAGAATATTGGCTATTAAGCTTAACTGCTGGTCAAAATACTTCGCGATGGTGGTGGGCGAACGAATCGGCGGTCCAGAAGTGGGTGAGAGAGGGATCTAGAAATGACTTGGGTTTGAAACGAATATTTTTGTGTTCGTGGTTAGCTCACACGGTAGAGCCACGCTCTCACCTGCCAGGCGGAGTTGTCGTACCAATAAGGTCGCAGGTTCAAACCCACCACCGCCGTGGAAAATTTTTATTCTCTATTGTCTTCTGGCACTTTTCTACTCACTTCATATCTTGTTGTTACCAACATAAGTGCCTGCTTGTGTCCACTCACTTTTCTGAATTAAAAATTCACCCCATACACGGAGCATGCTCAATGTCTCAATCGTTTCTATGTTATATGTTTGTGTTGAGAATATTGGCTATTAAGCTTAACTGCTGGTCAAAATACTTCGCGATGGTGGTGGGCGAACGAATCGGCGGTCCCAGAAGTGGGTGAGAGAGGGATCTAGAAATGACTTGGGTTTGAAACGAATATTTTTGTGTTCGTGGATAGCTCACACGGTAGAGCCACGCTCTCACCTGCCAGGCGGAGTTGTCGTACCAATAAGGTCGCAGGTTCAAACCCCACCACCGCCGCGGAAAATTTTTATTCTCTATTGTCTTCTGGCACTTTTCTACTCACTTCATATCTTGTTGTTACCAACATAAGTGCCTGCTCCACTCACTTTTCTGAATTAAAAATTCACCCCATACACCGGAGCATAGTCAATGTCTCAATCGTTTCTATGTTATATGTTTGTGTTGAGAATATTGGCTATTAAGCTTAACTGCTGGTCAAAATACTTCGCGATGGTGGTGGGCGAACGAATCGGCGGTCCCAGAAGTGGGTGAGAGAGGGATCTAGAAATGACTTGGGTTTGAAACGAATATTTTTGTGTTCGTGGATAGCTCACACGGTAGAGCCACGCTCTCACCTGCCAGGCGGAGTTGTCGTACCAATAAGGTCGCAGGTTCAAACCCCACCACCGCCGCGGAAAATATTTATTCTCTATTGTCTTCTGGCACTTTTCTACTCACTTCATATCTTGTAGTTTGAGATCACCAATGAGTCTCATCCAGACACAAGCACAAAATCCAACAAAGAGGAATACACTCAAATGCCTACATTATACATTAAATAACAATAATACATTACAGAGAGATGATTTACAATGAAAAACATATCATCTCCCAAAACAATAACTATGCATTTGACTGTTTCCCTCCCAGCTTGGACTCCGGCCAGGGCCAGGACAAAACCAAGTAATCTCATTCCAAGACAAAGATAGAATGCAAGTTGGAAAACAGATATAGGGGGATAGAAGACACAGTATGTACCTGTATGAGGTAGGAACCCCACCCAGTTTTCCAAAGTACAGCAATTAGCTAGCTGGTTCACATTTAAATCAACCGTCCACATATTATAAAGAAGTGTAGAGGACCAAACCGAATGGAGATAGCTGTTCAGCGACGTGTTTACGAACACCATTTAACAATGATGATGATGACGATGATGAACTCAACCAGACATAATAATAATAATACCGTTTCAGGCGGTATGTCTTGTATAAATTTGTTGTTTTGAAGGGTTTTACGGCGCTTGCAACACATTTAGGTTATATCAGCGCCATAAAAAGGAAGAAAATGGGATAGTAAAAGTTCTAGAATTACAATTAAAGCACCCAAGAGAGAGAGGAAGACAAAGGGGAATGGGAACAAATAGGGATCAGATGTGGATTCCAAGAGCATATCACCAATATAGTTTGAGATCACCTGTCTCATCCGGACACAAGCACAAAATCCAACAAAGAGGAATACACTAAAATGTTGACATTATACATTAAAAATAAATATAATAATACATAACAGAGAGAAGATTTACAAGGAAAAAAATATCATCTCCCAAAACAATAACTATGCATTTGACTGTTTCCCTCTCAGCCAGGACTCCGACGAGGGCCAGGACAAAACCAAGTAACCTCATTCCAAGACAAAGACAGAAAGCTTGTTGGAAAACAGATATAAGGGGATAGAAGACACAGTATGTACCTCCCTGCCCGCTATGGGAGGTCAGGATCCCCACCCAGGTATAAATTTGTGCTACACTGAAATAAAATTGGAGGTACTGTACTATTTGTGTTACTGGGGGAAAATAAAATCATTAAAAAAAAAATTAAAAAATTCAAAGTTGCTTCAAACTATCGTCTGATTCATAATATAATTCATGACACAACATTGATATTCACATCATCTACAAAATATAAAACATCCGTATTTACAAGAATCAACACATCTGGGCAGAGAAAAATGTTATTATTATTAGCATTTGCACTAATCATACGATACGTACTGTACAACATTTGACCTCAATAACTCTATTTTTATTATTATTTATTTATGTACTTATTAAAAATTTTTTTTTTTTAAAAGGTCTTTGATATGTAAAATTGTCAAAAATCAAACAATTTCCTTATTGACGTGACAACGAATTAATCAAATAATCGATAAAATGAAATATCAAAAGTCATCTTATGAAGTCAACAAACTTTTTGATTATTTTTTCAGGGTGTTTCTCATTTTTTAATATCTATTGTAACAGCTCTTGCAACACTTATTGATCTTATCAGTACTAAAACTAAAAAAAAAAAAAAAAAAAAATTAAAATAAATATGTTAAAGATTATAAATTAAAAATGTATCGGTATCTGAACCTCCCCCCCCCCCCTCCCCCAGGCTATACATAAAGGTTTCAATAAAAGGTCAGTCCATGAAAAAAATCAAATGTAGAAGAAAGACATAATATATTAATTCATTCATTAAATTAAATCTTCTGTGATAACTCACAGAAAAAAACTCGTCGGATTTTTTGTTTTAATTTCTCAACATTTTGTCTTCAAAACAACAGGAAATATTGTTGCCACCTCTAAATTCATCATATATATATATGAATTGGTTCTATTTAATTAAAAAAAAAAAAAAATTCAAAGAGAGAAAACAACAAAGTGAAAATAAAAAGAAAGACGAATGAAAGTAAACAGATACAGAAAGAAAGAGAGAAAAACCTAGATAAAAACAAATAAAAATTTTGATTGCACATTCACAAATAGAAGTGATTGTTTTGTTTGTTTTTAAGGGTTTTACGGCGCTTGCAACACATTTAGGTCATATCAGCGCCAGTAAAAAGGAAGAAAATGGGATTGTAAAAAGTTCTAGAATTACAATTAAAGCACAAAAGAAAAGGTGAGACAAAGGGGAATTGGTTCAAATAGGAAACAGATGTAGATTCCAAGAGCACACTGTCAAAGTACTTGGTTTGAGATCACCTAAAATTCTCATCCAGACACAAGCACAGTCCCAACTAAGAGGAATACACTCAAATGTTTACAAATCATATAATATAATATGTAAACTAAACATAATACAATGCATAACAGAGAGATGATTTACAAGGAAAAAAATATCATCTCCCAAAACTATAACTATACATTCGACTGTTTCCCTCCCAGCCAAGGAACTCCGGCAAGGGTCAGGACAAAACTAAGTAATCTCATTCCAAGACAATGACAGAAAACAATTGGAAAACAGGTACAGGGGGATAGAAGAAACAGCATGTACCTCCCTGCCCACAATGGGAGGTCAGGATCCCCACCCAGACAAATAGAAGTGAGGTGCCAAAAAAAAAGAAAAAAAAAAGAAAAAAAAGAGTTTTCTGCCCAATGTGTGGGGATATAGGGCCAAATTATTTCAATATCACAGTTTTCAATTACAAAATATCAAAAATATAAATTGAGTGAACATTACTTTTTAAGGGTTTTTTTTTTTGTAACTGATCTGAATCATAATCACAATGAAATGATTTTTCTTTTTGGGGGAAAATTTTAAGCTTAAAAGTTTAGCTTGGTCCCCAAATCAAGAAGCACGACCAACTTTGTGAACAGTAACTAGCAACACTGTGTTAAATGTTACTTGTTTTATCAATTTGACAAGTTTCTGAATCATTTCTGCTCTACATAGAAGAAAAAAAATATATCATCAACCACAAGTCCCATTTTATGGAAATTGAGTTACAGTTGTAGACAATGAGTAGAAAATTTGATTTGAGAGAAACGGCTTCAAAACTTACGATACTAACGTATTTCAACGTTATAATGCCCATGGAATAAAAATTAAATTAAAATGTTTAAAGTGAAAATCTTAACTTTAAAAATTTGTGAAAATATTGAATGCAAACATGAATAAATTATCATATTATTTTGGGAAATCCTAATTTTTTATTAGGAAGTCCCCAGAACACCTTTTATTAGCCGTATCTCAAAAGTACTTCCAGCGTCGTGTGAGCCATTTCTCTTGAGCGCTTCACAATTACAAATCTTTTGATTCATAGCAATTCAACAAGAGAATATATAAAGAACCTTTATAAAATAAGCCTTGTAGTTTTGGAAATAATAGCAGGTTGATATTAATATATGTCGCTGAAATAACCATAAGCTCTGTAATTTGAACCTTTTTTATGGCCAAATTCTGGTGTGATGTTTATAAAAATTATTTCAAATATATAAATATTGTATTGACCAGTGTCAATAGATTTGATAGCAGAGGAAATGTTGTGAAAATTATTTTAACAGATGATTTGATGCATTATATCAAAACAATATAAAATATAAACAAAACAAAACAAAAAAAAAACAAAAAAAAAAAAAAAAGCCAATAATAATCACACCAATCTTCTCTCTTCCCATTCTAGTCTCTTTGAATACACATTTCACCCGTTAAAACCTCTTGACTTTCAAAGATCCCCTTTCCTTATTTTATGTAATTATTCAGCTCCATACTGGCAGCACTCACTTCTTCCACCTTAAATATAATCATTATCCCCGATGTTACCATCCAGATGAATTGTCAGTTCCCAATCAACCTGATATATTCTAAAATTTTAATAAAAACTACAGACCTGCCAACCCTTCACATTCCAAAAGTGGAATCAGGATGCCTGAAAATAGGAATTTGAGACAAAAAATAGGAAATTCATCTTTTTCACCCCCCCCCCCCCTCTTTGCTATTTTTTATTCTGACCTTTATCATCAGTTTTATAAATCAGAATTTTAGAGACAATAGCGGAATAGTTCAAAATAGAAGAATGAAAATAGGAATTGATTCGCCAAAAGCGGAAGGGTTGGCAGGCATGAAACTGTATTCCCCCCGGAGTCATTGCGGTGTGAAGATTCAATCAAGAAAAGGTACCTCTTTTCATCCAATAGTTTAAAGCTGTGCCTGGAATGATGTTGCAATGAAAACATGCTCCATATTATGTAGACAAGGACTTAGGTGTCAATAATCACGAATAAATATAAAATAATGTGGCTACAATCATTACTTGAGAGATGAGCCTAAAAAAGACAGCCCTTCAAAAAAAAAAAAAAGCAATGGATTCTGCACCAGATTATTTTCACTGTGATATTTTAAAATAGGACATTTAAAAAAAAATTCAATAAATAATTTCAAAATTGAAAGAAAGTCTTCTAATTTTATCTTTAATGAAATTTATTACAGACTTTCACCCCCAGCCCAGTCGTCTTTAAGGGTGCTCTTCTATATATATATTATAAAAAAAAAAAACCCCAAAAAACATTTTCTAAAGCATTTTTCATTATTTCCCCCCCCCCCCCCCCCAAATTTTTTTATCTTACCAATGTGTGTTTTTCACTTTTTTCAAATGTGTTTTTGCACTATTTTCAATGCTTTCTTTTTTGTTTGTTTCATCATTCCTATTGTGTTTTCCCCCAATATTACAATAGTAAATAGTAAATCAGAACTATTCTTTTCATACAATTTCATCATCATTAAAATTGAATGTCAATGAAGTATAATATATATATTATATATATATATATATATATATATATATATATATATATATATATATATATATATATATATATATATATCAACAACGTACAATTCATAATGTTTCTTTACACATGTATTATATACGCAATTTTTCAAAAAACAAACAAACAATAAAAAAAAACACACAAAGCTTTGACAGTAAAGCCGACAAAGACAGATATATCAATAAACTTGCTTCTCGTTATATGTACAATATTATCACTGTCTTCATTGTAATCAACAACAAAAAATGTCCAGATTGTAACATGTTAGATATGACTGACATTCATTGTCCAACTCGTGCCTCTATCAGGGTTATTCATCTTGATTTGGACTAGTTTGCACTCAATTCAGTCCAATTTCATCTTTCCACCACCCATCGGCCTCGACGACGACAACGACACGACGACGACAGACACATCACATCGGCCATCTGTAGTTTTATATATATCAATCCAAAAGGACTGACTGACTGGCCGGCTAGCTGTTTGTTATCATAAGATGGATTCTTCATTGTAAACAGAGTTTGACGATGTTGCTGTCAGAGGAAGCGATTGAAGGTTGACTGACCCTGGGGACATGACCATGACCTCTTGGTTTGGGTCGTGATGACCGTCTGTGAACAGACTATGACTGAGTTGTTGTCCTGGGGGGAGGAAATTTTTAAAAGGGGTTTAATAGTTGTAAAATTAAAGTTGCTATAATACGGTTAAATCAATATGAACATCTATAAAGCCCATTTTTTATTCATTCCAACAGCAGGCCTTATTTCCATTTCAAACAGTACCAGTGGTCTGTTAGACAACCCTTTTTGTATAATCATCCTCACAATATGTCCTCATTCACACCTGAGTTGAGTGCTGAGTACCTTACAAATTTTCCACGTTCACTGTCACCCATCCAGCCACTGACCCAAGCTTAACATTGTTCCACTTTTGTGGCAAGACAAAGACGCCGTATTGCTGAGCTGAGCCACCAAGCCACAAACTAATCCCTGACTAAGTCGATGATGATAATAAGGATGACAATGGTAATGATGATGATGATGATGATGATGATGATGATGATAAGGATAATGACAATGATGATGACAATGATGATGATGGGAATGATGACAACGATGATGACAATGGTAATGATGATGATGAGAATGGTGACAACGATGAAGATAATGATGATTTTGATGATAAGGATAATGATGACAACGATGATGACAATGATGATGTTTACAATGCCAACAATGATACAACATAGAATAAGGCACCTTGTCCATCCATTATGGGCTGCCCAACTGGGGCGGAATGTGAAATCCTTGGGGGGTGGGGGTGTTGCTTGTTACTGTAGATGGGAATGGGCAGGTGGGAGGGGCGGAGGGCAGTCTCCCCATCCGGCTTCCCGAGTAGAGGCGGCTCTGCTGGTTGGGGAGGCCGGATTGAATGACCATCCTCCCTCCCAACTCCTCCTCCTCCTCCTCCAGGAAAGTCTAAAGCGTGGTGATTGTGGTTCTCTTTGCATTCTTCATTATCAGGTTCACCACCAACCGTAACTTCCTGGAAATTAAAAACAAGCAATAAAAATGAATAAATGGAATACAATAAAATAAATAGATGGATAAATAAAAGTCGATTAAAAAAAAAATAAAATATATAAATAAATTAATTAATAAACGAACAAAAATTCACTTTGCTTTGGTTTTTCAGCTACATCTATTCTTTGTATCTCTAGATTTTTATAAACAATGTGAAATTGAATGTAAGTTTATAAAGGGGAAACCCGAAACGTCCATTTTATCTGTTTTCGTATAATTAAATTGAAGCTTACATTCAATTTCACATTGCTATCTAGATTTTTTAAAACAGAACTTCCAAAACATTTAGGTTGAAATTAAAGACATGGAAAACTGTATGTCCATCTTTACCTGATCCATTTCTGCATCATCCAATGTTCTTTTTCGTATAATGAACCAGAGAGCGACAAAGAAACACAAGGAGACCACTTTCAACCCCGTGGCAATGCCTGAAACCAATGAAAAATATAAAATGAAAGGACCGATGAAAAATATAAAACGAAAGGCACAAAAAAGAAAAAAAAAAAAGAAAAGAAAAAACAAAACCAAAACCAAATAGAAACCGTGAGCTGTTATATATTATAAAATCCACTTTATATCCTCTATATATTATAAAATCCACTTTATATGCTCTATATCTTATAAAATCCACTTTATGTGCTCTATATATAAAACCCTTGAGAAGTGATATATTAATATCTTTTTAAAAATATAAACACTGTTATCAGCCAAGTACTCATTTTATATCTGAATGCAGTGAGAGGATGTGCGTAAAGAATCTTTTTCAAGGACTTGTCTTTGCACTGCCCAGGAGGGGAACTCGAACCCTGGACCTACTGGTCGAAAAGCAAGTGCAATACAACAAGACAACAAAGCCATATGAAGATCACATAAATACAGATTGAATTTTCTGTGAGTAATCAGGTAAATGTCTAAGATTATGTTTGCTCTCTATGTATGCTGTTTAACAGCCATGCCTGGGTTATTTCAATCTTCTCCTGGAAAATCCTATAACAAAAAACAAAAAACATATGGAATTCAAAAAGGGAATTTTATTTATTTAATTTACACTACAAAACTTTGTTGTTGAAATGTTTAACTCCTGTATTGCATAGATAGTTCGAAGATGATGTCACTCATGTCTTTGTTATTGTTTTTTTTGCCATCCGCGTTTATGAGTAATTCTCACTAAACTGTATTAACAATGACTATAAACCTTCAAGATTACACACAGTTTTGTGTGTCGGCCAGTTTTACTTCCGGATGGCAATGTTGTGAACTTCTTAGCCAAGTGCATACTATCTATAGATAGTGTGCACTTGGCTAAGAAGCTAACAACATTGCCATCCGGAAGTATAGCGGACCAACACACAAAACTATGTGTAACCTTAAATGCTTATAGTCTGGATAACACAGTTTAGTGAGAATTACTTATAAACACGGATGGCAAAAAACAATAACAAAGACCCGAGTGACGTTATCTTCATTCTATCTATAAAATGAATTCTTTACTCCTCAAATATTGGAAGGTTTATGTGCATGAAAATCACCCTTGGATGTTCCAGGATTATGCTTTTCTGACTAGCAAATTAAAACAAGGAATAGGAATAGAGTGACGTCAACTTCGTTCTATCTATACATTTCTTTGTGTCCACTTACCTACGTAGCTGTATCGGAATCGCACAATGTCGTAGAGAAGACAGGAACCATTGCCGCCACATTTCTGACTCCAGAGTAGACAAGCCTGATCTATGGCCTGCCCAAAGAATATGGGACTAGGAATGTAGGCTGTTGTCAAGTGGTGAAGGTTGGGGGGGGGGGGGTGCAACAATTGCCAGGAGAGGGAAGCGGGAAGAGGTGGGGAGGCAGGTGTTGGAAAAAAAGATTTTATTATTATTATTATTTGATATAGCACCAGTATCCACAAATAGTGTTCAGAAGTGCTTTACAATAGGTTTTTTTTGGTATCACACACATGTTCATTCATTCGACTACAAAATCACTACAATAGTCACACACATATCTTGTTCGAAGTTCACATAGAATCACTATATAAGCAGAACGAAAAATAATGGTTTTTATATGCCCTTTGAAGACCGGTAGACTTTCACATTAATATCGGGTTTTAGGTGGTAAAGAATTCCATACGATTGGAGCCAAAAATGCAAAACCACGCTCAGCAAACTTTGTTCTTGGGATGTTTTCCTCCATTAGCGAAGAACTGCCCGATTGCAGAGATCGAGATAAGTGAGTTGAAGTTTGAAAAGCCTGAAGTGTGCATTGAAAGGATATAATGGTGTATGGTTTAAATACCACTGTTGAATGTGTCCATGTTTAAGAAAAAAAAAAATATAAACATGTAATTATACCTTGGTAAGAACAGATAATAGTAAATCATTTTATCACCTTCAAAATATTTTGCACTGATAACAATCTCAATTTTCTTTCGCGCTGAAAAAAAAATAATTATTTTTTAAATTCTAGGGGCTAATAAAATGTTCAGTTGTTTTGGGGTCTTTTCATGTGCTAATCGACAAATTATTTTCATATGCAAATAACAATATCAATATTTTTTTGCTTGCTAAAAATGTTGTGGTTTTTTTTTGGGGGGGGGGTTAAAATTTGATCAATGATGATGATGATGATGATAATAGCTGTGATGATGACAATTCGAAAATTAAACGAACTCACCTGTGATGTTTAATTGAAACTCTGACGAGTCCAATTCCGAATGGGGAACAAATGAAGAATCACGCCGTGACTGTCAGGCTTTAACGCGTCAGAACAGACATACGGAACAAATGGAACGGGATGGGACACATACATACAAGTATAATCTATAACACTATTATATTATAGTCTAATGAGTTTCGATGATATTTACCAATGGGTGGGCATTTGTTCCCCATTCGGAATTGGACTCGTCAGAGTTTCAATTAAACATCACAGGTGAGTTCGTTTAATTTTCGAACTCTACCTCGTACTCCAATTCCGAAATGGGTTACAAATGAAGCTTGAAAGCGTTTGTCTGTTATGACGTAAATTACGAAATCCACGTAGCACTACTCATTTGTTGTTCATCCAGTACTGCCCTATTGAAATCCTTTTTCGTTCTCTCCACTAGCTTATGATAAAATTTTTTAAACGTGGTCTCTGACCTCCATCTTCCGCTTTCAGTATTATACAAAGTTGAACTCCTTTTGTGGCCGCTTTGCTAGTAGATGCTGCCCGGGTGGAATGGGGCTTAAAAATACTGATATCAATGCCCGCTAACTCCATTGTCTTTTTTGTCCCTCTCCTCGTGGTATCTATAGAGATTTCTTTAAAAATTTAAGTAGTGTTGATGCCAACGGCGGAAAAGATTTTTACTGATTTTATTACAAAATACCAGCCATTTCCTGATGTATGTAGTATATTGTTTTCTGGTATTTCGTCGCCATGAATTGATAATGATTTCACTAATTTCTTCTGAAATGTTTGCACTTTCGAGAATTTCCCGGACAAGCGGCAGGCTATCATTCTGCTGTTGTGTAATATGGGGTGAACTTTCTGTTTTGTTACTGGATGATGAAGAAGGTTGGCTTTCTTTGGTAATAGGGGTGGAACATCTGTTAATAAGTTTATGAGTTTTGGAAACCATAGTTGTGATTTCCAAACCGGAACAATCATGACACAATCCACTTTTTCGGTTTCTATTCTTTGTAGGATTCTGATAATTAGATTAAAAGGAGGGAAAATATAAGCATATAAATGAGACCAAGAAAATGAAAAAGCATTTATTCTCCATGCGTCTGCATCTTTTTTCTCTGAGACACACTGTTCTATTTTATGATTTATTCTACTAGCAAATACGTCAACTTGGAAGAGCCCATATTCTGTGTTAATGTCGTCAAAGACAGATTTCTCTAGAGACCACTCTGTTTCAAGCCCTTTTTCTCTACTAGCTTTGTCCGCTTCAGTATTCTCTTTTCCTGGTATGTGTACAGCTCTGACTGTCATATTTCTCTCTATACACCATAACCATAGTTCTCTGGTTATATTATTGCATTCTTCTTTCATGCTGCCTTTTTTGTTAATACATGATACAGCTGTCGTATTGTCGCAAAATAAAGTAATCTTAGAGTGGCCTTTATAATCAGAAGAAAATGCTTTCAAAGTGAGAAGAGCCGCTTTCAATTCAAGATAATTTATATGCCATCTTCTTTCTTCTTCTGACCATAAACCTCCAGTTCTAACTCCTGCAAATTCTCCACCCAATCCAGTATTACTGGCATCTGATGTTAAGATAAATCCTTCAGGTTGTGATCCTATCTTAATAGGTTAACTGCCCACCATAGAAAGCCATCATTTTCAATCTTCTTTATAGCCTCTGTTATAACAATAATATTATCGAAATTACCCTTATTTTTTGTTAACTCGATTTGTTTTTATAAATCTCCAATCTTTTATAAAACATATTTCCATATTAGTTACCAGGGCAAACTGCAACCAGTGTTCCTATGATTTCCGCAACCAGTGTTCCTATGATTTCCGCTAATTTTCTGATGGTAATAAATTCTTCACGAATGTAATGATCCCAAAGATTTTTCATTTTCTTAATCTTTTCCTCTGTTGGTCTAATGGTCATTGTCTTTGAATATAAGACAAACCCTAAATATGTAATCTCTTGGGTTGGTATAAGGCGAGATTTGTTGGTATTTATTGTGAAGTCCAGTTCATCAAATAGTTTACAAACTCTGTTACAAGCTCGTAAACAATCCAAATCTGTTCTCCCCAATATGAGGGCATCGTCTATATACATAATTATGATAATGTTTTCGTCTCTCAGGCGAGCAAGTACTGGTTTTATGACTTTTGTAAAAATCCGCGGAGCATCAGTGAAACCCATTACGAATGAAGTAAATTCGAACTTTCCCCTGAAAACATAAATCTGAAAAATTTTCTAGCTTTCTCATGTAGTGCAATACTGAAATAAGCATCTTTTAAGTCACAGGAACAAGCAAAGCATTGTTCCTGAAATGATATACTGCCTCTTGAAGACTGCTCATTTTAAAATGTGTATATTTAACGTATTTATTGAAATGCTTAAGGTTGAGAATAATTCTAAGGTTCCCATTACTTTTAGTTCTAGCGAATATATTAGAATACAATTGATTCTGGTTATCCTCGTCATCCCTCTGACTGCTTGGATAATATTTTTCTCTTTCAATTCTCTAACTTCTCTTTCAATTAGTATTCTTTCCTGTTCCGAAAATGTTATGCTTTTTGGGATAAAAGTTTACACAGGGGTAATAGTAAAACAAAGTTCTGGGTAAACTCCCCTAATTTGGTTTAACACCCACTGGTCTTTAGTGATTTTCTGCCATTTCTGTATATATAATCTTGTTTTCCCCTCTGTGAAATGATCTATAGTATTCTTAAATTCTAAACTTGCGCTATTGTCTTCTTTTCCCTTCATAATTTATCATTGTTGTCCTAAAGTTAAATTTGGTTCTGTGAGAAGTGTTTCCTTCCTCCCCGTCCTCCTCTTGTTATCCTCTCCCCCTCTGCTTTTGTGGGTTCTGGATGGTGAGGGGTAAGGCATCCTCCTTTGACCATTTTTTTATTTTCCATCACAGTGAAACGTGCCAGGTTTTGTCACGGCTTTCGAAAGCTTGTGGGTATCATTAATTGTCTTAATGCTTTCGTCTAAATTATCTCCGAAAAGGAACTCCGTTGATGTGCTTTCTTTCTGTTTGCACAATTCTCTACATTCTTCATTCAGAAAAGGCTTAAGTGCTTCTTTTCGAATTTGGCTGCAATTAGTATATACAGCTGATCCCACTCTTAACAAAACCGTGACTAATGGAGTCATTGCTTTGACCTCTATTACCCTCTTATTATCCTTTTCCTGGCTCCTTTTAACTAAGTCGCTCAGCAGTTTAGCTGTTATGGTTAAACTTTTGCTCATTAACAATTGAATGTTATTGATGGTCGTGTCCTTAGATTTTGCATAAGTAGGCAGTATACGCCATACTTGAGGGTTAATTCGAGGGACTCTGAGATTGGGGGTGTTTTTAGGGCAAAGGTGTTTATCCAACACTTTCTTGGTTTTTTCCCTGTTGACATTAGCGCACACTCCATTATTGACTATCTTTGCCACCGATTCGTGAATGTCTTCACCAAACGATTCTGGTACATTAAAAAAAAACTGTTCCAGTTCTTTTATTTCATTATCAATTTCATCTTTGTCCTCACTTTCTTCCACCTCTTCTTCTTTCTCATCTTCGTATGTCATATCATTTTCGAGCATCTCTAGCTCGTCGAGGTCACTGGTTGCGGTCATTGTGTGCGTGCCTTCTCCCCCCTTTTCGCTCTCATTCGGCTTTCGTTTCTTTAATGACGGCTCGCTGGAGTCGTGATTAGTCATTAATAGATGCGTTAGTGACTTGAAACCTTCTACAATTAACTGTCCCAATTCCGAATTTGAGGCGTGGGGATTGCTATGGGCGTGGGTATTAGAGTGGGTTTCCTTGCTCACTAAATGTGATGGCCCCTGATTAACTGCCTCATTTCCAATTGCTTTTGTTTTAGATTCTAATTTCCTTTTATATGTTCTACTGTCTTTTTTACATTCTCCATTTTTACCCCTCTTTTTCTCTCCCGCGGGAGAAGAAATTGGGTTTTTTGTATGAGTTAACACTCCCTCGGGAGATGTTATGGGAACTGTTTTAGTTTTCTCCCCCGCGGGGGTAGAAAGTTCCTTATTCAACTCTTCCACTTTATCTGGTTCCATTGTTTATTCGAAGTAATTTAAAACATTTTCTCAAAAGTTTAAATCATTAAGCACCACTTTCACAGTGTTAATAATATACTTTTGTATGAATTAACACTCCCTCGGGAGATGTTATGGGAACTGTTTCAGTTTTCTCCCCCGCGAGGGTAGAAAGTTCCTTATTCAACTCTTCAACTTTATCTACTCAAAAGTTTAAATCATTAAGCACCACTTTCACAGTGTTCGTAATATACTTTTGTATGAATTAACACTCCCTCGGGAGATGTTATGGGAACTGTTTTAGTTTTCTCCCCCGTGGGGGTAGAAAGTTCCCTATTCAAATCTTCAACTTTATCTGGCTCCATTGTTTATTAGAAGTAATTTAAACATTTTCCCTCAAATGTTTAAATCATTAAGCACCACTTTCACAGTGTTAATAATATACTTTTGTATGAATTAACACTCCCTCGGGAGATGTTATGGGAACTGTTTTAGTTTTCTCCCCCGCGGGGGTAGAAAGTTCCCTATTCAAATCTTCAACTTTATCTGGCTCCATTGTTTATTAGAAGTAATTTAAACATTTTCCCTCAAATGTTTAAATCATTAAGCACCACTTTCACAGTGTTAATAATATACTTTTGTATGAATTAACACTCCCTCGGGAGATGTTATGGGAACTGTTTTAGTTTTCTCCCCCGCGGGGGTAGAAAGTTCCCTATTCAACTCTTCAACTTTATCTGGCTCCATTGTTTATTAGAAGTAATTTAAACATTTTTCTTCAAAAGTTTAAATCATTAAGCACCGCTTTCACAGTGTTAATAATATGCTCCAATGGGAATTGGTATGTCACAGGTCTAATAACAGATTAAAAATCCAATAAGGATAAGGAAAAATTAACACAATTGTTTGCATTAAATAGACAAAACAAGACGCGTCCAGCCTTCTTGACAGTCGAACGTGAACTGACAGTCACGGCGTGATTCTTCATTTGTAACCCAATTCGGAATTGGGGTACGAGGTAGAGTGACAATGATGACGACAATGGCGGTGATGATGATGATAACTTCAGTGATGATAATACATATAAATAATGACCAAAAAAATGGTAAACAACATCTACTTACCAAACAATCTCATACACACAAACTGCAAGCCTAGAGCAAAAGACCTCTCCATAACACTCACTGACCTGGAATAGAAAAAAAAGAAAGAAAATAACCATTAAGGAAAATGTTGTCAGTGATTATTCAACGACTGTAAACTGACCAAAATTTAATTATGTTAGCATAGCTGCCAACTTTTCAAAAATAAAATAAGGAACGCCCATTTGGCCCCAGATGAGGGGTCGACGTGTTCCTTCCCCCCCCTCCCCCCCCCACATCGAATTGCAACAGATAAAAGTCAGCCTTTTTAAAATTCACATGGAAGTTTTTAGGTACTCAGTATAGGATATTTTACGATTCTTTCATTTCCTTCTATTTATACAAAGTTATTTTTATTGTGCCCAATAACACTACAAGCGTGCGAGTATGTGTTATTGCACGATATAAAAAAAACATAACGAATTTTAAAAAATACAAAGAAATGATAGAGTACTTTTATTCCACGCCTACAAGTAAGATTATTAGATATTTTGTAACCAAATGGTATGGTATTTGTATTCATGCGCATCGACAGACTATTTTATAATTGGATTCAATAGTCGTGACGTCACTTCCCTCGTAATGACGCATGGTAACTTAGTAACTGGCTCTAAACTATCGGAACAATGGTGGATGTCCTTATGAAATATTTCTCCGACGAGCATAAAAGCGTATCCAGAGGGAAAAAACATGATAAATCTGATCATGTTTTTACTTTTACACATTCTGATCACAAGACATATGAAAAGTTCTAGCCAGCATGAAGAATAAAAGTACAGATTTTCTTTGTTTAGAATCACGATGGCCGCTGTGACATCAGACTATTGAATCCAATTGCCAACCAGCTGTCTTTTACACCACATTTCACACCAGTAAAATGTGCGCAAATATTCTGCAATGGTTGAATGAAATGCGTTCAAAGCATTATTCAACGATAATAATTTACTAAGAAATGATAGGGTTTTCCAATGGGAAGGATGGAATTAATTATTTATACAAATATATATATATATATATATATATATATATATATATATATATATATATATATATATATATATATATATATATATATATAATATATATATACACAAATTATGGTGAATAGATGTACTAATACCATGAAATTTGGTCACAAAACATCTAATAGAATAATCTTACTTGGAGGGGTGGAATAAACGTATTCTTTCATTTCTTTGTATATATCAAACTTGTTATATTTTTATCGCAGTAGGTAAATACGATTCGAAATATCACACTTTGTCACAACAGTCAAGCACTGTTAACGGTGATCAGTGACTGAATGGGTGACAATGATTGTGGATAATTCCGGTCGTGACATGATGCCTTTGGTGGGTAAGGCACTTAATGGTTTTTTTTTTGTTTTTAAGGGTTTTACGGCGCTTGCAACACATTAAGATCATATCAGCGCCAGTAAAAAGGAAGAAAATGGGATAGTAAAAAGTTCTAGAATTACAATTAAAGCACTAAAGAAAAGGTAAGACAAAAGGGAACTAGTTCAAATAGGAAACAGATGTAGATTCCAAGAGCACACTCTCGAATACTAAGTTTGAGATCACCTAAAAGTCTCATCCAGACACAAGCACAGGTCCCAAGTAAGAGGAAAACACTCAAATGTTTACAAATCATTTAATATAATATGTAAACAAAACATAATACAATGCATAACAGAGAGATGATTTACTAGGAAAAAAATATCTCCCAAAACTGTAACTATACATTCGACTGTTTCCCTCCCATGCAAGGACTCCGGCCAGGGTCAGGACCAAACCAAGTAATCTCATTCCAAGACAACGACAGGACACAATTGGAAAATGGGTATGGGGGGATAGAAGACACAGCATGTACCTCCCTGCCCACGATGGGAGGTCAGGATCCCCACCCAGTAAGGCACTTAACACACATTACTCCACTTGACTCAGATGAGAATGAGTACCAAGCTGTATAAGTCAGTGATGGATATTGTAAGAGTGTTAGTACAAAAGCGACACCTAACTAGTGACTGGTACTGTATGAAATGGATATATGATACTGCATGGCCTGCTGGGGGAATGAACTCAATGAACCAATCTGAAGGTATTGAGCAATATCAATCTACCAAAATGAGCTACTTGGATGCTCATATTTTTGATCACACTTACCTTAGAGTGACCATCAGCAAGGGCATCTGAGTTCCGGCCACGCAGAAGGTCATAACGACTAGAAGGATGAGAAAAGGTAGCAACTTTTCACAGCGATTCTTGCAGCCGCCGCTGGTTGCCAAAGGGGAGATAATCACCTCTAGACTGGAGTGGGTTATTGGCCCTTCCCTGATGCAAGAACAGCCGCTGTAGTTCTGTTGATATATTTTTAAAAAAAACAACAACAATTATATATATATATATATATATATATATATATATATATATATATATATATATAT
This sequence comes from Berghia stephanieae, assembly GCF_034508935.2. Lineage (NCBI taxonomy): Eukaryota > Metazoa > Mollusca > Gastropoda > Nudibranchia > Aeolidiidae > Berghia > Berghia stephanieae. The sequence goes on from NC_088370.1 coordinate 16,147,445, forward strand.
ATATAATAAAATAGAGAGAGAGAGAGAGAGAATAAATTTATTATATGTATAATTTAAAAATATATTTAATATAAAATAAATTATAAAATATAGAGTTTTATTGATGTTAAAATATGATTGTAAATACAATTATATATATATATATATATATATATTTTATAGAATATATATATATATATAAAGAAGAGAGAGAGAGAAGAGAGAAGAGATAGAGAGAGAGATGAGAGAGAGAGAGAGAGAGAGAGAGTAGAGCAGAGAAAAGAGAGATGAGAGGATAGAGAGACTAATTGTTTAATTTACAAATGTAACGCAACATTTATACGAAGCACTCTTGACTACAAGTACCACAACATATAGAATATATATAAATATAATGAATATAAATAATATATTATAATATATATTAAATATATATATATATAGAGAGAGAGAGAGAAAGAAGAGAGTAGAGAGAATAGAGAGAGAGAAGAGAGAGAAAAGAAAAAGAGAGAGAGATGATGAGGTATATAGAAGAGAGAAGAGAGAGAGGTAGAAGAAGAGAGAGAGAGAGAGAGAGGAAGAGGAGGAGGAGAGAGAAAGAAGGGAGAGGGATAGCAATAATTTACTCATTATAGAATTAACCTTCAATTACTGGTTAAGAGAAAGAAACAAATTATTCTTTACAAACCTCAAAAAAAAAAAAAACCCAATAAAATGACCAAAAACAACCAAAACAGAAAACTAAAAAAAAAAACTTTAAAAAAAAAAAAAAAGAAAAGAAAAAAAAAAGTCTTAACACCCAGAGTGTTATATTACAACCAGTAATCAAGGTAAAGTCTGCAGGAGTCAAGACAAGACATGTTAGTCCTCAGTATTACAACTGGTATTGGTTGTTATGCGTTGCTGCTGACGTCACACGGATCACAGAGGTCGACAACTCATTTCATTTGCATTCATTTCATTAACACATCGGCGGGGTAAGGTGTGACAACACGGGCAGGGCAGATGGATGACCATGTCCATCAGCGCCGAGAAGGGGTTAAATGATTCATTGGACATACAGATCAAGTTTCCCCGCCTCTTGTCCATTGTATGTACGTCCTATGTGGTCAGTTAGCAACGTGTCGGCACGCAAACAGAGAACTCCAGAGAACTGGCTAAATTGAAGAGTGAAATCTAAATCTAAAAATTAGAGTAACTTTCTCTTCCCTCCGCTCACCCCCCCCCCCCCCCCCCCCGCTCTTTTATTTTCTCTCTTCATAACTCCCCCCCCCCCCCCCGTCTCTCTATCTATCTTTCTTTTTCTCTGCCCATCTCTCTCTCTCTCTCTCTCTCTCTCTCTCTCTCTCTCTCTCTCTCTCTCTCTCTGTGTGTGTGTGTCTCTCATCTCTATCCAACCTCTTTTTTTCTCTCTGCCCTTCTATGACTGTCTCCTTCTCTTTATCTCTTCTTCCTATCCTCCTCCTTATCCCCCCCCCCCCCACCACCCCTCTCTCTCTACCTCAGTCCCTCTTTGCTCATCTCCTTGACCCCCCCCCCCTTCCCCCCCCACCCCGCCCTCACTTCTCTCCAGTTCTCCTATTTAATAATAATAATAATAATAATAATAATAATAATAATAATAATAATAATAATAATAATAATAATAATAATAATAATAATAATAATAATAATAATAATAATATACTTTAACATCCCAAAAAATGTAAATTCGTTTACAGACGTGGCATGCATTAAAATGTATAAACACAAAGTTGAGAATCTATGGCGACAATGTATACATATTATTATTCCCTGCCCTCTAAAACCTACTAGATTTGGATGAACTTACAAAAGCCTTCTCGTCCTTGCCAGGAGCATAGAATGGGTTGGCCCCTGTACAGCCCGCGTGGCACGGGGAGAAGTAAGTGATGCCGTTGATGCCGCAGATGGGCTGGATGTGGTTGGGAGAGCATGCACAGTTCTGGTTACAGCTGGACGTCAGGTTGGCCTCGAAGATCTTGTGGCCAGTGCTGGGCGGGAGGAGGAGGAGGAGGAAGAGAAACAAGAGAGATTGTGATAGTGGTGGTGGTGGTGGTGCCGTTTGTAGTGGTAGTAGTTGTAGTAGCAGTGGTGGTGGTAGTAGTAGTGGTGGTGATGGTGATGCTGGTGGCGGTGGCAGTAGTGGTGGTGATGGTAGTCGTTAGTGGTGGTGATGGTGTTGGCGGTGGTGGTGGTGGTGGTGGTAGTAGTAGTAGTAGTAGTAGTAGTAGTAGTAGTAGTAGTAGTAGTAGTAGTAGTAGTAGTAGTAGTAGTAGTAGTAGTAGTATAGTAGTAGTAGTAGTAGTGTAGTAGTAGTAGTAGTAGTAGTAGTAGTAGTAGTAGTAGTAGTTTGTAGTAGTGATAGTAGTAGTAGTAGTAGTGTAGTAGTAGTGAGTGTGTGAAGTATAGTGTAGTAGATAGTAGATAGTGTATAGTAGTAGTAGTATAGTAGTGTATATGTGAGTTGTGTGTATGTAGTAGTATGTGATAGATGTATTGTAGTATGAGTGATGAGTTGTGATGGATGTTTATATGAATGATGACTGAAGCATGAGGCTGATAGAGAGATATACGACGACGGCGACTATCATCGGCATCTTCATTCAATTATACGAAAAAGGTATCCCCTATCATACCCAAAGAGCAAAAACACAAAAACAAAAAACAAACAATCAAACAAAACAAAAAACAAAAAAAAAACAAAACAAAAAAAAAAACAACCCACCAACAAAAAACAAACAAACAAATGAACCAACAAACAAATATACACACTTACAACACACACACACACACACACATTATATATATATATATATTAATAATATATATATAATTTATAAATATATATATAAACTACTATAAATTAAAACAAACTTTTTTTTTTAATAAATGGGAAGAAAAACGCAAATATACCAATTTCGTGATTCTGACTGGTTGCCATGGTAACATAGAAAATCAATAACTTATTATTGATGGCCCTGACCTGACCTGACGATAATAATAATATAACATAACATAAAAATCTCATAACTCCACAATCGACATCATCATCATCATAGTCCAAGCACCAGGAGCTGTTCAACCACACCATGACTAAACACAATATTCTCTTCTTTCTTTTTTTTTTTCATTAACAAAAAAACAAACAAAACCCAATAAATTATAATTTATATAGATAGTATGCGCTTGGCTAAGAAGCTCATAACATTGCCATCCGGAAGTATAAAGGACCAACACACAAAACTGTGTGTATCCATGAACGTTTATAGTCGGGTTAATACAGTTCAGTGAGCATTACTCATAAACGCGGATGGCAAAAAACAATAACAACGACCTGAGTGACGTCATCTTCATACTATCTATAGAGCTCATAAAATATAGCACAATATCTACTAAACGTGCTCAAAGCGCTTCACAATAGATGGTCTCTGACCAACAGGAAGGTCCAGAGCCTCCTCGCTCGGCGCATAATCTAGTCCTTGGAAAAGGCTCTTTACTCGAAATTCCCTCACCGTACTCATGTGTAAAATGAGTACCTGACCGTTAACAGCGTTGTCTATGACAGATAAAAAAATGTGTAATATCGCCTCACAGGAGTCCTGTCTCGTTCTACATGTTATGTGTTGCTGTTGGTCAGGGACCCTCTGTAAAGCGCTTTGCGCACGTTTATTGCATATTGCTCTATATTTAAAAATCTCAACAAAAAAAAAAAAAAAGAAAAGCTCAAAATTGGGTCCCTTTGCAGACATAGTAGGCTGAATTTTTTGGAAGGATGAATTCTTTTTTTCTTCTTGTATTTTTCAATCTGTTTTGTCTGGGACTGCAGTTTCATAAACAGCTACATTTTTGATCAAAGAGAGAACGGATAGAAACCTTATAGATAGTTCGAAGATGACGTCACTCAGGTCTTTGTTATTGTTTTTTGCCATCCGCGTTTATGAGTAATGGTCATAAAAGTATTAACCCGACTATAAACGTTCATGGATACACACAGTTTTGTGTGTTGGTCCGTTATACTTCCGGATGGCAATGTTATGAGCTTCTTAGCCAAGCGCATACTATCTATAGATAGTTCGAAGTTGACGTCACTCAGGTCTTTGTTGTTTTTTTGCCGTCGCGTTTATGAGTAGTTCTCACTAAACTGTATTAACCTGCCTATAAACTTTCATGGTTGCACGCTGTTTTGTGTGTTGGTCCGTTATACTTCCGGATGGCAATGTTGTGAGGTTCTTAGCCAAGCGCATACTATCTATACCAGCAGTGATTTAATATCCGACAGTCCACTTACCTGTTGAAGTAGGGAAAGTTGGCGCCAGCGATTTTGAGGTTGTCACATCCCAGGAAGAAAAAGAATGAGAATCCGCTGATGGCGAGGGTGTTAAGTAGCAGGACAAACTGGACGGCTCCTGGAGATGGATGGATGGATTGATTGATTGATGGATTAATTGATGGATGGATGGATGGATTGATTGATTTAAGGATGGATTGATTAATTGATGGATTGACTGATTGATTGATTGATTTATGGATGGATTGATTGATTGATGGATTGATTGATGGATGGATGGATTGATGGATGGATTGATAGATTGACTGATTGATTGATTTATCGATTGATAGACAATACTAGAATAATACAGCCTTATAGAAAAATGGACAATAATATTGTTTGATAAATTAATTAGTTGTTTTATTACTAATATTGCTTAATTGATAATCTGCTTGATTGATTGATACATTGATTGATCGTATTGTTTGACTGATTGGTTGACTGATTGATTGATTGATTGATTAGATGAGTGATCAATCGATCTACCGACTGACTGAATGATTGATGCTTTATTGATGGTTTGAGTGACTGATTGATACAGCAGACGATACAAGTTATACTCTTTTTCGAGAGAGAGAGAGAGAGAGAGAGAGAGAGAGAGAGAGAGAGAGAGAGAGAGAGAGAGAGAGAAAGAGAGAAAGAGAGAGAGAAAGAGAGAAAGAGAGAGAGAAAGAGAGAGAGAAAGAGAGAAAGAGAGAGAGAGGGGTGGGAAAGGAGTGAATCGGGTATTAAGGACTGTATATAAACCAGAGGATAAAAAATATCTATAACATTCCATCCAGAGATAGAAAAAGTGTAAAAGTGTGTGTGTGTGTGTGTGTGTGTAAGTAAAATGGGGGGGGGGGGGGGGGGGGGGGGGGAGAAAGAGAGAGGTAGAGATATAGATAAAAGAGATAGAGAGAATGGGGGGAGGCGAGAGTCCATCTGATATCATTGATTTGACACACACACACACACACACACAAACACACACACACACACACACCAGAGGATAAAAGTTTTATTACTCATGCCAGAGTCACGGGAAGATTTATGGGCATGGGGCATGTGTCCTACTTATATTATACACCCCCACCCCCCTTCCCCACCACCCTTCTCTCATTGGAAAACTCTATCATTTCTAAGTAAAAATGTAATCGTTGAATAAATAATTCTTTGAACGTGTTGAATACAAAATTTTATTCAACGATTGCAGAATATTTGCGCACATTTTATTGGTGTGAAATTAGGTGTAAAAGACAGCTGATTGGCAATTATAAATAATCTTGTGGTGCGCATGATTACAAACCAAACGTTTTTAGTTTTGGGTCAAATTGTCATTCAAGCAGAAGGAGATACAAATTATGGTGAATAGAAGAACTAATACCATACTCGCAAGCTCGTTGTGTTATTGGGCACGATAAAAATAACTCGTTTAATAAATACAAAAGATGAATGAATCGTAAATTATACCCTCCCCCTGCCCTTCTATTTCTCTCTCATTTTTTCTCCATCTCTCTCTTTCTTTTTTCCTATCTCTCAATCTCTTTCTTACTCAATCCTCCTCCACGTCTCTTTCCCTTCATCTTTTCCCCTCCCGCTCCTCCCTCTCTATACCTCTCTTTTCACTCTCTCTCTCTCTCTCTCTCTCTCTTTCTATCTCTCATTCCTCCCCCCACGTCTCTCTCCCTTCATCTTTTCCCCTCTCTCTCTCTCTCTCTCTCTCTCTCTCTCTCTCTCTCTCTTCTAGCTCTCTCTCTCTCCACCAGAGAGAGAGAGAGAGAGAGAGAGAGAGAGAGAGAGAGAGAGAGAGAGAGAGAGAGAGAGAGAGAGAGAGAGAAATTCTTGGTCAAAATAAAAGTACAAAAGGAGATGGGGGGAAAATTGAAAAGGAGAACAATGGTGATGATGCTGATGATGGTGATAATGAAGAAGATGATAACATGAAACGAAAGGGCCATAAGTTAAAAGGTTGGTTGGATTGGGGGATGAATGAATGAATACATGTATGGATGCGTTAATCCCAGCGACATATTATGGTAAATCCACAATGAGGGGGACAGATGGACGGATACCCTACCTCCCCCCCCCCCCCAAAAAAAAAAACAAACAAAACCAACAAAACCCTAAACCCCCAAAACCAATAAACAACAGCAACAACCAAAACAATAAAAAGAAAACAAGAAGAAAAAAGAAACAACAAAAACGAACAACCAACAAAAAACAAAGCAGATAATTGAACGGATAGATATGGTAATGAATGAACTAAACAGATGTTACTATAGATAGACTAACGGATCGTATCATTTACCTTTAGGGGTCAGCGAGAGTTTCTTCATGATGTAGCCTCCGATGAGTATTCCTAGCACTGCACCAGGTATCCCGATCCCACCTGTTAGATAATGGCAAATGAATTGGAGAGGGGGAGGGGTAGGTGGGAGATTAGCAACTTTTAATGATAGTAGGATAGAGGCTTGAGGATACAAATGAGAAGACTGAGACTTGCGGGGCACTGCTGGAGACACAGGGAGGAGATTGCAAGCAGTCTTGTGCTATGGGAACCACCTGAGAGAACCAGAAGCAGAGGCAGGCAGAATAAAACTTACATTGACTGTCTGCTAGATGACACAGGAATGGACAACACCCGGGAACTGCGTACGCTAATGGAGGACAGGACAGAATGGCGAAGACTTGTGGCTCATGTTGGGCGCCCCAAGGGGCGGCCTAAGTAAGTAAGTAAGTAAGGATAGAGGCAATGTCACCCGCCAGTCCATGTGTGGAACCCCCCAAGGGGACACGAAAGATGGGACGTCCAAAACAGACATGGAGGCGTTCCTGGTCAGAAGAAATGAAACTGGCAGGCCTCACCTGGGTAGGATACCAAGAAGATGGCCAAGTTTGAGAGTTTGTTTTTTTTCCAATTTGAGGGTCATTTAAATCGGTCGATATTTGAAGGACAAGATTTCTGGCCATATTTTAAAATATGGGGTTTTTCAGAGTACGGCTGCATAGAGGTAGACGTTCCGAATAGGAACAGCGGCCATTGTGGTTCTAAACAAAGAAAATCGGTACTTTTTATTCTTCATGCTGGCGAGAACGTTTCATATTGTGATCCGAATGTGTAAAAGTCAAAACATGATCAGATTTATAATGTTTTTTTTTCCCTCTGGATGCGTTTTTATGCTCGTCGGAGAAATATTTCATAAGGGCGTCCGCCATTGTTCCGATAGTTTAGAGCCAGTTACTAAGTTACGATGCGTCATTACCAGGGAAGTGACGTTACGACTGTTGAAGGCTATTCTCACCAGTTAAGAGTTTGGCCATAGAGGTAGACGTCCCGAACTGAGACTCCAAATACTTAGGCAGGAAAACAACAAATCACACACACCACACCACACACAAACACACACACACACACACACACACACCAACCGATACTCACCCGTAAAGAGATGGCCCTAGAGGTAGACGTCCGAATGAACTCAATACTTAGGCAGGAAAACAACAAATCACACACACACATACACACACACACACACACACACACACACACACACACACACACACACCAACCGATACTCACCAGTAAAGAGATTGGCCATAGAGGTAGACGTCCCAAACTGAGACTCCAAATACTTAGGCAGGAAAACAACAAAGCCAGACACGATGCAAATCTCACAACAGATGGCGGGCAGCAGGATACCGTACACGGGGTTCTTCAGGAGATGCATGACAGCCCGGGGGATTTCTGGGGGAGACAGAAGAAACACGTTAATTGAGCTTTATATAGCTCAATATCCACTAAATGTGCTCAAAGCGCCTTACAAGGGTTCCCTGGTCAACAGCAACATTTAACATGTAGGACGGGATATAACAATTTCTCGGACAAAGACAATGCTATGCTGTTAACGGCCAGGTACTCATTTTACACCTGAGTACGGTGAGAGAATGTGAGTAAAGAGCCTTTTCCAAGGACTCAACTGTGTACCGAGCGCGAGGCTCGAACCCAGGACTTTCCGATCCGAAAGCGAGTGTCATACTACTAGACCACATAGCCGTTCATTCAGCAGAATGGTGTCCGTTTGTAGAAAGGAACGAAATTGATGATACATTGTTCATCACCCAAAACTCGTCAAAATATTTCAAACCGGAGATTTCAATCCAATCAAAAAAGTCGCAAACCTGATACACTTCAAATGAGTCGTAAGAGTATGATACCTCTATTTTACATCCTTTACACCTGAGTCGATTGAGTTAATGTATGTATGTATGTATGTGTGTATGTATTTATGTATGTATGTATGTATGTATGTATGTATGTATGTATGTATGTATGTATGTATGTATGTATGTATGTATGTATGTGTGTGTGTATGTATGTATGTATGTATGTATGTATGTATGAATGTATGTGTGTGTATGTATGTATGTATGTATGTATGTATGTATGTATGTATGTATGTATGTATGTATGTATGTATGTATGTATGTATGTATGTATGTATGTGTGTGTGTATGTATGTATGTATGTATGTATGTATGTATGTATGTGTGTGTGTGGTATGTATGTATGTATGTATGTATGTATGTATGTATGTATGTATGTATGTATGTATGTATGTATGTATGTATGTAGTGTGTATGTATGTGTGTGTATGTATGTATGTATGTTATGTATGTATGTATGTATGTATGTATGTATGTATGTATGTATGTATGTATGTACGTATGTATGTATGTATGTATGTATGTATGTATGTATGTATGTATGTATGTATGTATGTATGTATGTATGTATGTATGTACGTATGTATGTATGTATGTGTGTGTGTGTATGTATGTTTGTATGTATGTATGTATGTATGTATGTATGTATGTATGTATGTATGTATGTATGTATGTATGTATGTATGTGTGTGTGTATGTATGTATGTATGTATGTATGTATGTATGTATGTGTGTGTGTATGTATGTATGTATGTATGTATGTATGTATGTATGTATGTATGTATGTGTGTATGTATGTATGTATGTATGTATGTATGTATGTATGTATGTATGTATGTATGTATGTATGTATGTATGTATGTATGTATGTATGTATGTATGTATGTGTGTGTGTATGTCCCCAAGAAAGTAAATGCCTGGACCAGAGTTCGTGAGAATTGTTACCTAACCGGTCATTGGCACCGCTCATCATCGCTTGGCATTAACGTAACACCGAACCACAGAACCGGAGATAGGAGATAAGGGGGGTGGGATAGAAAGAGAGGTAGTGGGAGTGAGAGTGAGAGAGAAAATGGGATAGATAGATAGATAGATAGAGAGAGAGAAAGAGAGAGAGAGAGAGAGAGGAGAGAGAGAGAGAGAGAGAGAGAGAGAAAGGGGAAGAAAAGAGATCCTATCATTTGATTAATTTTGCCACCACCCAATAAACCAACAAGTTCATCATATTATAATAACAAAACAAAGCTAGAATATTTTGCCCCCATTCAAAACACCATAATGATGTGTGTATAGTGATTAATCACTTTTCGTCGAACGGATGTTATGCGTGTGCCTACCCCTGGGGCACAAGACTACCGGGACTTGCAGCAGCTGAAATAAAAGCCACTGAGACCATCAATGAATCACGGCCGTCCGTCCACGTTATAGCAAACCGGGATGCCAAATTATTTTGAAAAAAAAAAAAAATAAAAATAAACAAATGGGAAAAAGAAGCTGAAAATTATGAGCGAAGCATCCCATTATCTCAGATAAAACGATACATGTATAGTTTTTTAAATGTCCAAATAAAAAACGTCTCTCTCTCTCTCTCTCTCTCTCTCTCTCTCTCTCTCTCTCTCTCCCCTCTCTCTCTCTCTCTCTCTCTCTCTCTCTCATTCATCACTCCCTTTTAATTTACAGGTAGTGAATGGGGGCCTTTGCTGCATCAAACACACACACACACACACACACACACACACACACACACACATTTTATAATAAATTCCAGACCGACCCATGGAGGCTGATATCGATGATTAATAATAATAATAATAATAATAATAATAATAATAATAATAATAATAATAATAATAATAATATAATAATAATAATAATAATAATAATAATAATAATAATAATAATAATAATAATAATAATAATAATAATA
>NC_088370.1:16160407-16192907 GCF_034508935.2 Berghia stephanieae
TGGATGGATTGACGGATCGATGGGAGGATGGATGAAAAACAGATTGGTAGATAGATGGAAGGATGGATGAAAAACAGATGGGTAGATAGATGGATGGATGGGTGGATGGATGGATGGATGGATTGACGGATCGATGGGAGGATGGATGAAAAACAGATGGGTAGATAGATGGAAGGATGGATGAAAAACAGATGGGTAGATAGATGGATGGATGGATGGATATATGGATGGGCGCAAGGGTGAATGAATGAATGAATAGGTGAATGAAGTAGCCATTGAGTGGATGGGTAAATGGATGGATGGATGTGTGGATGGATGGATGGAAGCAATTCATTTATTGAAGGTTGATTGTGGTTTGACGATTTAACTGTCCTTCCTATCTACTCATTTCATCTGTGGGTGGGTGGGTGGGTGGATGGATGAATGGATTGATGGATCGATGGGATGATGGATGAAAAACAGATGAGTGGATGGATGGAAGGGTGAATGAATGAATGAATGAATGAATGAAGTAGCAGGTGAGTGAATGGGTGCATGGATAGATGGATGCGTGAATGGATGGATGGGTGAATGAATGGATTGATAGGGGAATGAAGTAACAGATAGGATGGATGGATGGATAGATGTGTGGATAAATGGATGGATGGGTATGTGGATATATGGATGAATGGATGGATGAATGAATGGATGGATGGATGGATGGATTGATGGAAGCATTTCATTTATTGAAGATTCGTTGTGGTTTGACGGCTTGACTGTGATATCCTATCTACTCATTTCATCTAATTGTGGATGGGTGAATAGATGAATGGATGAAAAACAGATGGGAAGAAATATGGATGGATGGATGGATGGATATATGAATGGATGAACGGATGGATGGAAGGATGAATGAATGAATGAGTGGATAAACAGATGAAGTAGCAGTTGAGTGGATGGGCGCATGGATAGATGGTTGGGTAGATGGATGAGTGAATGGATGGATGGGTGGATAGATGAATAGATGGGTGAAAGAATTAACAGATAGCATTGATGGATGGATGGGTGGATGAACGGATAGATGGGTAGGTGGATGTATGGATAAACGGGTAGATGGATGGATGGATGGGTGAAGGAATGGGTGGATGGATGGATGGATGGAAGCAATTAATTCATTGAAGGATGGTTGTGATTTGACGGTGTAATTGTGATATCATATCTACTCATTTCATCTAATTGTGGATGGGTGGATGGATGGATGGATGGATGGATGGATAAATGGATTCGGATGGATGAAAGGGTGGATGGGTGATGGGTGAAAGGGTGGATGGGTGAATGGATGGATGACTGGATGGATGGATTGATGGAAGGATGGATGAGTGGATGGATATGGATGGATAGATGAATGGATGGATGGGTAGGTGGATGAATAAGCTGGTCAACGGATTACAGGATTCATTGCTGAAATTTCATATTCCCGAATTCACATCTACATAAACAATCCGCTTGCAATTTTTTTTCAAAAAGCTCAAGTTTTCATTTTCGATGAATTTATAATATGACATCAAATATATTATCCAACGATTACACATTTACTACCAAGAAATGATAAGGTTTTTCAATGAGAGGAGTGGAATAATATTCATAATAATATACTTTTACTATTCTATTTTCTTTTGTTCATTTTCCCCCCTTTTGTAACAAATCACGACTTTTTGCATTTAGCATATATCAGTCAACATTCCAATATTATCATAATTTAGACCTCAAATCGTATTAAAATATGAGAAACCGTACTGGTTGGCAAGCCTGCTATTGTTTTTAAGTGTATACATCTCTGACTACTCAAGTTCCCATCAAGCTGGTGACTGTGATATTCCATAACATACTTTTATTTTTCTATTATTATTTTTGTTCAATTTTTTTCCCTTTTTGAAACAAATCCTGACTTTTTGCATTTCGCATATTTTGTCAACATTTCCATATTACAATAAAATTATTATTTTTTTAAAAAAATTCCTTTTATTAATCCCATAGGGGAAATTTTTTCCTCTAGGGTCTATATCAAGGGGAGACTGGAATGCAGCGTCGCAAATTGAGCTAGGGCGAGGTGACTTGCTCAAGGCCACATCACAACGCAGCGGCGGGTGATCCAACTCGATACTTACCTTCCGGGTACGAAGCAAAAACCGTACCGCTGAGCCACGCTGCCCCCTATTTTTACACCTCAAAGCGTATCAAAATATGAGAAATCATATTGGTTGGCAAGCCTGCTTTTGCTTTTAAGTATATATATATATATCTTCTTTTTTTTTTTTTAATCACGCACCAACTGACTCCCCCCCCCCCCCCACCTTCCCCTGGAGGAATCATTTTTACATTATATTTTATTTGTTTTCCACGATTATTTGTGTACTGTTGTGCTGACGAAGGGTTTGTACCCGAAACGTCCATTGTCTGTTTTGTTCCCATACGAAGGAAGCCTTTCCATTTTCACTCTTTCGTTAGTATTTTACGATCACCGGCTTCAGGCAGCCCTTTCCATTTTCCACTCGAGGATTCATTTCCAATTCGGCCTAATTACCACACACACACACACACACACACACACACACACACACACACACACACACACACACCAACTCACCTTTCACAGATTTGCCGTATTGTTCGGCCTCTTGAGCATGCGCCTCCTCCTCCTTCTGCTGGGAGGCGGACTTGGCCTCCAGGATGGCCCTCTTCTCCCTGACCAGGACCCGAGGGTAGGCGAGGAACGGCAGGGAGAGGGAGATGAGGAGGAAGCCGCAGATGATGAATCCTCCCCACCAAGCCCCTATCCACCTGGGACTGGACGGGGTGATCTGGTCAAGGGCAGACACGAGAGAGGAAGAAAATAATAAAAAACAATGATTGGATTCGCAGAGGATATTTTTTTTCTCTTGTTACTGGTAGAAGTAGATAGAAGTTAACTCACTAAATCCTAGAGATTTTTGCTACTTTTCAAATTTAGAAAGAAGTGTATTAAAACTGAGCATGTGCATAGATAGTTTTATTCAACTATCATTACTATGTAAAAATTAAAAACATTAACTTTGATACTACGCCTATAATTTGTCTCAGCGTTGGCCTAAAAAAGAAAACCTCTTTCTCGCTCTGTTAGTAGAATAAGGATGGATCCTTTGCTTTGCCAACCTTTGTGAATTTTTTTGCGTTTCACACACATCTTTTATTTTTTCCGGAAGTGTATCTCCAAATAATAGATTAATCACAATCACAGGATATGTGCCACTACATAACTGACTAAATTCCTCACGGAGATCTCCTTTGTACATGTATCTTCTACACACATGAAATTGGAATCATGGGATACCGGCTTCTTCGGTGAAGGAGATACACACTCTAGCAGTAGTAGTGGAATTTGTCTCAGAAAAAATGTAATAAATAGAGATGGGGTAAAAGTAACCCGGGTTAACTACGGATAAAGTCGGTGTTAGGATTGAGTGAGTTAATGAGGATGGCTTGGGACTCGGGGGCTGCCAGATGGAAACGTGCGTGACCAACTTGGTCCCATAGAGAATCACATTTTCTATAATTAATTATAATTTTTATTTACACACATTTCTTTTGTTTTTTTTTTTACAATAGTAATTTTCTTTTTCCTAAGTCTAATCAGTTTTACTAGGGGGTCAAAGTATTAGTACTGTTTTTGGCCGCGTGAGAGTCCTGTTTGGCCACTTTAAGTTGAAATTGACCACAAGGAACTCGGGGCATCTTACAGTCCTGTTTGGAATATGAATTCAGAAAAGATGGTGGCGAAGGAACTTAGATCGTTTGATTGGATTGGATTTGTTTTTATTTTTAATTTTAAATGGGTTTTACGGCGCTTGCGACACTATTAAGTTATTTCAGCGCCAGTACCGTCATCAGGGGTGACTTTGCCTCAACCGATTTGGAGCATTTTGAGTATTCTCAGGCTTGTTGCAGTTATTTCCCTTATTAGAGGACTTGATTTTTCATCAAAAGAAATGACTGTTACAAAACTAGGTATAATCCAGTTTGTCCAAATCTGTAGAGGCAAAGTCACCCCTGAAGGCAAAGTCACCCTTGAAGGCAAAGTGACCCCTGAAGGCAAAGTGACCCCTGAAGGCAAAGTGACCCCAGTTGACGGTAAATAAATAGTAAGATGGGACGAAGAAAAAAAAAAGTGTACCAAATGCGTTTAATCGTCACCTTGAACCACAGACCTTAAGTTTGCGGCACTGCGTTCAGGTGGTATGACACTCGCCTTCGGACGAGTAGGTCCAGGATTCGAGTCCAGCTCTGAGAGCGACGGCGCAAAGTTCAGCCCTTGAAAAGAGGCTCCGTCCTTACTCACATCCTCTCTCACCGTACTCGGGTATGCATTGATTGCCTGGCCGTTTACAAGCGTTGCCTAGCTTTGTCAATAATTTTTTTTTTTTTTTAAGTTTCAATATCGCATTAAACAAAACTTGCTTTTATATAGGGCAATATTCACTAAACGTGTTCAAAGCGCTTTACAAGGGTCCCTAGCCAACCGCAACACATATCAGGTAGAACGAGACGCCAGTTAGGCGATTTTACAATTTTTTTTTTCCGACAGAGACAACGCTGTTAACTGCCAGATACTCATTTTACACCTGAGGTACGGCGAGATAATGTGAGTAAAGAGTCTTTTCCAAGGACTCAACTCCGCGTCGAGCGAGGCTCGAACCCAAGGCCTTCCAATCCCAAAGCGAGTGTCATACCACTAGACCACATAGCCGCATTAAAAGCATCATGTCTCGTCTTACCTGTTAGTTGTTGCTATTGGCTTGGAATCATTTAAAAGGGCTTTGATTACATTATGATAATGTGCTGAGTAAATGCTCCAGTTTTTGGATTAAAAAACAAACAAGCTAAAGAGGGTGATGTAACCCCCCAGATCGTGCGGTCTTGTGGTATGACACTCGCTTTCGGATCGAAAGTTCCTGGGTTCGAGTCTCACCCGGTGCATAGTTGAGTCTTTGGAGAACGCTCTTTACACACATTCTATCACCGTACTCGGGTGTAAAATGAGTACCTGGCCATTTTCAGCGTTGTCTCTGTCCGACAAAACTGTAATATCGCCTAACAGGCGTCATGTTCCGTCCTAAATGTTAACCATTGCTGTTGGCCAGGGACTCCATGTAACGCGCTTTGAGCACGTTTAGTGGATATTGCGTTATATAAAAGCTCTGGGTTTTTTTTTTATAATCTGCTCCACAGAGACAAATTAAATGTTGTGATTTGTGCTCGGAACTTTGAATATGCGATTGAAAATATTGTTACATTTCATGTTGTTTCTACTGCTGATAACAACTGATGATGATGATGATGATGAAGAAGACAACGACGATGGTGTAGAGGATACTGTACAAATACTGACCGATGTCTTGTCTTAACTCACTCAATCCTAGCGATTTTTGCTACTTTTCAAAATTGAAAAAAAAAAATGTATAAAAAATGAGTATATACATAGTTTTATTCAAATTTGAATAACATACAAAAACTAAAAACAATAGCTTTGATACTACGCCTGTAATTTGTCTCAGAAAAATGTAATAAATAGGAATGGGGTAAAAGTAACCCAGGTAAACTACGGATATAGATAGTTCGAAGATGACGTCACTCAGGTCTTTGTTATTGTTTTTTGCCATCCGCATTTATGAGTAATGCTCACTGAACTGTATTAACCCGACTATAAACGTTCAAGGATACACACAGTTTTGTGTGTTGGTCCGTTATACTTCCGGATGGCAATGTTATGAGCTTCTTAGCCAAGCGCATACTATCTATAGTAGGTGTTAGGGTTAAGTGATTTAATAGTGAAAGGTCCTTTGACTCACCTGTACGTCATGGGTGAATGTGTCCACATAGTATTGCAGGAGAAGGGCCCCGAGAGCATATCCTAGAACAGGCCCTAAGGCTCCAGAGGCGTGGATGAAAGCTGGTCAATGAAATCAAGGGGGTGGGGGTATAAAAGAGGGAGACATCCGTCAAAAACTTGTAAAAGTAGACAAATTATCTTTTAAATAAATAAAAAATTATGCCTCTCCGCCACGACATCGTAAGATATCGTCGCCTAGGCATTCCCTGAAGGAATATAGATAATTCATCAATCAAGATGTCTGATGTCAACAGGAGTCACCCATGTTGTCCAAGTGAGCAAATTGGGGGTTAATAATCTTGCTCAAGGAAAAAAAAACGAAAGTGCCTGAAGCGGGGCTCGGACCCGGATCCTCTCCGGGTCACAGTGAATTGCCTTAACCACGCGGCCACTTCGCCCCCCAAGAACTTGTAAAAGTAGACAAATTAACTTAAAATGGCAGTAAATGTCAAAATGTCCCGGTCCATACAGTACAGTTTACTCGCTGGACGCTCAGGGCGGGGAGAAACCAAACAATCGTGAGTGATTGAATCCGTGGCTCAAGGGAGGTAACTAATCCATTCGGTCACGTCACCCGGCTCCAGCATGGCGTAGTGCAGAGCGGGCTTGCATCCAGCGATTATTGTATAATTGACACCTATTTTGCTGGACTCTGCCCCCCCCCCCCCCCCAAAAAAAAAAAAAAAAAAAAAAACCTCCAATCTGGCACATTCACATCTTTTAGAATTGTTAGATGAGGGTCATTTCAATTGACTGATATTATTTGAAGGGCAAGTTTTCTGGGCCAAAATTTTAAAAACATGTATATTTTATTTATTTATTTTGGAGTACGTGTTAACGTAAAACCGTGCAAGCTCGTTAGATGGTCTTTTAAAATTTTGGTCAGATAATTTAATCGATTAAAATGACACTCATCTTGTCAATAACAACAACAAAAAAAAAAAAAGAAACAAAAATAAAAAATAAAATAAAAATAAAAACAAAATCAAAAAACAAAACCCCCAAAACAACTCTAAAACCTGGGATTGCAAACTAACACACACACACACACACACACATACACACTCAGTCACACCTCCCTCTCCCTCTCTTATTCTCTATCCCTCTCCCTCTCTTATTCTCTATATTATTATATTCATCAAACGTCTCAATATCTCTTTCTCTCTCTCCACACACACACACACACAATCACACACACACACACACACACACACATTATAAACATGCCCACAACGCTTACCGAGGAGTGTCGGAGACTTCTCCTTCACCACGTGGCTGTCTACGTAGGTAACTCCCAAGGTCATAATCGGGGTACCACCCGTGCCGATGAGGACCTGGGCGGCCACCAACACCAACACGTAGCCCCAATTTCCAGAATTTTCCGAGATGCAAAAATCCTGCTCGGCCGAGCCGTGGTGCATGGAGTGATGGTGACCCTTGCAGATGTTCTCGTCCTCCGTTTCGTTCTGAGAGACGCCCGACCGGATCGTGTACTTGGGCGCTATGATGTGCGGCAGGGAAAACAGGAGAGATCCGACGCCCATGAGGATCACGCCCGAACCGATCCATTTGGGGATGTGGCGATTGGCGCCTAGGTAAGAGACAAAAATAACCGCGACCAGATTGCCGAATTCGTAGGCGGCCGCGATGAGCCCCGAAATCGAACTGCCGATCTCGAAGCGTTTTTCAATGGTGGTGATGACGCTGTTGAGGTAGCCCGTGGTGAGAGCGGTGGCGGTCACCTGCAAAACGCACATGAAGAAGACGAACATTTTCAAGTTGGCGCAGATGTTGAAACAGGGCGGGTTGAGTAATCCGATTCCGCAAGTGTTTTCCGTTTCGTCGAGGGATAGAGAGCGATCCGCTCTGCCGTTGGGTTCTTTTCCGTCATCGTCTTTTCTCTCTCCGCCACCATCGACGACGACGACCGCCAGTCTCTTTCTCTCATCATCGTCTTCATTACCGTCGTCGTCATCGTCGTCGTTGTCGTAACTAGTACCCGAAGCGTTTCTCTTTCTGTAACCCGAGTTGTCGTGGTACTGACGTTTTGATTTATCGTTGCCGGTGGGTCTTCCGGCGGGAATCAGCACGGTTCGACTGTTGTCCGACCGCTCGGATCGCTCGCTCATGGAGCTGGTCAGACCCAGCGAGCGCTGACCCTCGCTCACCGTCCCAGGGGATTCGATTTCGCTCCCCGGTCGAAGGGCGCTCATGGAGAAGTCCGGGATCTCGTCCAGCTCCAGATCGAAGTCGTCGTAGGTTTCATCCTCGTCAACGACGCCTTCGCTGATATCCATCTCACTCAGACGACTGTACGACACGGGAGGGGACTGAGGCGTGTTGGCGCTGCCTGAAGCTCTTGACACGCCGGAAGCGGAAGGACTGTCTTGCGGAAAGCAAGGGTGCTGCTGCTGCTGCTGGTGGTGCTGCATGTTTGCACTGCCATCATCGCTGCTCCCCCTTAGAGCTGAAGAAAGAAGACGATCCGGAAGCATTGCGGTCGATTCTTGTGAAGAGATATCTTTTTCGTGGATGTCCATTTTGAAATAAATAAATAAAATCAAAACATCTTGATCTATATTACACCAAGCGGAGAAAAGGGAGTGAGGGAAACGGGGTGAGGGGTGATTTGATTTTGCTCTTTTTGAATGACGTTGTACACAGCGTCACATACGCTATCAGCTGAGGTGGACCTTATCCGATGTCACGTGGTTGTGTAAGATGACAGCGATAAAATGTTAGATGATATGACTATAGTTTGCAATGCATGAGGTAGAAATAATAGTTGTAGTAGCTGTTGCAGCGATGGTAATGATCTCATTGTTGATAATAAGTAGGACCGAGATGAGATCTCAGAATACCAGATAATGGCCGTGAGTGATGTTTGTAGTTATTGGCTGAACGGATCACCCTTTGTGATTGTCGGAATGCTGCCGCTGCTTGTAGTGAACTGGTGTTTTCCCCATATCACTGAAATGAAAAAAAAATATATATGATAATAATAGAAATAGTAGATCATAAGTAAACTTGGACCTCTAGAGAAATGCGGACCATTTGGCCGCATCTGCGGTGCATATTTCGCCTTCCTGACTGTCCAACATGTACCGCTGTGGGCAAGAACCTGAGACGGCAGAGCATCTAGTCGAACGGTGTGTTGTGACGATGCTACCCGGCGGGTTTGCGACGGTGCACGAATGCGGACCAGACTTTGCTGATTGGGTCGATAGCCATAACATAGTAGTGTGAAAACCATAAGAGGCTGCTGCTGCCTTCCACAGCATATTTTGCATTTTTAAGGGTTTTTGTTTGTTTGTTTGTTTTTGTTTTGTTTTCGTATTTGGGCGTATTCGCATACTTTTTTTAAAACCAATAAACACACACACACACACACACACACACACACACACACACACATATATATATATATATATGTATATATATATATGTATGTATGTGTATATATATATATATATATATATATATATATATATATATATATATATATATATATATATATGTAAAGAAATGCCTTCTATTAACAAAGGGAGATAGTTGTCCTACCCACCAAGGTCTCGGGTAGAATCCAACCCATATAATTAAAAAATTATACGAGTCTTACCTTGGGAAGACGAAGTATGATGATAATTATTCCGTCTCTTAATGCTGAAGGAGTCAATTGGAGGAAGCGCTGCGTCACGTGATCACTATTTAACTCCGAAAAAGCTGCCCACAACAAGTGTGTAGTAATGATAATACACAACTAAACTAAGTACTCTATGAACTTATCCCGCGATAGGTTACACATGTGTAATATATAGCACAATTTCACCGAAAAACAACAATAATACTCAATATAGAATTATAATCATATTAATAGTAAGGGCAAGGGAGGGAAGGGCAATTGACTCCTTCAGCATTAAGAGACGGAATAATTATCATCATACTTCGTCTTCCCAAGGTAAGACTCGTATAATTTTTTAATTATTCCGTCTACTTTAATGCTGATAGGAGCCACTTGGAGATTTCAAAGCAGGGCAGGTTTTGAGGATAGTACTGAATTTGCAAAAGATTCCGAATGAGATTCAATGGGCTTTTTATAGAATCGAGCAAAGGTAGACTCCCTTTTCCATCCTGCCGTATTAAGTACATGCCATATATCTACACCCTTAGCTGCTGAAGAACAAGATGCTGATCGTGTGCTGTGTGCTTTAAATATGTTAGTATCCACTCCTGACTTGGTTAGGATAAGTCTAATCCAACGTGACAGTGTATCCTTGGAGACTCCTAAGTGAGGGCTAAGGGTGCTAATAAACAATTTATTAGAAGATCGAAGTGGTCTAGTCCGTTTCAAGTATGCTCGTAGATATGTCATAACACAAATCCGCCTGTCCTCATTAAATGCATGGAGTGTAATAATTGTTTGAGGATTAGAAGGCGAGTTATGTTTAAGCAATTTACTAATATGGAATATAGCTTTGCTATCATGAATAGATAAACAAGATGATTCAATAGTCATGGCATGAAATGATTGGCACCTATGTCCCGTAACAAGAGCACGTAGCATAAGAAGTTTGGCTCCTAACATAAAAAGGTTAAGATCACGAGCAGGGGAAAGTGATCTTAAATAATTTAACACAGTAGATATGTCCCAAACAGTAGTGTAACGGGCACGAGTGGGTCGAGAATGAAATACACCTTTCATAAATCTACACACTAGCGGATCTGAACCGGTCTCGTTCAATGTTGACACTGCTGACCTCGCTGTATTGATGGCACTGTATCCCAATCCAGATTGAAATAATATTGTCAAAAAAGCTATAGTAGTCTGAACATTTTTACTCATAGGGTCCACCCCATCAGCATCACAAAACTGGATAAATTTCAGTAAGTAACTATTGTACTGTTTTTGGGTGTTGCGACGCCAACTTTTCATAATTATTTTTAAGGCGTGCTTGGAAACTCCTTGTTTCCGGATTTTTGCCCTGATAAGAGACAAGCCATCAACTTTAGTTTTGGATACAAAGGGTGCACAGCTGCCCTGTCTGATGCCAATGTCAATAGGTGTTTTGAGGCTTTTAGATGGACCGGGGGCGCTATCAGCATAGTCATAAGTTTGGGGAACCAAGTCTGTGTTTGCCAAATTGGTGCTATCACCAACGCTCGCGATACTTTGTCTTGTTGTATCTTTTGTAGAGCCCTGGGGATCATATTGAATGGAGGGAATAAATACACAAATCCAGCCCATAAATGATAAAAGGCATTAATGGCACAGGCAGATGGGTCAGGATATAACGACATATATTTGGGAATAAGAAAATTGGTTCTAGAAGCAAAAAGATCAATTTCTGGATTTCCAAAATGATCACAAAGCTTATTGAACTCTGCTCGATTAAGCGACCACTCAGTATGAATAGATAATTTTCTACTATAATCATCAGCAATGGTATTTTCCACTCCGGGAATATGACATGCTGAAATCCATATTCCCCTGGTTTTGCACCATAAAATTAACTCTCGTGTGATGTCATTGCATTTAACTGAATGGGTTCCCCCCATGTTATTAATGTAAGAAACAGCTGTCATATTATCTACTTCTACCCGAATGTGACAATTGGAAATATCTTTGCACAAAGATTGAAGTCCTAAATAAACTGCTTTTATTTCTAGAACGTTGATGTGATCCATCTGCTCTTCTTCCGTCCACATACCCTGTGTGGCAACATCATTCATAATTGCTCCATAGCCATGACCTGAAGCATCAGTTCTCATCACAAAAGAAGGGTTATCTATATGTAATCGTTTCTTACTGTGGACGCCTTCAGACTTCCACCATTCTAATTCAATAAAAGATTGAACTGAAACTTTAATATATCTATCAAAGTTATATACTTGTTTGAGAGCCTCAATTTTTTGACACTCAAGACTTCTATAGAATAAAGGTCCATATTCAACAGCAGGAAAGAGGCGACTAACATGCCGATAATCTTAGCTAAAAATACTAACTGAGATGGAAGAAGGAAGGTTCTCAATCATACAAATAATCTGATCTTTCTTTTTATCACTTAAAGTCACTGACATATCCAAGGAACTGAGTACAAACCCTAAGTGCTCCATTTCTTGAAATGGGGTTAAGTTAGACTTATCTGATATTTCAAATCCTAACGAACGCACAATATTGGTCGTGTACTTCAAATTATGTTCGCATTCCTCATAAGAAGGGCCCTGAATATAAAAATCATCAATATACAAACTGCATATAATTCCCTTAAGATGCAGATGAGCAACAATAGGTTTCATGATTTTAGTGAAGATTCTAAGACTATCACGGAACCCCTGCGGAAGAACAAGGTATTGGTATAACGATTCATTATGAACAAATTTAAGAAATTTCGTAAAATCTGGGTGCATGGGCAAAGAATGGTATGCATTAGATAAATCTAGCGAAACCATGAAACATTTAGGTTCTATAAGTTGTAAACAAGAATGTAAAGTGTCCATTTTAAAATGGCGATAACGCACAAAGGAGTTGAGATGTTTTACATTTAATATCATTCGATACTTTTTCCTCTGCTCACCGGGTATAGCACGTTTCTCCCTAAGGAAAACATTATTAACAAAATCACCCTCCTCCGGTGTACATTTCTGGATAACACCATCCCTTTCATATTGTATTATCATCTCCTGTAAAGCTAACTTTTCATCCTGTTTAAATTGGATAGTATGAGCTGGTTTCATTTGAACAGGAGGGGACAAAAAATCAATTGCACATCCAGAAATACATTGAATAATAAAAGGATCAGAGGTATACATTTTCCAAGTAGATATAAATAATTTAGTTCTGCCCCCATGCAAATGGGTTACCTTATCCTTTAAGGGGAGGGGCGACACCTGAAACTATTTTCAAGAATAATGATTATATCCAATATCTTTTTATATTGGGACATTGCCTATGACCAATGGATTCGAACCATGTGATTTATTTCGGTGGGCGTGTCCGGTTGCCATGGTGACGGCCGCCATCTTGGATTTTACTCTTCTCTGGGTGCTATTTTAAAAAGTTACTTTCTCAATAAGTTTCCATGGAATTTTCTTGAAATTTGGCATGGTTGTATATTTGTATATTATATTAAAAAATACAGAGCATTTTTTAAATATTTTAAAAAGATTTTTATTTACAAATTTTTAAAAATTATATTTTTTCGGTATGATAAAAATCATGTTTTTTGACATAAAAATGTCAATTTTTCAAAAATAATAAAGATATTTAAAATTCCTTCTGTATAATTTTAGATAATCACTATAGCTCTAGACATGCAAAGTTTTAAACAAATTGATTGATAAATGACAAAATAAGATAAAAAATAGTGTTAAAAAATGTCATTTTGAGAAAAACGAGATCAAAGATAACAATGAATGAAAATAATAAGACAAAACGGTACAACCAGCTCAAAACATATCAGCACCGTATGAGGGTCCCCCGTGTTCTTTTTCTGCCTCCCTCTGGGCTTTTTCACGGGTCTGAGCTTTCATTTTGCGTCTTTTTTTTTCTCTTTGTGTTGAGCAACCCTTATGCTCTGGTCAAGTCTTTTTGACTCTGCTTGCTGACTCAACATCTGGGAGTGTTCTCTCAGTCCACCGATGCCCAAAGACACTTTCAGGGATGTTATTTCTATTGGACCAAAATTATACTCTGCACCAAACTCAACTTTTTTTAGGGAATGGAAGTATGTTTTATGGCATCTTGACCAAACAGAATTATGAAACCTTTCGTTTGGATTTTGTGTTGTCTTCATCTCACAACACTTCAACAAAGCATTTACAGGCTTCAAGTGCTCATGAATTAAATCAAAATTCAAAGGTGTATTTACACGCTGCTTGTGTCAACAGGATACACATGGGCAGTAATATATATTTTTTATAAAAGCATCTGGAGTCCGGTTCAGGAGGACAATACCTATGTTGAGGGAAGTCATTGATGTAATAACCGTGGTAAAGACCAGCAAGAATAGCCCATTTCATTTCTTTCCGCTGTGGCATTGCTTGGAATCGCTTTATCATAATACTACTATCACACACCAAATTCCAATCAAAGATTTGTAGTCACGGGTCAACCACGAGCCATCATAACTTTCTTGCTTTCTTGGCTTTTGTAGCAAATAACTGTTGCCAACGTTTGGATTTTTTTGTCACTTTAGGTATATTTATAATAATCCAGTAAAAATTGGAAATATTTAGAGATAATTAACGTGAATACGTGTCAAAATTTGATAAAACAACTGATCAATCGAAAGGTAAACAAATCGTAGTAAAATATAATAGTAAGAGAGGCGAACTTTCACCCTGACTCAACATCCAATCCCTGGCGCGGAGTCAGAGGTCTAGAACAAGGTCAGCCAATCAGATCGCACCATTCGTGATCACGTTGTATTTACCTGACAACTTGACCTCTTATCAGCTGTTTGACACACAATCTTTGTTCGCGACTAACAGTTTCTAAACTCCTCCCCTGCCCATATTCTGATATTTATGAGACTGAAACCGTGTCAAATAGACGGGCAAAGAGTAGACTAAACTATCGATATCAAAATTTACAACATCGATATGTATTATAATGCTTTTCAGTCCTATTATTTTCAGTTGAATTCTTACAAAAAATTGAAAAGTTTGGTATTTTCATGTCGACTTCCATGGTTATGAAAGACGATTTACAAACTTTATATTATCCAAATCACCATCTAAGTGCTGAAAATATGTGAAAAAATGATTGTTCTTTGATAATAAATAAAAAACTGAAATTTTATATTTTGACCCAAAAATCGATATTTCAGGTGTCGCCCCTCCCCTTAATTCCTCCTTTTGAATGTGTGTTGCTTGTGGTGTTGTTTGTGGTTGTTCCATGTCCTTGTATTCCCCCGAAAGGTGTTTGTCCCCCCTCCTTGACCTTTCCATGGTTGACCTTTGCCTAAAAAAGGAAACCTTTTCTGGCCATGG
Organism: Berghia stephanieae; assembly: GCF_034508935.2. Classification (NCBI taxonomy): domain Eukaryota; kingdom Metazoa; phylum Mollusca; class Gastropoda; order Nudibranchia; family Aeolidiidae; genus Berghia; species Berghia stephanieae. Next base: position 16,175,304 of record NC_088370.1, read on the forward strand.
GACGGGTACGGGGAAAATCTCCTTGTGGTTTTTGCCACTCGAATAGAATCGTTCATGTCTTTAATCTTATCTTTAATGTTGCTCCCAAATAACTTGTCACTAACAGGATAGGAAGCGGTACAGAGAGCGTTGAGGTCATCTCTAATTTCACCGCGAAGTGACTGTCTTCTATAAATATCCAAACTATGAGAGGCATTGGTGAGCAAAGCGACTCCATCCGAAATATTTTCCAGTACTTCTTTGTTATCTCCTTTCACCATCTCCATAGCCCTGCAAACAGCAGTAATGCCTTTCATAAGCGATACCTGCACTTTCTGCAAGGATGCGTCCCTCATTCTAGAGGCAGGGGATATCTGTTTAAAAACCTCCTCATTGCATTGGACAACCTCTAGTCTAGAGCAATTTGCTGGCACTGGATATTTTTCAGAGAGAGCAGTAATCGTATCCTTGGGCAGACCGTCACATAAAACCTGTGTAACACCAGTTGAAACATTCTCTGCCAGCACCTTCCCTTTCACTTCTGTCCTGCCTACCACATTCTCGAAATATGAGAATGCCTGCTCCATCATCCCTGCATCTCTACTACTGCCTGGCACCATATCAACTGACCGCGAAAGGTCAGCATTACATTCTACATCTTTACTGCCTGACCGCGAAAGGTCAGCATTACTTACATCTTTACTGCCTGATCGCGAAAGATCAGACTCAATGTCATCATTACATATTGGCCGCGAAAGGCCAATATTGACATTAGCATCTTCCTCCTCCATTTCATTAAAACGGTCAAAGGCCTCCTTCATTTGGCTCACCACTGGCACCAATCCCATCAACACACTGAGTTGCTGTTTTATTTCATTAAAGTCCAGTTCACTGCTACCAACGCTACTGCTACCAACGCTACTACTACCAGCGCCTGCTCCACTCACTTTTCTGAATTAAAAATTCACCCCATACACCGGAGCATACTCAATGTCTCAATCGTTTCTATGTTATATGTTTGTGTTGAGAATATTGGCTATTAAGCTTAACTGCTGGTCAAAATTATTCGCGATGGTGGTGTACGAACGAATCGGCGGTCTCAAGAAGTGGGTGAGAGAGGGATCTAGTAATGACTTTGAGTTTGAAACGAATATTTTTGTGTTCGTGGATAGCTCACACGGTAGAGCCACGCTCTCACCTGCCAGGCGGAGTTGTCGTACCAATAAGGTCGCAGGTTCAAACCCCACCACCGCCGCGAAAAATTTTTTATTCTCTATTGTCTTCTGGCACTTTTCTATTCACTTCATATCTTGTTGTTACCAACATAAGTGCCTGCTCCACTCACTTTTCTGAATTAAAAATTCACCCCATACACCGGAGCATACTCAATGTCTCAATCGTTTCTATGTTATATGTTTGTGTTGAGAATATTGGCTATTAAGCTTAACTGCTGGTCAAAATTATTCGCGATGGTGGTGTACGAACGAATCGGCGGTCTCAAGAAGTGGTGAGAGAGGGATCTAGTAATGACTTTGAGTTTGAAACGAATATTTTTGTGTTCGTGGATAGCTCACACGGTAGAGCCACGCTCTCACCTGCCAGGCGGAGTTGTCGTACCAATAAGGTCGCAGGTTCAAACCCCACCACCGCCGCGAAAAATTTTTTATTCTCTATTGTCTTCTGGCACTTTTCTATTCACTTCATATCTTGTTGTTACCAACATAAGTGCCTGCTCCACTCACTTTTCTGAATTAAAAATTCACCCCATACACCGGAGCATACTCAATGTCTCAATCGTTTCTATGTTATATGTTTGTGTTGAGAATATTGGCTATTAAGCTTAACTGCTGGTCAAAATTATTCGCGATGGTGGTGTACGAACGAATCGGCGGTCTCAAGAAGTGGGTGAGAGAGGGATCTAGTAATGACTTTGAGTTTGAAACGAATATTTTTGTGTTCGTGGATAGCTCACACGGTAGAGCCACGCTCTCACCTGCCAGGCGGAGTTGTCGTACCAATAAGGTCGCAGGTTCAAACCCCACCACCGCCGCGAAAAATTTTTTATTCTCTATTGTCTTCTGGCACTTTTCTATTCACTTCATATCTTGTTGTTACCAACATAAGTGCCTGCTCCACTCACTTTTCTGAATTAAAAATTCACCCCATACACCGGAGCATACTCAATGTCTCAATCGTTTCTATGTTATATGTTTGTGTTGAGAATATTGGCTATTAAGCTTAACTGCTGGTCAAAATTATTCGCGATGGTGGTGTACGAACGAATCGGCGGTCTCAAGAAGTGGGTGAGAGAGGGATCTAGTAATGACTTTGAGTTTGAAACGAATATTTTGTGTTCGTGGATAGCTCACACGGTAGAGCCACGCTCTCACCTGCCAGGCGGAGTTGTCGTACCAATAAGGTCGCAGGTTCAAACCCCACCACCGCCGCGAAAAATTTTTTATTCTCTATTGTCTTCTGGCACTTTTCTATTCACTTCATATCTTGTTGTTACCAACATAAGTGCCTGCTCCACTCACTTTTCTGAATTAAAAATTCACCCCATACACCGGAGCATACTCAATGTCTCAATCGTTTCTATGTTATATGTTTGTGTTGAGAATATTGGCTATTAAGCTTAACTGCTGGTCAAAATTATTCGCGATGGTGGTGTACGAACGAATCGGCGGTCTCAAGAAGTGGGTGAGAGAGGGATCTAGTAATGACTTTGAGTTTGAAACGAATATTTTTGTGTTCGTGGATAGCTCACACGGTAGAGCCACGCTCTCACCTGCCAGGCGGAGTTGTCGTACCAATAAGGTCGCAGGTTCAAACCCCACCACCGCCGCGAAAAATTTTTATTCTCTATTGTCTTCTGGCACTTTTCTATTCACTTCATATCTTGTTGTTACCAACATAAGTGCCTGCTCCACTCACTTTTCTGAATTAAAAATTCACCCCATACACCGGAGCATACTCAATGTCTCAATCGTTTCTATGTTATATGTTTGTGTTGAGAATATTGGCTATTAAGCTTAACTGCTGGTCAAAATTATTCGCGATGGTGGTGTACGAACGAATCGGCGGTCTCAAGAAGTGGGTGAGAGAGGGATCTAGTAATGACTTTGAGTTTGAAACGAATATTTTTGTGTTCGTGGATAGCTCACACGGTAGAGCCACGCTCTCACCTGCCAGGCGGAGTTGTCGTACCAATAAGGTCGCAGGTTCAAACCCCACCACCGCCGCGAAAAATTTTTTATTCTCTATTGTCTTCTGGCACTTTTCTATTCACTTCATATCTTGTTGTTACCAACATAAGTGCCTGCTCCACTCACTTTTCTGAATTAAAAATTCACCCCATACACCGGAGCATACTCAATGTCTCAATCGTTTCTATGTTATGTTTGTGTTGAGAATATTGGCTATTAAGCTTAACTGCTGGTCAAAATTATTCGCGATGGTGGTGTACGAACGAATCGGCGGTCTCAAGAAGTGGGTGAGAGAGGGATCTAGTAATGACTTTGAGTTTGAAACGAATATTTTTGTGTTCGTGGATAGCTCACACGGTAGAGCCACGCTCTCACCTGCCAGGCGGAGTTGTCGTACCAATAAGGTCGCAGGTTCAAACCCCACCACCGCCGCGAAAAATTTTTTATTCTCTATTGTCTTCTGGCACTTTTCTATTCACTTCATATCTTGTTACTACCAGCACCGTAACTGCTCCCCTCCGTTTTCTTTCCTTTACCTTTCCCCTTCACACCTCTTACACTTCCTTTCCCAACACATTCCTTCTCGCTCGCCCCGTCTTTCACTTCACCACCTCCTTTCCCTTTCTTATCGTCCGCTCGGCTACTCTCGATTGTTTCTTTCTCCATCACTGACTCGGAACCAAAAATGGCGTTCATTGTTTGTAAACAAAGGGACCGAGATGGCAGGCGATAAATAGGTGTTAAACTATTGTTTAAAATTGCACAAGTTTTACGAATATATACACTATCCAGATGAATGAATTCACAACATATAAATTGAACACAATTCCGTTTGAAAATATAGAATAATAATAATATAGAATTTAAATCAAATTGAAGTTGGTGGGCTCCAGTGATCAACGCTAAAGCAACGCTAAAAAGTGATCACGTGACGCAGCGCTTCCTCCAAGTGGCTCCTATCAGCATTAAAGTAGACGGAATAATTAAATGATTTGTGAGTGTAGGATGGGTGTTGGAATAGGGACTCCCTTGTATTCGCCGTGGGTGGTGTAGACTATGAAGGCAATGAAAGAACGGAGGGTTATCATGTTCCATCAGTGTTAAGACACCCTCATCAGTCTTATGCAGCAACCGAGATACTTTGAGATACATTGAGATACCGTTAGATACCCTGTCCTATGTTTCGGCTTGGGTCGATGTTCAACTGGCAGTCTGCGATTTGAGGTCGAAGAAGGAAGACCTGTACAGCCTGTGTGTTGGCTGGAATTCTGTTTGGCTATGTTGAAGCCACGGTGAAAAAGGGCCCAAAGTGGCCAGTATTTTATGTCGCACCCGAATATGGGCTCTCAGGCGATATGTGTTGGGCCTGTGTGTTGGCCAGCAATGTGTTTTAGGCTGTATTGTAGCCGAAGTGGGCCTAATATGGCCAGTATTTTGTGTATCGTACCCGGTTATGGGCTCTAAGCGATATTGTGTTTTTGTATTTGTGCTCGTGAAGAGCTGACGGGGCTAGGACATAGCGCCCGGTAAATGCGTTTGCATCTTTGAACTTTGTAATTTTGACGGGGCTAGGACATAGCGCCCGGTAAATGTGTTTTGTACCCTTTTGAACAATATAATTTTTGGCAGCGCCCGATAACTGTTTTTGAGAAATATGAACAAAATACAATGTAATGTAAAGACGAGGAAGTAACATTCGATCTATGTGTTTTATTTTGGAACAATTTTGACTTGTAACAGGCTGGAACACCGCGCCTTGTGTGAACAATTTTGTTAATTAATTTTATTCTCCTTTCGGAATATGAACAGTTTACTTTGTACCATCATGTAATTAATAATTTCATTTTTAGTGGGAATTAATGAAACGGTTGCAACCTGGGTGGAGTATAGTTTATTTTGGTTAAAACTTACATGTATAGATTTTATATTGCTTTACTTCTTTTTACTTGTATGTATTTTTGATTTTTCCTGTCAATATATCCAATGTTATTCTGTTTTGCTCAATAACTATGAGCTGTTCCCCTTACTTTTTATTATAAATAAATAATTATGGCTCTCTTGTCAGATACGTTGTTCTGTTGGTGATCGTAACGTCCACGTCTACCTCTCCACACTTTAAGGTCATAAGCGGCCTTTGCATCCATTGCGAGTTGCGAACGCACCTTGTGACAATAATATATTATATATATAATATATATATATATATATATATATATATAAAATATATACACATGCATATACATCCTTGGTAATCTAATACCTAAAAATGTTAATGTGTACATCCCATGCTGATTGTGAATTCTTGTCATTTAAACAATTTAATTTAAAGCTCTTACTAAACTCACTCAATCCCAGACATTTTTGCTACTTTTCAAAATTGGAAAAAAAATGTATTAAAAATGAACACGTACATAGATCGTTTTATTCTACCAACTATTAACATGCAAAAAACTAAAAATATTAGCTTTGATACTACCTGCGCCTATGCCATGCTTTGTCTTATAAAAATGTAATAAATAGGCATGGGGATAACAGTAACCCCGGTAAACTACGGATATAATCGGTGTTAGTGTTGAGTGAGTTAACATGTATCCGGAATGATAATGAAATAAATATGTATCCTTCCTTGCGTAACGCGCGTATCACATTATTTTTACTTTTAATCTATGCAACAGTTGAATTTTAATTTTATCTTTCAATTTTTAATTGGACATGCTTTCAATTTTTAGGACGAGTAATTTGCATATTTTTTAATTTTTGTGTGTGTGCATATTTTACTATTTTGCATGCATATATTTCATTTTTAAAATAGATAAAATCGCGAGGCCAGGTAAACGTTGGTTGTTAGTTGTGGGCAATTCGAAATCAACATTACTAAACGATATATATATATATATATATATATATATATATATATATATATATATATATATATATATATATATATATAAATAAAATATATATATATATATATAAACATAAACATATATATATATATATATATATATATATATATATATATATATATATATATATATATATATATATATATTCATTTATTTTTTTTATGGAGAAAAGATGTATTGATAGAAGAAAACATTAATGGGAGAACAATCCCACATTAATACACCAAAAGAAAAACGGAACTCGCCATCCGGAAGTATAACGTACCAACACACAAAATTATGTGTAGCCATGAACATTTATTCATTTATAGTCTGATTAATACAGTTTAGTGAGATTTACTCATAAACATAGATGGCAAAAAAACAATAACAAAAAAAATATTTAAAAAATTATATAGCGCAATATCCACTAAATGTGCTCAAAGCGCTTTACAAGGGGTCCCTGGTCAACTGCAACATTTAACATGTAGGACGGGACATAATAACAAAGACCTGAGTGGCGTCAACTTCATTCTATCTATCTTTATATATATATATATATATATATATATATATATATATATATATATATATATATATATATATATATATATAACAACCCGTAACACTGGCATGCACTGAAGTCGGCTATGACCCCCGTCAAAACAATGAATCCATCGATCACAATTAATAGTCCAGTGTAATATAACCCACACGCCTCGACAGAAGGGTTATGTAATTACTAACCGCACACAGTGTCAATTCTATCGGCTATATACTGATGATGATGATGATGACGATAGTATAATGTATCGCCTGATGGTTTTAGTTGATAATAACGGTATCGATTACATGATTTGGTACTAAATGAATTAACGTATCATGTGACACATCAAATCGATTTTTTAAAAAATATCAAGGTCGAGGGACAAAATTGTTGTCTACAATTTTTTGTCTACAAGCCCCCAAAATACTGGCAAATCTAAAAATTATATATATATATATATATATATATATATATATATATATATATATATATATATATATATATATATATATATATATATATATATATGAGCCAAGGTCAAAAGGTGCCCCCCTGATACCAGTGTTAAGAAAATTTGATTTTTACTTAATTATGAACTGTTTTCATTGGGTTAATGCTTGTAATCAATTGATAATATGAAGAAGAGATAAAATAAGATAGCTCAACATACTCTGTTCAACAGAATATGAAATAAACAACTTGAAAGTGAAATTTGAATGCTGTTTGGCGTGTGCTTAAAACGAGCTCAACGCATCACCTTTTTAGAAAGCATGTAGAAATTAAATGTGATGTTTTAGCTCACGTGATTGAAATTTGACTAATAGTATAAAGTCAAATTTTACTTTTAAACGCAATTGCAGTATATAACATATCTGATTAAGTTTCATATAGAGTTCTTAAAAAGTTGGTGTTGCTTGTGACCTTTGGTGTCATCAAACACAACACAATACTAAGACTCGGCACGAAACTTTAAAGCTCATATTTAATGTTTATCAAATGCTTTATTATTAGAAAAAAGCATAGATTTACTATCTGAACTTAAATCTTGGAGTAAATGTATACCGTTTTGCCGATATTGAGGTTTATTGGTTTTGGTGTCATTTGTCACAAGCAACACGCATGCGTGAACACGTGGAAGTTTGTTTCGTTAAATGGCGATTCGCAATTTTGATCCACCCTTCTTACCAGTCTTTGAAGTGCAGCACTTTCATTTGCCTTTCCAGCAAATTTCATATGGCTCCAGGCAGAAAAGGTAAGTTGAACTTTGGTGTCATCGCTATTTTACATTGTCACAAGCAACACTTGCTATTGGATGTTACAAAGTGCCACCAAATAATTATGTTTTCAGCTGTTATTCTATTTACAAATATGATATTATTCTTGCGTCCTTACTACCGTTGTGTTGTTGATTTAGTGGTGATTAGTGTTGATTAACATTCTATTCTAACCAACAAAATCACAGAAAATTGACCCTAACTATCTTCATAATTCACTGGTAATCGCCAATAGGGGCAGACTACTGGAGACTCGGAGAAGATCGATGGAAACAAAGAGAGATGACATCCTTCCGGTTGGACCTGGGGTGAGGTTCGGAAGCTGGGCGGAAGACAGAAGTCATTGGCGCTCCTCACTGTCGGCCTTATGTGTTTATGAAACACAAAAGAGAAGTAGTAAGTCGTGTTTTTTGTTTGTTTTTTTTTTAAAAGGGTTTTACGGCGCTTGCAAAACATTAAGGTCGTATCAGCGCCAGTAAAAAGGAAGTTAATGGTATAGTAGAAAGTTCTAGAATTACAATTAAAGCACCCAAGAAAAGGTAAGACATAGGGGAATTGGGAACAAATAGGGATCAGAAGTAGATTCCAAGAGCACACTATCAAAGTAGTCAGTTTGAGATCATGCAAAAAGTCTCACCCAGACACTAACACAGGTCCCCACTAAGAGGAACACACTCAAATGTTTACATTTTACATTCAAAATAGCACATATACCAATACATAACAGAGAGATGATTTACAAGGAAAAAAAATATCATCTACCAAAACAATAACTATACTTTTGAATGTCTCCCTCCCAGCCAAGGACTCCAGCCAGGACCAGGACGAAACCAAGTAATCCCATTCCAATACTAAGACAGAAAGCAAATTGGAAAACAGATATAGGGGGGTAGAAGACGCAGTATGTACCTCCCTGCCCACTATGGGAGGTTAGGAACCCCACCCAGTAAGTCATACTTCACTACAAATATAAAAGTAAGCATCAATATATATCACTCCGTCAGAACATAGTTATAAGACGGCGGGTATGTGGTCTCGCTTTCGGATCGGAAGGTCCTGGGTTCGAGCCTCGCTAGGCGCATACTTTAGTCCTTGGAAAAGGCTCTTCACTCCTCTCAACGTACTCGGGTTTAAAAATGAGTACCGGGCACAGCGTTGTCTTGGTCCGAAGAAAAAAAAAATGTAATGTCGCCTAACAGGCGTCGTGTAACGTCCTGCGTGTTAAGTGTTGCTGTTGGCCTGGGACCCCCTTGTAAAGCGCTTTGTGCACGTTAAGTGGATATTGTGTTATTTATTGTGTGCGCTTGGCTAAGAAACGCATAACATTGCCATCCGGAAGTATAACGAACCAACACACAAAACTATGTGTGGTCAACAAACAGTTTAGTGAGAATTACAAACATGGATGGCAAAAAAAAAAAAAGGAAAAAAAAAGCAATAGCAAAGACCTGAGTGACGTTAACTTCGTTCTATCTACTATATATAGTGTGCGCTTGGCTAAGAAGCTCACAACATTGCCATCCGGAAGTATAACAGAAACAAAACCATATGTAACCATGAACGTTTATAGTCTGCTTAATACAGTTTAGTGAGAATTACTCATAAACGCGGATAGCAAAAAAAAAAAAAAAAATTTAATTAAAAAAAAAAAACAAAAAAAAAAAAAACAATAACGAAGACCCGAGTGACGTCAACTCCATTCTATAGATAGTTCGAAGATGACGTCACTCAGGTCTTTGTTATTGTTTTTTGCCATCCGCGTTTATGAGTAATGCTCACAAAACTGTATTAACCCGACTATAAACGTTCATGGATACACACAGTTTTGTGTGTTGGTCCGTTATACTTCCGGATGGCAATGTTATGAGCTTCTTAGCCAAGCGCATACTATCTATATATAGCGCGAAATGGTCAATGTTTGTTATCTATATACACAAGCACGTTTAAAAAAAAAAAAGCTTTCGAGACGACAAACCAGCAAAAATAAATTTTTTAAAATGCCCAGGCGAGCAGATTATGTGAACGTGAACGGGTTTCCCCATATTATCATCGCCGCCCACTACATTACACCGAAAAAGGGGGATGGGAAGAGAGATGATGACGTGAGTAGGCTATTGAGTACGTACAAGAACAACACGACATTTCGAACTGAGGCCACGCCACACCCGATAGTTCCATCGTTTCCATTTCAGTCTTGAGAATTAATGGAGGAGTTGACGTCACTAGGCTATTTATTTGTATCTGGTTTTATTTTATAGATAGATAGCAGGGTTGCCAATTGGATTCAATAGTCTGATGTCACGTCGCCCAGCAACGACGAGCAGCTTGGTTCTAAACAAAGAAAATCTGTACTTTTTATTCTTCATCCTGGTTAGAACTTTTCATATGTCATGTGATCAGAATGTATAAAAGTCAAAACATGATCATATTTATAATGCTTTTCTCCTCTGGATACACTTTTATGCCCATCGGAGAAATATTTCATAAGGGCCTCCGCCATTGTTCCGATAGTTTAGAGTCAGTTACTAAGTTACTATGCGCCAATACGAGGGAAGTGACGTCATGACTGTAGAAGCCAATTCAGGAGGCAAAAATTTACTGAACTTTTAACGCAAACACATTGACCAAGCCCTTTCTGAGTGCTGAACTTTGGGAAAAAGACATTATGCACATACTTTATTTTTTCATTTTATCAGGTGATTGGAAAATATAGATAGTATGCGCTTGGCTAATCTCACAAGATTGCCATCCGGAAGTATAACGGATTAACACACAAAACTATGTGTAACCATGAACGTTTATAGTCTGGTTAATACAATTTAGTGAGAATTGCTCACAAATGCGGTGGCAAAAAAAAAAAAAAAAAAAGAAGAAGAAACAACAAAGACCTGAGCGACGTCAACTTCGAACTATCAAAAGATAGTATGCGCTTGGCTAAGAAGCTCAAAAACATTGCCATCCGGAAGTATAAAGGACTAACACACAAAACTCTGTCTTACCTTGAACGTTTATAGTCTGGTTAATACAGTTTAGTGAGAATTACTATTAAAGTACACCTAAGAAGAAGGATGACATAGGGGAATTAGTTCAAATATAGAACAGATGTCTAGATTCCAAAAGCACACTATCAGTGTACTTAGTTTGAGATCACCAAAATGTCTCATCCTGACACAAGCACAGGACCCCACAAAGAGGAATACACTCGAATGTTTACAAAAATAAGACGGTACATAAGAGAGAGAGAGAGAGGGAGAGAGAGAGAGAGAGAGAGAGAGAGAGAGAGAGAGAGAGAGAGAGAGAGAGAGATAGAGATGATTTACGAGGAAAAAATATCATCTCCCAAAACTCTATCCACGCATTTGACTGTTTCCCTCCCAGCCAGGGTATCCGGCCAAAACCAAGTAATCTCAATCGAAGACAAAGACAGAAGCAGATTGGAAAACGGATATAGATAGTATGCGCTTGGCTAAGAAGATCACAACATTGCCATCCGGAAGTATAACGGACCAACACACAAAACTGTGTGTAACCATGAACGTTTATAGTCTGGTTAATACCGTTTAGCGAGGATTACTCATAAACGCGGATGGCAAAAAACAATATCAGAGACCTGAGTGACGTCAACGTCGAACTATCTATAGGGGAGTAGAAGACTCAGTAAGTCCCTCCCCCCTGTCCACTGTAGAGCTTGGACTATGATGACCAATCAACTGCTGATGTACTAGAATATACGACGACTATTAGAGGAGGGAGAGAGTGATAGAAAGAGAAACGGGTGGTGGGTGGAGGTGGAGATGAGTGATTGAGTGAACGAGAGACAGAGAGAGAGAGAGAGAGAGAGAGAGAGAGAGAGAGAGAGAGAACAGGGATAGTTAGCCATTAGACAGACTGATGGATGGATAGATAGATAGATAGATAGATAGGTAAGTGGGTAGGTAGGTAGGTAGGTAGATAGATAGACAGACAGATACGCGGATAGATAGACCACAGACTGATGGATGGATAGATGGATAAATAGATAGATAAGTAAGTGGGCAGGTAGGTGGTAGATAGATAGATAGACAGACAATTGGACGGACGGATATGTAGATAGATAGATAGATAGATAGATAGATAGATAGATAGATAGATAGATAGATAGATAGATAGATAGATAGATAGATAGATAGATAGATGTAAAATCCTCATAATCTCTCTAAATCATGATAAATCTGTTAGCTAACACGCCCATCAAGCAACAGATTTGGCACGACAGTCGTTGTCGTCTAACTGACCGTTTCATCTCTGACGTGACGACGATGCGATACGAACGTCGAAGGGATCGATCAGGTCATCCGATCCACGGCATAACTGCCAACCGACGTGTTTGCAAATTTGCAGGTCTGATAACTCGAAATGTCACGGGCTCATTGCTGTAGTGGAAATTCTCTCAAACCAAAGCAGAATATTCTCTATAGAACAATCCCACTGATAATAATAATAATAATAATAATAATAATAATAATAATAATAATAATAATAATAATAATAATAATAATAATAATAATGATAATAATAATAATCATAATAATAATAATAATAATAATAATACAATAATAATAATAATAATAATAATAATAATAATAATAATAATAATAATAATAATAATAATAATAATAATAATAATAATAATAATAATAATCTTAATCATAATAATAATAATACTGCACACTTATATAGCGCCAACCTCTCATGCAATACGAGCTCTTGGTATCCGACAAATATGTACACATAGCAGCCATCCCTTAACACTAACACCATCAAGAACAGGATTAACTTTTTTGTTTATATATATACATTTATTTGTGTAAAAAAAAAAAAAAAAAAAAAAAAAAAAAAAAAAAAAAAAAAAAAAAAAAAAAAAAAAAAAGAAAAGAAAAGAAAAGAAAAAAAGTAATCATTCAGAGCCATTAGGTCCGTGGCGGAGCCGACGTTTATCCCGGTTTCTACAGCGTGAAACGGACAAACAAAATAACAATTGCTTGCTAATCTTTGGATAGAGCGCTAGTCTATTAATTGCAAAGTACTTTCCGCCAAACCCAACACACACGCACACATACACACACACACACGCACACATACACACACATACACACACACACACACACACATAATTATATATAATAATATATATATATATATATATATATATATATATATACATACACACGGAGAAAGACAATAGAGATGTTATCTAGAATAATGTGAAGAAAGAGACAGAGATGCAGATATAAATAGAAAGAGAGAGAGGGAGAGAGCGGTTCAGAGAGAGATGGAGAAAAAACGAGAGAGAGAGAGAGGGGAGAGAGAGAGAGAGAGAGAGAGAGAGAGAGAGAGAGAGAGAGAGAGAGAGAGAGAGAGAGAGCTCGACATGATCAGTTTACTGTAAGAACTTACAAGACGAGTAATCGATAAAAATAGCTGAGACTTCAGCTCATCACAGACAAGATGCTAAATTCAACAGGTCTGAAATAAAACTGTCGTATCAATATCAATGTGACCAGTTTACAGATGGTTAGAATTTGGCGTCACTCAGGTCTTTGTTATTGTTTTTTGCCGCACACGTTTGTGAGTCATTCTCACTTAACAGTATTATCCTGACTATAAAAGTTCATGGTTACACTGTGTGTTGGTCCGTTATAGATAGTTCGAAGATGACGTCACTCAGGTCTTTGTTATTGTTTTTTGCCATCCGCGTTTATGAGTAATGCTCACTGAACTGTATTAACCCGACTATAAACGTTCATGGATACACACAGTATTGTGTGTTGGTCCGTTATACTTCCGGATGGCAATGTTATGAGCTTCTTAGCCAAGCGCATACTATCTATATATATATATAGAAAGAGCAAAACTGACGTCACTCAGCTCTTTATTACTGTTTTTAGACAGCCATATTGGTGATTTGTTCTCACTAAATTATATCAGACTATAGATGGTATGCGCTTGGCAAAGAAGCTCACAACATTGCGATCCGGAAGTTGAACGGAACAACACACATAACTATTTGTAACCTCATAAACGTGGATGGCAAAAAAAAACAAAACAAAAAACAACAAAACTCAAAGGCCTGAGTGACGCCAACTTCATTCTATCTATAGATAGAATGCGCTTGGCCAAGGAGTTCACAACATTGCCATCCGGAAGTATAATGGACCAACACACAAACTCTGTGTAACCATGAACTTTTATAGTCTGGTTAATACAGTTTAGTGAGAACAACTCACAAACGCGGATGGCAAAAACAATAACAAAGGCCGGAGTGACGTCATCTTCGAACTATCTATAAAGTTCAAGGTTACACATACTTTTGTGCAGAGGTGCATATCATCAATGGGAGCGATCTATATTCTTCATGTTTTCGTCCAACCAAGTCATCAATCACATGATTTGTTGCTGTCCAACGATTGGATATTTCTTACCAAATGTAAACACGCTGCTTTGTTTACAAATGTTATATAAACATACCCATGTGTCAAGCTGAATCAAATGACCAATCGTGATGTTAGATATTTCAAAAAGCTGTGAACACGTTTCACTATGTGGGTCACTTTGAGAACATTTAGCAATGTGACCAATGACCTCGAGCACATGGAAAGTTAATAAAGATCCTGCCCATTCGACACAGCGACATCAGGGACTTAATATCATTTAATTTACATTAAAAGTTGGCCGTCTGAGCGTGGCCTTCGTAAACTCATGGCCTGATACTAACCCCCAAATGACGTCAAAAGACAGGTCTTTGGCCACAAAAGAAAACAAATCGTGACCAACTGAGCTATCCGGACCCCCCAGCCCCCACCCCCCTTAAAAAAAAAACAAAACGAAACAAAACAAAACCAACAAACGTTTCCTTTATGTTCACATTAATCCAGAGAGTCAACAAGGGACATAAATATTTCCTAAATTTACAAAATACATTTAAAAAAAGACATTTGGCCAAATGTTTGTTTTTTTTTCTGCTTTTGTATACATATTATGCGCTTGGCTAAGGAGCTCACAACATTGCCATCCGGAAGTATAACGAACTAACACACAAACTTTGTGTAACCATGATCGTTTATAGTCAAGTTAATACCGTTTAGTGAGAATTACTCATAAACCGGATGGCAAAAAAAAAAAAAAAAAAAAAAAAAAAAAAAAAAAAAAAAAAAAAAAAAAAAAAAAAAAAAAACCTATTAACAAAGACCCGAGTGACGTCAACTTCATTCTATCTATAGATAGAATGAGCTTGGCCAAGGAGTTCACAACATTGCCATCCGGAAGTATAACGGACCAACACACAAACTCTGTGTAACCATGAACTTTTATAGTCTGGTTAATACAGTTTAGTGAGAACAACTCACAAACGCGGATGGCAAAAACAATAACAAAGGCCTGAGTGACGTCATCTGATTACTATCTATAGGGAGGACGATTTTCGGATCGGAAGGTCCTGGTTTCGAGCCTCGCTCGGTGCGTAGTTCAGTCCACGGAAAAGGCTCTTTACTCACATTCTCTCATAGAGAATACAGACTCCTAGTAATCTGTGGATTCTCTCGCCGTACTCTAGGTGTAAAATGATAACCTTGCCGTTAACAGCAGTGTCTCTGTCGGAGAAAAAAAATGCAATATCGCCCGCCTAACAAGCGTCATGTTTCGTTCTACAAGTTACGTGTTGCAGCTGTTGGTCATGGGACCCCTTGTAAAGCGTTTTGAGGACGTTTAGTGGATATTTTTAATTTCTAATTTTAATTGAGCTTTATATAGAGCAATAGCCATTAAATGTGCTCAAAGCGCTTTACAAGGTGTCCATGGTCAACAGCAACATTTAACATGTAGGACGGGACATGACGCATGTTAGAGGCGATATTACAATTTTTCGAACAAAGACAACGCTGTTAACGGCCGGGTACTCGTTTTACACCTGGAGTACGATGAGAGAATGTGAGTAAAGAGCATTTTCCAATGACTCAACTATGCGCCGAGCGCAAGGTTCGAACCCAGGACCTTCCGATCCGAAAGCGAGTGTCATACCACTAGACCACATAGCCGCACATATATTAGAGCTCATTAAACAAATATATATATATATATATTTTTTTTTTTTTTTCGCTATAGATAGAATGCGCTTGGCCAAGGAGTTCACACCATTGCCATCCGGAAGTATAACTGACCAACACACAAAATCTGTGTAACCATGAACTCTTATAGTTTGATTAATACAGTTTAGTGAGACCAACTCACAAACGCAGATGGCAAAAACAATAACAAAGGCCTGAGTGACGTCATCTTCGAACTATCTCTTGGTTAGGGATCCCTTGTAAAGCGAAATATAAACGCTCAAGTTTGATCTGCTTTTTGTTTTTTTTTTTCTTGTTTTTTTTTGTTTTTTTTTAAATTAAATATCTGGTTCTGGGATCACACCAGTTTGTGATAACAGGTGGCGTATTTATCAATAATAATAATAATAATCTTTATTGTCCAAATTAAAGGCAATTCATGTGAGGTAAACAATGTTCAGTTTGGTTCATGGTATGAACATCAACACATTTACAAATACAGACACAGCCATACACGAACATACACGCTTGCACATTGTTTCTACACGTGTATACAAAAGAAATGAGCGTACATACAAACACATATACATACATACATACATACATACATACATGCAGACATACATACAAACCAGCATATCATCGTATATGCATGCCTACATTCATACATACATACATACATACATACATACATACATACATACATACATACATATATACATACATACATACATACATATATACATACACACAGACACACACACAGACAGATCGAACGATACGATATATTTGCTGGGACAGCAGATAACCATATTATAAATATAGTGTCTTATATTAAGAAGAAGATGGCAATGATTGTGATGATGATGATGATGATGATGATGATGATGATGATGATGATGACTACGATAATGATGATGATGATGATGATGATGATGATGATGATGATGATAACGACGGCGGCAATGTCGATGATGATGATTCACGACACTGCTTCTCGTTATTTTCATTGGTTGTCTCATTTTTCCACAGAAGATTTGTTAATTAATTTTATGGCGGTTGGAATGAAGGTTGTCTTATGTCGATTTGTCCGACATTTTGCTTCTAGATACCGTCTTCCGGAGCGCAGAAGTTGGAATTTTTCGTTCAGCGGATGCCTCTTTTCGTTGATAATGTTAAAAGATTTCTTCTCAACTGCATTAATATAAGTTGTGTCAAGGCTTCTAAGGTCTGTGTTAATTATTTTTGAAGCCTCTCTGAGGGTTCTATGTAGTTTGGATTTTTCTTTTGTTCCACAGCTTCCATACCACGTTGTGATGCCAAACGAAACGATACTCAATATTAATGACTTGTAGATTTGTATCATGGTCTTTCTGTTCACATTGAAAGACCTTAATTTTCTGAGTATATACAAGCGCTGGTTACATTTTTTGATGACATTGTTGGTGTGCGATTCAAATCTTAGACTGTTTATCTATAATTACACCAAGGTATTTAAACGTTTCAACAGTTTCAACCGCCTGATTGTTAATTTTTGTTATTTGTCTTGCTCTTTTTCCTATTTTTCTGTGATCAAACAGTTGTTCCTTTGTTTTTGTTACATTGAGCTCTAGACAGTTATCGGCACACCAT
>NC_088370.1:16202907-16212907 GCF_034508935.2 Berghia stephanieae
GTTCTTGTTATTATATTATTATTATTATTATTATTATTATTATTATTATTATTATTATTATTATTATTATTATTATTATTATTATTATTATTATTATTTTATTATAATTATCATTATTATTCAGATAAAGAACTGTGTGCTTCCGTGAGTTGTGTACATTCATATAAACCATGAAGCCCTAGACAAAAATATTGTCACGCGTGTTGGACACAACTAAGGGAGAGAATCTGTATCAATCGCATTCCCCTAATATATTATTAAAGGTAAAACAATTAATACCGTAAAAAAAAAGTATAGGAATGTTTATACAGACCTTGTAAAGGGCATACAAAATCGGTATAATTTCAAATCCAAGTGAGAGTGGGGGAAAATAACAGTATTTGAGTATTATTAACCCAATTAACATATTATAAAAAGTCACATTGATTTTGATAATACGAGAGGGCTAGAATATCCAAACGTGGCTTCTCTACCTATACTGTAGATAAGCTGTCCGTCTAATTAATGAAAGGGAAACAAACTCAAACTGTACCATCACCCAATATCTATCTCACCCTCCAGCATACTGCTACTGCTGACCAGCAACAACGCGCTCAAGAGAGTACACTCCACGATGAATGATTGTCACAAGGTGCGTTCGCAACTCGCAATGGATGCGAAGGCCGCTTATGACCTTAAAGTGTGGAGAGGTAGACGTGGACGTTACAATCACCAACAGAACACCGTATCTGACAAGAGAGCCATTATTATTTATTTAAAGTAAAAGAAAGGGGAACAGCTCATAGTTATTGAGCAAAAGAGAATAACATTGCATATACTGACAGGAAAAATCAAAAGTACATACAAGTAAAAAGTAGTAATGCAATATAAAATTCATGTAAGTTTTAACCAAAATAAACTATACTTCACCCAGGTTCCAACCGTTCCATTAATTCCCACTAATAATGAAATTATTAATTACATATAGGGTCAAAATAAACTGTTCATATTCCGAAAGGAGAATAAAATTAATCAACAAAATTGTTCACACAGGGTGCGGTGTTCCAGCCTGTTCAAATCCAAAATTGTTCCTAATAAAACACATAGATCGAGTGTTACTTCCTCATCTTTACAAACGTTACATTGTATTTTGTTCATATTTCTCAAAAATTATATTGTTCAAAAGGGTTCAAAACACATTTACCGGGCGCTATGTCCTAGCCCCGTCAAAATTACAAAGTTCAAAAATGCAAACGCATTTACCGGGCGCTATGTCCTAGCCCCGTCAGCTCTTCACGAGCACAAACTACAAAAACACAATATCGCTTAGAGCCCATAACCGGGTACGATATACAAAATACTGGCCATATTAGGCCCACTTCGGCTACAATACAGCCTAAAACACAATGCTGGCCAACACACAGGCCCAACACATATCGCCTGAGAGCCCATATTCGGGTGCGACATAAAATACTGGCCACTTTGGGCCCTTTTCACTGTGGCTTCAACATAGCCAAACAGAATTCCAGCCAACACACAGGCTGTACAGGTCTTCCTTCTTCGACCTCAAATCGCAGACTGCCAGTTGAACATCGGCCCAAGCCGAAACATAGGACAGGGTATCTAACGGTAACTCGGTTGATGCATAAGATTGATGAGGGTGTTTTAACACTGATGGAACATGATAACCCTCCGTTCTTTCATTGCCTTCATAGTCTACACCACCCACGGCGAAAACAAGGGAGTCCCTATTCCAACACCCATCCTACACTCATAAATCATTTAATTATATGGGTTTGATTCTACCCGAGACCTTGGTGGGTTGGACAACTATCTCCCTTTGTTACCTAGAAGGCATTTCTTTACATCACTCCCCACTGGAGGACAAAAATCCCAAATTTTTGATCAAAACTAAGAAATGCCTGACCACTAAGGCAGCCGAGACAAAAAGTCTGGACCATGATTGTCCGAACCTTTCACAGACATCAACCGAAAACGATACTGGTGGAGCAACAGTGACCATCTCATCAGACGACCATTTTCTGACTTGGCTTTGTTGAGATACAACAAAGGAGCGTGGTCAGTCTCCACAATGAATTCTCTGCCCATAAGATAGCTGTTCAAACTCCTGACAGCCCACACAAGAGCTAAACACTCTTTTCAATCACTGAATACCGTTGTTCTCTCGGTAACAGTTTCCTACTGAGGTAAACAACTGGATATTTACCATGGTAATCTTCATCGTCAATAACAGCTGCCACGGCACATTGAAGAATTCCACTTCCGTTTATGTCCGCGGTGCTCCGGTCATAGTACCGTTTCAATAAATTTGCGTGGTACGTTTTCTTTGAAGTACCAGCCTGTATTACATAATTATTATGTCCAACTACACGTTGAACTTCAAATGGACCTTGCCATTTCAATTCAAGTTTGTTGTGCTTTGTCGGGAGCAACAACAACACTTTGTCGCCTTCTTTGAAGTTGCGCATCCTGGCCTTTCTATCAAAATATGCCTTATGCCTTTTTGAGGCCCTCTTTAAATTTTCATGGGCCATATGGATAGTAGTCTCAAGTTTTTCTTTTAGGTCTACAACATATTGGTATGTTGTCTTTACCTCTTCGTCCTCAATAGACTCCGTCCACAACTCTCTGAGAATTGTCATCGGGCCTCGTACTGGGCGACCGAACAATAATTCAAAAGGGGAGAAGCCCAAGGACTCCTGTGGTGCTTCACGGTAGGCAAACAGGGCCGCATTGAGATATCGATCCCAATCTAACGGTCTCTCTTTAGCCAATCTCTTAAGCATCCCTTTGAGAGTGCCATTAAACTTCTCCACCAGCCCATTACACTGAGGGTGATATGGACTTGTGGTAAGTTGTTTCACAGACAGTAGTCTACAGACTTCTTTCATCAAATCTGAGGTGAACTGTGTACCTCTGTCACTTAATATCTCTTTTGGTATCCCCGTCCTACTTAAAATGTCGACGAGGCCTTCCGCAACTGTCGCGGTTTCTATGTTTTTCAAGGCTACAGCTTCCGGGTACCGTGTGCAGTAATCTACCACAGTAAGCATGTAGCGATTCCCTCTATTTGATGCAGGAATAATTGGTCCTACCAAATCTACCGCTACTCGACTGAATGGTTAGTCTATCAGCGGAACTTCAGTCAGAGACACTTTTGGGGTCATTCCTTTTGCCGTTGATCTTTGACATTGGTCACACGATCTACAGAAGCGGGTGACGTCATCCCAAATGTTGGGCCAGTAGAAATTGCTGAGAATGCGCTCAGTCGTTTTCTTGGCAGCGAGATGTCCAGAGAGTATGGACTCATGAGCTAAACGCATCACTGTCTCTCGCAAATCTTTTGGGACCATGACTTGTCTAATCACGTCACCGTGTTCAATCTTTGGTGATTGAAAATATCGTACTAGAACCCCTCTTTCATAATCAAACCAACTTTTATTATTGGCACCAGTCTTTTTCACTTCTTTCGTAACTGCTGTCCTCCCGCACATTTCAATGTCTCGTCTTTGGTCTGTTTTTCTTTCAAAACAGCCGTACTAACACCTGTTTCCACTGAGGGGGCAGTGATCAATGGTTTCACTCTCTTTTCTTTTTGTGCCCTCGTCTGTGCTGCTTGAGCTGAGTGCTCACAATCCTTTCTCATGAGATTCTCGTGGACTGAATCAGAGTGATCGTCATATTTTATTGGCGTTCCTGGGCATTTGACTCCTGGTATATTTCCCAAAATGACGTCATACAAAGGTGAGGCCATTTCTAGAGCCGTCACTCCTCCCTTGTAATATGGACAATCAAGCCACGCTTCAGTTAGTGGGGCACTCACAGTCTTCCCATCAGCTAGACTGACCTTCACTCTCTTTTCTTGTTCTTTCTTTTCTCTACTCACAAGGCCTTTTCTAATCACAACACAACTACTGCCGCTGTCTCTCAACACTTTAACTCTTTGTCCATTTATCCAACCAATAGCGACCGGCATACCTGTCGTCTCTATCGCGTGTCCCGAACATGCTGCGGACACCGTAATTAATTGTCAAAATTCTTTATTTTCCCTCGGCGCTTGACGTTGAGAGTTAGTGTTGTTCATGATACCATTGTTAGCAACATGATGTTGTGCATTGTTACAACACGGCAGCGGTTCTGGAGTATTCATAGTCGCTACTCCAAAAGTCTTCTTATCAGTATTCTCCATCCTTTTTATTTCCCAGCACTGCTCAGTGGAGTGGTACCTACGACCACAGTATCCACATTTCGTGTCTCTTTGTATTGCAGAGATTTGTGGTCTGTTCTTACAATCCCTCTTCAAATGTCCAACTTTAAAACAGTTGTGGCATCTAATTACTGAAGTAGTTGGTTTCATGACAGGTTTGTGACCATCTTGCTGTTTGCTTGGAACCTTGTCATTCTGATATGACACAGTTCTTGAGAAAGCGCCGGCAGTCCCGTGCGCTTCGACATATTTCTCTACAGTGTAGACTACTTCCATAGATGTATTTGGTTTTCTTTCCTTCAGGAAAACCACCAGCTCCTTGTTACAAACATTTACGAGCTGTTCTTTAACAATCAAGTCCAAGATGTCCTCAGGCTTTGTTCTATCCTTGCCGGACATAGTTATCCACTTTTCCAGATATGTGGATATACGGGTTCGAAACTGACCCATCCTTTCTCCTATTTCTGGTCTACTTTTACGGAAACGCTCTAAGAAGCCGTCTTCCGTTAAATTGTAGCGTTTCAATAACGCGCACTTTACATTATCATACTGGGTAGCGTCTACCTCGTCCAAGCGAGTGTACACGTCCAACGCATTGCCTCTAAGCAACGCCGACAAATGAATCGCCCAATCTTCTTCTCTCCATCGATTTACGGTTGCATATCTTTCAAACCTGAGTAGATAGCTATCCATCTGATCTTTCGATTCATCAAAATATGGCAGGCGAGGACTTTTAGCCCCACAACTGCCAGTCGAGGGTTCACTGTCAGTGGAGGAAGGGGTTCGAACCGGGACCACTGAATTTTCAATTTTTAGGCGCTCTAGTTCCAGCTGCCTTTCAACAAGAAGAGCTTGTTGTTTCGTTTGTTCTGCGACTGCATCACGCTCTTTCTCTTTCTCACACCTCTCTCTCTCCTTTTCCTCCCTGTCCCGTTCCAACTTTTCTTCCACCCACACTCTCAGTTCGTCGCCATGTAAACCCAACTTTTCCCCACATTTTAACAATCGTTCCACATCCATAATGACAAAATATTTATCGCAACGTACTTAGAAAATCGATAGATTGAATAATATAAAAAGAGAAGGATCAGCTGAATGCAGATAAAAATCTACCCAGTATACCTATTGTCAAACAAACAATAGCAAAATCAGTAATAACAGCTGACGCTTCGTCAGTTCAAAAAGTTAAAACATCAAGCGATGACCACTACATTATACCAAAACAACATTATCTAGACTTTAATCAAATTAAAGTATTAAGGCCCATCACACTGGCCTTTCATAGTTCGTGGTTCACTCGCTTTATGAACAAAACAATAAGTAGCGATACGCCGCGCGTACCCTACAACATCAGTGTAACCTTGTTACGCCTGAACAATTACGTGATATCATTTCACTAACCCAAACTATAGCTTTACATTACAGACAGTACATAGTCGTTAAATGATGAGAAGTAGCGCCTGAAATTAGATCTGACAGCCCAACCCCCTGATATGCATCAGTACAGGAAGCGACTCTAAATCCCCACAACAATAAGAGGCATTGACTTCTCAGAAACGAAGGTGTCTGTTGATGTATAACGTCAGACCACCAAACCACACAATAAGAAACCCTGCTCGCAGCGCCAATTCATGTCACAAGGTGCGTTCGCAACTCGCAATGGATGCGAAGGCCGCTTATGACCTTAAAGTGTGGAGAGGTAGACGTGGACGTTACAATCACCAACAGAACACCGTATCTGACAAGAGAGCCATTATTATTTATTTAAAGTAAAAGAAAGGGGAACAGCTCATAGTTATTGAGCAAAAGAGAATAACATTGCATATACTGACAGGAAAAATCAAAAGTACATACAAGTAAAAAGTAGTAATGCAATATAAAATTCATGTAAGTTTTAACCAAAATAAACTATACTTCACCCAGGTTCCAACCGTTCCATTAATTCCCACTAATAATGAAATTATTAATTACATATAGGGTCAAAATAAACTGTTCATATTCCGAAAGGAGAATAAAATTAATCAACAAAATTGTTCACACAGGGTGCGGTGTTCCAGCCTGTTCAAATCCAAAATTGTTCCTAATAAAACACATAGATCGAGTGTTACTTCCTCATCTTTACAAACGTTACATTGTATTTTGTTCATATTTCTCAAAAATTATATTGTTCAAAAGGGTTCAAAACACATTTACCGGGCGCTATGTCCTAGCCCCGTCAAAATTACAAAGTTCAAAAATGCAAACGCATTTACCGGGCGCTATGTCCTAGCCCCGTCAGCTCTTCACGAGCACAAACTACAAAAACACAATATCGCTTAGAGCCCATAACCGGGTACGATATACAAAATACTGGCCATATTAGGCCCACTTCGGCTACAATACAGCCTAAAACACAATGCTGGCCAACACACAGGCCCAACACATATCGCCTGAGAGCCCATATTCGGGTGCGACATAAAATACTGGCCACTTTGGGCCCTTTTCACTGTGGCTTCAACATAGCCAAACAGAATTCCAGCCAACACACAGGCTGTACAGGTCTTCCTTCTTCGACCTCAAATCGCAGACTGCCAGTTGAACATCGGCCCAAGCCGAAACATAGGACAGGGTATCTAACGGTAACTCGGTTGATGCATAAGATTGATGAGGGTGTTTTAACACTGATGGAACATGATAACCCTCCGTTCTTTCATTGCCTTCATAGTCTACACCACCCACAGCGAAAACAAGGGAGTCCCTATTCCAACACCCATCCTACACTCATAAATCATTTAATTATATGGGTTTGATTCTACCCGAGACCTTGGTGGGTTGGACAACTATCTCCCTTTGTTACCTAGAAGGCATTTCTTTACAATGATATTGATGATGATGATTATAACTTCTCCTCTTTGAAACCCTTTGACACCAGGGACAATTTACAACTTCCAACTTCAAGGTTCAAAGCATAATCCGTTTCAAAGTGGAAAAACAAAACAAAAAAAAAAAAAAAACAAAAAAAAAAAACACACCCTATGGCTAAAAAATAACCCTAGCAGAAATTGGACCTACTGACCTAGGGGATAAATTAAATCAAGTGGTTGGACTGTTAACACCTGAGCTATACTTTCCTTGGGTTGTAAATCACCAACATCACCCAACTCAAAGCTTAATCCGTTTCAAAGTAAAAGAGAAAGACAAATCAAAAGAAAGAAAGAAAAAAAAAAAGAAAAGAAAACAAACAAACAAACAAACACACCCTCTGGCTCAAAAATAACCCTAGCAGAAATTGGACCTACTGACCTTGGGGATAAATTAAATCAAGTGGTTGGATTTTTAACACCTATACTTTCCTTGGGTTATAAATCACCAACATCATCGAACTCCTCCTCCTCCTCCTCCTCATCCGGCTCCTGTTTCTCCTCCTCAGGACACGCCTAGTAGCTGAGAGCAACAGAGGCTATCACGGTACATTGAATACTTGGTCAGGCGACGTGTACTTGACTAACTGTCGTATTCTTAACAATCTATTGTTTTGTCTGATTTAGTTATTTTTTTAATTAATTTTTTTTTTTTTTGGTTTTTTTTTTTTTTGTTTTTTTTTTGTTAAACAATTTTGTACTATTAAAAAAATTGTCCCCATTAAAAACGGATCGATTAAACTTACCCTCAACCCCCCCCCCCCCCTCTCTCTCTCTCTCTCTCTCTCTCTCTCTCTCTATCTCTCTCTCTCTCTGTCTCTCTCTCTCTCTCTCTCTCTCTCTCTGCGTGTGTGTGTGCGTGTGTGTGTGTGTTTGCCATAACCCCGTCCACAGCGTATTATGTCATTCTTAAAAATAGCCAAGTGGGAAAAAATTGAGTAACACTTAAAAATAAAAAATGGGTGTAATACGTTATTATCTATCTACATCCGGCGAATTTATAAATATTTCGTAACACCAGGAGTCATAGGGTTGAAGTTGAAGTTGAAAGTTGAAAGTTGAAAGCTGGTCCGTCAGTCAACTCGTCCATTTTGTTTTCATTCCTTGTGTGTAGGTAGGAGTGTATTTTGTGTGAATTTTGTTGTATAACGCAAGGCTTCTTCTGACCTTCAGTAGGTCCTTGGTTCGAGTCCATCTGCGTACTGTGGTTCGCGCAGAATTAAATTATTCTAAAATTAAGTGGATATTACAATGAATAACAGCTAAAGCCCCCCCCCCCCTCTCTCTCTCTCTCTCTCTCTCTCTCTCTCTCTCTCTCTCTCTCTTCTAGCTCCATCTCTCTCCCTCTCTCTCGCTCCCTCTCTTCTAGCTCTATCTCTCTCCATCTCTTTCTCTCGCTCTCTCTCTCCATCTCTCTCTCTCTATCTATCTCTATCGCTCTCTCTCTCTCTCCTAGCTCTATCTCTCTATCTTTCCCACTTTCTCTCTCTCTCTCTCATTCTCTCTCTCTATCTTTCCCTGTTTCTCTCTCTCTCACTCACACACACACACACACACATACACACACACACTCTCTCTCTCTCTCTCTCCTTCCTCATCGGTCATTGATACTGAAGACTGATGAATGAACTCCTGTCACGAACGATAACCGATGCCGATTTATTCAATCAAGAACGGCAGTGCACACATTATATCTCCGTAATGTAACACACCTGCTGCTGTCCTTGTGCTCGTGCTAGCAAAAAAATAATTGGTATGCGAGATGATGACGGTACCTACATTCGACACACTTGTGACTTTGTGTGTGTGTTTGTGTGTGTGGTGTGTGTGTGTGTGTTTGTGTGTGTGTGTTGTTATTGTTATAATATTATTCACACAGTGATATTCTAGAACATTTGGTATATCAAACTCAGAAGAAAATACCGATCTTTGACCTTGTTTTGTCGTACTCTGAGGGAAAGAAAAAAAAAAGAAAGAAAGGAAGGAAGGAAGTGAAGGAAGAAAGAAAGAAAGAAAGAAAGGAAGGAAGGAATAAAGCAAGAAATAAAGGAAGTAAGGAAGGAAGGAAGGAAGGAAGGAAGAAAGGAAGGAAGAAAAGAAGGAAGGAAGGAAGAAAGAAAGGAGGGAAGGAAGGAAAGAAGAAAGGAAGGAAGAAAGAAATAAAGGAAGAAAGAAAGGTAAGCACGGCAGGAAGAAAGAAAGGAAGCAAGGAAGGAAGGAAGGAAGAAAGAAAGAAAGGAAGAAAGAAAGGGAAGCACGGCAGGAAGGAAGAAAGGAAGCAAGGAAGGAAGGATGAAAGAAAGAAAGAAAGAAAGGAAGAAAGAAAGAAAGAAAGGAAGGAAGGAAGAAAGAAAGGAGGGAAGGAAGGAATATAGGAAGGAACGGAAGAAGAAAGGAAGGAAGGAAGGAAGGAAGAAAGAAAGGAAAAAAGGAAGGAAGAAAAAAGGAAGGAAGAAAGAAAGAAAGAAAGAAAAGGAAGGAAAGAAAAAAAGTTTTTATAAAAACCCACATGTTTTTTTTAAACTTAGGCCAGAAAACTCCTTCAACTTTTATAAGTAACATTAATTATCATCATCATCATCATCAACACCAACAACATGAACAACAACAATACTAACTCAGATGGGGAGCGAAATCCAAAACTTCCTAATTACTTTTAACATGATCACGAAGGACATAATTTTTTTGGACTCTTTCATCCCTCAACCCCCCCCCCCCCCCCCCCCCCCCCCCCCCATGAAAGAATGACCTTGGTGGGAGCGTTCACACTGGGCATATTACTCTTTTTTTTTTTTTGTAGGCAATCTCAGTGCTTCTATACTGTTACAGCACGCGTTCGTGCCATTTGCAATCAATAAACGAGAACAATGAGAAGGGGAAGGGGCAAAGTGAG